>NC_056629.2:7952500-8327500 GCF_002870075.4 Lactuca sativa
CCAATAACCCCAATCCACCCAATCCCCCTCAAGAGTTGACACTTAGACAAATTATGGAAACGAATGTTACTCACACACCTCTTTCTATTGTTTATCCCGCAAACCGCCTAGGGATTGAATTGAAGTCAAGTTTCATCCATTAACTAACCAAATTCCATGGGTTGGATTGAGAAGATCCTCAAAAGCATTTGAATTCCTTTCATATGATATGTGTTAGCATGTTGCCCAACAATGCGACATTGGATGATTTCAAGTTAACCGCATTCCCACTCACCTTGGAAGACAAATCTAGAGAGTGGTTATTCAACTTACCACATGGATCAATTCACACATGGGAAGAGTTACTCAAGACCTTCAATAGCAAATTCTATCCCACCTCCCGCATTTCAAGTCAAAGAAGTGACATTTTGTGGATTCATCAAGGGGAAAATGAAACATTTCATGATTTTGGGAGCTTCAACAATTTGTGTACAAGTTGTCCTCAATACAATATAACCGAAAAACTACTTCTTAAACAATTTTATGAGGGTATGAATGAAAAAGATCGAAGGATGATTGATGCTTCAAGTGGTGGTGACATCTTCAACAAAACCCCTCACGAGATCCGATTACTTTTTGGTACCATTTCTCAAAATCAAAGGAATTTTGGGACTCTAATTGACATGAAGAGAAATTCTACACAAGTGGTTAGTGAAGTTAGCAACACTCAACACTTGGAATCGAAGCTCTTGGATTTGACTAATGTGTTAAGTCAAATGGTGGTGGGAAGTGGTCAACAATTGATGGTATGTGGTATTTGTGCAATGACGAGCCATTATACGGATAAGTGTCCCACACTTGGAAGTGAACCGGAAGATGTGAATGCAATGGGCGGATATCAAGGTCAACCAAGACCCATGGGATTTCAAAACAATTTCAACCCAAATTGGAGGAATAACCAAAACAACCCTTATCCACTAAAGCAAAATCCACCAAATCTTTTGATGAGACCCCAACATCCACAACACCAATCCCAAACACCTCCATATCCACAAAATTCTTATAACCCTCCAAATTACCAACAACCTCCACAACAAGGCGAATCAAGTGGTACCCATCAAATGAGCGTTCAAGAACTTGTCACTTCTCTTGCTCAAAGCCAAAACCAATTTCAACAAGAAACCAAGAATACTTTCTCCAACATTCAAGAACAAATTGGAGACTTTGGCAACCGCTCTCAACAAGATAGAACAAAGGGGTAAACTTCCATCACAAACCGAGAAGAACCCGAATGTGATTGCCATCACCTTGCAAAGTAATTATTGTTCTTGTTACTTTGTTGCCATGAGTGGCTAATACTCTTATTTGGTTGACTTTGGCTGAAAACCAATGAATGTTTGTGGGTTTTGAAGGATTTATGTTGATTATCAATTTATTCCATGTTTATGATTCTAGTTTACAATTCTTATGCTTATTTGATGCTTTGATCATGAGCTTAGTATTTGATTGAGCAATGGTTGATATGTTTCATTGAATTTATCTAGAACAAAGGCTTTATGATGGTAGAAATCATCTCTAGCTTATGAATCATAGCTCCTTTATGGATGTGTAAACATTTGATATCCTCTAGGAATTGGGGATTCATTCATTCTCAAGGCTAGTTGATTTCTTGGGATTAATTGCTTCAATTGACCCTTGATCTTAATTAAGAAGGTGTGTTGTGGGCTTCCCCAACCTCCATACTACCTATGAGGAATCTTGGCATATCATGCTTCATGATTGCTATAACCAATTTGGGATGAAGGATAAGATTTGTATTAGATCCTAATGATAAACACACAAATGTTCATTGTGTTGAATTGACTTAGTTAACCAATTATTTTCAACCTTTGAGCATCTCATCAACTTGCTTAATTGCAAGGTTTTTAGTTATTCAAGTATTTTAGTTTTCAAGTAATCAAACCCCCCCCCCCCTTTAGTTTAATTGTAGTTAGTTAGTTTAATTTCACTAGTTCTATTGAATTGCATTGGTGATTGAATACAACCATTTCCCCGAGGATCGATACCCCTTTTTACCATTATATTACGTTTATTTAGCAATCAAATGTTGTAATTTGCTTCGTGGACTTGACATCCCACCAAGTTTTGGCACCGTTGCGGGGGAAATTGGTTATTGTTATTTGATTTTTTATGCCTAGGTCTACAAGAACCGGTGAACTACTCTACAATCCGAAAATTGAAAGAGTAGCAAAAAGGTTGAAAAAGTTAGCCAAACAAGCAAAGAAACAACAACTAGTTCAAGCTTCTTCCTCTTCTCCACTAATCAACATAGAAGATTAAGTTCATACTTCAAGTGATACCGACACCGAACCGAGTTCTCTAATTATTGGTCATTCCTTTGAAGACATTCCGTTTGAAAACCACATAGCCATGAATCACACTTCACCTCACAATCCCAACCCAAACCCAATCAATCAAGATGCCAATACCCCACCCCATCAACCAAGACAATAACCACAAGAACCTCTCTTTGATATGCCACCTTGGAATCAAGCACCTCCTGAAAACCAACCCAATTATCAACCACAAAACCAAAACATCCACCAAAAAGAACCAACCTCAAAACAATGCTTTTCAATTTCATCAACAAGTACATTACCCAAATCAACCCAATTACCAACCCCCTCAAATGTTCAAAGCCAAATGTACCCACAACAACAACCCCTACAACCAATATCCTAATTACCAAGCTTATCCACCACCAATTTACAATCACAACCAATACCCTTACCCACCTTATCATCAACCACCCAATTACTTGCAACAATATCCCAATATCCCCAATCCACCCAATCCCCCTCAAGAGTTGACACTTAGACAAATTATGGAAACGGATGTTACTCACATACCTCTTGCTATTGTTTATCCCGCAAACCGCCTAGGGATTGAATTGAAGTCAAGTTTAGTCCATCAACTAACCAAATTCCATGGGTTGGATAGAGAAGATCCTCAAAAGCATTTGAATTCCTTTCATATGATATGTGTTAGCATGTTGCCCGACAATGCGACATTGGATGATTTCAAGTTAACCGTATTCCTACTCACCTTGGAAGACAAAGCTAGAGAGTGGTTATTCAACTTACCACATGGATCAATTCACACATGGGAAGAGTTACTCAAGACCTTCAATAGCAAATTCTATCCCACCTCCCGCATTTCATGTCAAAGAAGTGACATTTTGTGGATTCATCAAGGGGAAAATGAAACATTTCATGATTTTGGGAGCTTCAACAATTTTTGTACAAGTTGTCCTCAATACAATATACCCGAAAAACTACTTCTTAAACAATTTTATGAGGGTATGAATGAAAAAGATCGAAGGATGATTGATGCTTCAAGTGGTGGTGACATCTTCAACAAAACCCCTCACGAGATCCGATTACTTTTTGGTACCATTTCTCAAAATCAAAGGAATTTTGGGACTCTAATTGACATGAAGAGAAATTCTACACAAGTGGTTGGTGAAGTTAGCAACACTCAACACTTGGAATCGAAGCTCTTGGATTTGACTAATGTGTTAAGTTAAATGGTGGTGGGAAGTGGTCAACAATTGATGGTATGTGGTATTTGTGCAATGACGAGCCATTATACGGATAAGTGTCCCACACTTGGAAGTGAACCGGAATATGTGAATGCAATGGGCGGATATCAAGGTCAACCAAGACCCATGGGATTTCAAAACAATTTCAACCCAAATTGGAGGAATAACCAAAACAACCCTTATCCACTAAAGCAAAATCCACCAAATCTTTTGATGAGACCCCAACATCGACAACACCAATCCCAAAAACCTCTATATCCACAAAATTCTTATAACCCTCCAAATTACCAACAACCTCCACAACAAGGCGAATCAAGTGGTACCCATCAAATGAGACTTCAAGAACTTGTCACTTCTCTTGCTCAAAGCCAAAACCAATTTCAACAAGAAACCAAGAATACTTTCTCCAACATTCAAGCACAAATTGGAGACTTGGCAACCGCTCTCAACAAGATAGAACAAAGGGGTAAACTTCCATCACAAACCGAGAAGAACCCCAATGTGAGTGCCATCACCTTGCAAAGTAATTATTGTTCTTGTTACTTTGTTGCCATGAGTGGCTAATACTCTTATTTGGTTGACCTTGGCTGAAAACCAATGAATGTTTGTGGGTTTTGAAGGATTTATGTTGATTATCAATTTATTCCATGTTTATGATTCTAGTTTACAATTCTTATGCTTATTTGATGCTTTGATCATGAGCTTAGTATTTGATTGAGCAATGGTTGATTTGTTTCATTGATTTTGCATTGGATCATTGAATTTATCTAGAACAAAGGCTTTATGATGGTAGAAATCATCTCTAGCTTATGAATCATAGCTCCTTTATGGATGTGTAAACATTTGACATCCTCTAGGAATTGGGGATTCATTCATTCTCAAGGCTAGTTGATTTCTTGGGATTAATTGCTTCAATTGACCCTTGATCATAATTAAGAAGGTGTGTTGTGGGCTTCCCCAACCTCCATACTACCTATGAGGAATCTTGGCATATCATGCTTCATGATTGCTATAACCAATTTGGGATGAAGGATAAGATTTGTATTAGATCCTAATGATAAACACACAAATGTTCATTGTGTTGAATTGCCTTAATTAACCAATTATTTTCAACCTTTGAGCATCTCATCAACTTGCTTAATTGCAAGGTTTTTAGTTATTCAAGTATTTTAGTTTTCAAGTAATCAAACCCCCCCCCCCCTTTAGTTTAATTGTAGTTAGTTAGTTTAATTTCACTAGTTGTATTGAATTGCATTGGTGATTGAATACAACCATTTCCCCGAGGATCGATACCCCTTTTTACCATTATATTACGTTTATTTAGCAATCAAATGTTGTAATTTGCTTCGTGGACTTGACATCCCACCAAGTTTTGGCACCGTTGCCGGGGAAATTGGTTATTGTTATTTGATTGTTTATGCCTAGGTCTACAAGAACCGGTGAACTACTCTACAATCCGAAAATTGAAAGAGTAGAAAAAAGGTTGAAAAAGTTATCCAAACAAGCAAAGAAACAACAACTAGTTCAAGCTTCTTCCTCTTCTCCACTAATCAACATAGAAGATCAAGTTCTTACTTCAAGTGATACCGACACCGAACCGAGTTCTCTAATTGCTGGTCATTCCTTTGAAGACATTCCGTTTGAAAACCACATAGCCATGAATCACACTTCACCTCACAATCCCAACCCAAACCCAATCAATCAAGATGCCAATACCCCACCCCATCAACCAAGACACTAACCACAAGAACCTCTCATTGATATGCCACCTTGGAATCAAGCACCTCCTCAAAACCAACCCAATTATCAACCACAAAACCAAAACTTCCACCAAAACAACCAACCTCAAAACAATGCTTTTCAAGTTCAACAACAAGTACATTACCCAAATCAACCCAATTACCAACCCCCTCAAATGTACCAAAACCAAATGTACCAACAACAACAACCCCCTACAACCAATATCCTAATTACCAAGCTTATCCACCACCAATTTACAATCACAACCAATACCCTTACCCACCTTATCAACAACCACCCAATTACTAGCAACAATATCCCAATAACCCCAATCCACCCAATCCCCCTCAAGAGTTGACACTTAGACAAATTATGGAAACGGATGTTACTCACACACCTCTTGCTATTGTTTATCCCGCAAACCTCCTAGGGATTGAATTGAAGTCAAGTTTCATCCATAAACTAACCAAATTCCATGGGTTGGATAGAGAAGATCCTCAAAAGCATTTGAATTCCTTTCATATGATATGTGTTAGCATGTTGCCCGACAATGCGACATTGGATGATTTCAAGTTAACCGCATTCCCACTCACCTTGGAAGACAAAGCTAGAGAGTGGTTATTCAACTTACCACATGGATCAATTCACACATGGGAAGAGTTACTCAAGACCTTCAATATCAAATTCTATCCCACCTCCCTCATTTCAAGTCAAAGAAGTGACATTTTGTGGATTCATCAAGGGGAAAATGAAACATTTCATGATTTTGGGAGCTTCAACAATTTGTGTACAAGTTGTCCTCAATACAATATACCCGAAAAACTACTTCTTAAACAATTTTATGAGGGTATGAATGAAAAAGATCGAAGGATGATTGATGCTTCAAGTGGTGGTGACATCTTCAACAAAACCCCTCACGAGATCCGATTACTTTTTGGTACCATTTCTCAAAATCAAAGGAATTTTGGGACTCTAATTGACATGAAGAGAAATTCTACACAAGTGGTTGGTGAAGTTAGCAACACTCAACACTTGGAATCGAAGCTCTTGGATTTGACTAATGTGTTAAGTCAAATGGTGGTGGGAAGTGGTCAACAATTGATGGTATGTGGTATTTGTGCAATGACGAGCCATTATACGGATAAGTGTCCCACACTTGGAAGTGAACCGGAAGATGTGAATGCAATGGGCGGATATCAAGGTCAACCAAGACCCATGGGATTTCAAAACAATTTCAACCCAAATTGGAGGAATAACCAAAACAACCCTTATCCACTAAAGCAAAATCCACCAAATCTTTTGATGAGACCCCAACATCCACAACACCAATCCCAAAAACCTCCATATCCACAAAATTCTTATAACCCTCCAAATTACCAACAACCTCCACAACAAGGCGAATCAAGTGGTACCCATCAAATGAGCCTTCAAGAACTTGTCACATCTCTTGCTCAAAGCCAAACCCAATTTCAACAAGAAACCAAGAATACTTTATCCAACATTCAAGCACAAATTGGAGACTTGGCAACCGCTCTCAACAAGATAGAACAAAGGGGTAAACTTCCATCACAAACCGAGAAGAACCCCAATGTGAGTGCCATCACCTTGCAAAGTAATTATTGTTCTTGTTACTTTGTTGCCATGAGTGGCTAATACTCTTATTTGGTTGACCTTGGCTGAAAACCAATGAATGTTTGTGGGTTTTGAAGGATTTATGTTGATTATCAATTTATTCCATGTTTATGATTCTAGTTTACAATTCTTATGCTTATTTGATGCTTTGATCATGAGCTTAGTATTTGATTGAGCAATGGTTGATTTGTTTCATTGATTTTGCATTGGATCATTGAATTTATCTAGAACAAAGGCTTTATGATGGTAGAAATCATCTCTAGCTTATGAATCATAGCTCCTTTATGGATGTGTAAACATTTGACATCCTCTAGGAATTGGGGATTCATTCATTCTCAAGGCTAGTTGATTTCTTGGGATTAATTGCTTCAATTGACCCTTGATCATAATTAAGAAGGTGTGTTGTGGGCTTCCCCAACCTCCATACTACCTATGACGAATCTTGGCATATCATGCTTCATGATTGCTATAACCAATTTGGGATGAAGGATAAGATTTGTATTAGATCCTAATGATAAACACACAAATGTTCATTGTGTTGAATTGCCTTAGTTAACCAATTATTTTCAACCTTTGAGCATCTCATCAACTTGCTTAATTGCAAGGTTTTTAGTTATTCAAGTATTTTAGTTTTCAAGTAATCAACCCCCCCCCCTTTAGTTTAATTGTAGTTAGTTAGTTTAATTTCACTAGTTTTATTGAATTGCATTGGTGATTGAATACAACCATTTCCCCGAGGATCGATACCCCTTTTTACCATTATATTACGTTTATTTAGCAATCAAATGTTGTAATTTGCTTCGTGGACTTGACATCCCACCAAGTTTTGGCACCGTTGCCGGGGAAATTGGTTATTGTTATTTGATTGTTTATGCCTAGGTCTACAAGAACCGGTGAACTACTCTACAATCCGAAAATTGAAAGAGTAGCAAAAAGGTTGAAAAAGTTATCCAAACAAGCAAAGAAACAACAACTAGTTCAAGCTTCTTCCTCTTCTCCACTAATCAACATAGAAGATCAAGTTCATACTTCAAGTGATACCGACACCGAACCGAGTTCTCTAATTGCTGGTCATTCCTTTGAAGACATTCCGTTTGAAAACCACATAGCCATGAATCACACTTCACCTCACAATCCCAACCCAAACCCAATCAATCAAGATGCCAATACCCCACCCCATCAACCAAGACACTAACCACAAGAACCTCTCATTGATATGCCACCTTGGAATCAAGCACCTCCTCAAAACCAACCCAATTATCAACCACAAAACCAAAACTTCCACCAAAACAACCAACCTCAAAACAATGCTTTTCAAGTTCAACAACAAGTACATTACCCAAATCAACCCAATTACCAACCCCCTCAAATGTACCAAAACCAAATGTACCAACAACAACAACCCCCTACAACCAATATCCTAATTACCAAGCTTATCCACCACCAATTTACAATCACAACCAATACCCTTACCCACCTTATCAACAACCACCCAATTACTAGCAACAATATCCCAATAACCCCAATCCACCCAATCCCCCTCAAGAGTTGACACTTAGACAAATTATGGAAACGGATGTTACTCACACACCTCTTGCTATTGTTTATCCCGCAAACCGCCTAGGGATTGAATTGAAGTCAAGTTTCATCCATAAACTAACCAAATTCCATGGGTTGGATAGAGAAGATCCTCAAAAGCATTTGAATTCCTTTCATATGATATGTGTTAGCATGTTGCCCGACAATGCGACATTGGATGATTTCAAGTTAACCGCATTCCCACTCACCTTGGAAGACAAAGCTAGAGAGTGGTTATTCAACTTACCACATGGTTCAATTCACACATGGGAAGAGTTACTCAAGACCTTCAATATCAAATTCTATCCCACCTCCCTCATTTCAAGTCAAAGAAGTGACATTTTGTGGATTCATCAAGGGGAAAATGAAACATTTCATGATTTTGGGAGCTTCAACAATTTGTGTACAAGTTGTCCTCAATACAATATACCCGAAAAACTACTTCTTAAACAATTTTATGAGGGTATGAATGAAAAAGATCGAAGGATGATTGATGCTTCAAGTGGTGGTGACATCTTCAACAAAACCCCTCACGAGATCCGATTACTTTTTGGTACCATTTCTCAAAATCAAAGGAATTTTGGGACTCTAATTGACATGAAGAGAAATTCTACACAAGTGGTTGGTGAAGTTAGCAACACTCAACACTTGGAATCGAAGCTCTTGGATTTGACTAATGTGTTAAGTCAAATGGTGGTGGGAAGTGGTCAACAATTGATGGTATGTGGTATTTGTGCAATGACGAGCCATTATACGGATAAGTGTCCCACACTTGGAAGTGAACCGGAAGATGTGAATGCAATGGGCGGATATCAAGGTCAACCAAGACCCATGGGATTTCAAAACAATTTCAACCCAAATTGGAGGAATAACCAAAACAACCCTTATCCACTAAAGCAAAATCCACCAAATCTTTTGATGAGACCCCAACATCCACAACACCAATCCCAAAAACCTCCATATCCACAAAATTCTTATAACCCTCCAAATTACCAACAACCTCCACAACAAGGCGAATCAAGTGGTACCCATCAAATGAGCCTTCAAGAACTTGTCACATCTCTTGCTCAAAGCCAAACCCAATTTCAACAAGAAACCAAGAATACTTTATCCAACATTCAAGCACAAATTGGAGACTTGGCAACCGCTCTCAACAAGATAGAACAAAGGGGTAAACTTCCATCACAAACCGAGAAGAACCCCAATGTGAGTGCCATCACCTTGCAAAGTAATTATTGTTCTTGTTACTTTGTTGCCATGAGTGGCTAATACTCTTATTTGGTTGACCTTGGCTGAAAACCAATGAATGTTTGTGGGTTTTGAAGGATTTATGTTGATTATCAATTTATTCCATGTTTATGATTCTAGTTTACAATTCTTATGCTTATTTGATGCTTTGATCATGAGCTTAGTATTTGATTGAGCAATGGTTGATTTGTTTCATTGATTTTGCATTGGATCATTGAATTTATCTAGAACAAAGGCTTTATGATGGTAGAAATCATCTCTAGCTTATGAATCATAGCTCCTTTATGGATGTGTAAACATTTGACATCCTCTAGGAATTGGGGATTCATTCATTCTCAAGGCTAGTTGATTTCTTGGGATTAATTGCTTCAATTGACCCTTGATCATAATTAAGAAGGTGTGTTGTGGGCTTCCCCAACCTCCATACTACCTATGACGAATCTTGGCATATCATGCTTCATGATTGCTATAACCAATTTGGGATGAAGGATAAGATTTGTATTAGATCCTAATGATAAACACACAAATGTTCATTGTGTTGAATTGCCTTAGTTAACCAATTATTTTCAACCTTTGAGCATCTCATCAACTTGCTTAATTGCAAGGTTTTTAGTTATTCAAGTATTTTAGTTTTCAAGTAATCAACCCCCCCCCCTTTAGTTTAATTGTAGTTAGTTAGTTTAATTTCACTAGTTTTATTGAATTGCATTGGTGATTGAATACAACCATTTCCCCGAGGATCGATACCCCTTTTTACCATTATATTACGTTTATTTAGCAATCAAATGTTGTAATTTGCTTCGTGGACTTGACATCCCACCAAGTTTTGGCACCGTTGCCGGGGAAATTGGTTATTGTTATTTGATTGTTTATGCCTAGGTCTACAAGAACCGGTGAACTACTCTACAATCCGAAAATTGAAAGAGTAGCAAAAAGGTTGAAAAAGTTATCCAAACAAGCAAAGAAACAACAACTAGTTCAAGCTTCTTCCTCTTCTCCACTAATCAACATAGAAGATCAAGTTCATACTTCAAGTGATACCGACACCGAACCGAGTTCTCTAATTGCTGGTCATTCCTTTGAAGACATTCCGTTTGAAAACCACATAGCCATGAATCACACTTCACCTCACAATCCCAACCCAAACCCAATCAATCAAGATGCCAATACCCCACCCCATCAACCAAGACACTAACCACAAGAACCTCTCATTGATATGCCACCTTGGAATCAAGCACCTCCTCAAAACCAACCCAATTATCAACCACAAAACCAAAACTTCCACCAAAACAACCAACCTCAAAACAATGCTTTTCAAGTTCAACAACAAGTACATTACCCAAATCAACCCAATTACCAACCCCCTCAAATGTACCAAAACCAAATGTACCAACAACAACAACCCCCTACAACCAATATCCTAATTACCAAGCTTATCCACCACCAATTTACAATCACAACCAATACCCTTACCCACCTTATCAACAACCACCCAATTACTAGCAACAATATCCCAATAACCCCAATCCACCCAATCCCCCTCAAGAGTTGACACTTAGACAAATTATGGAAACGGATGTTACTCACACACCTCTTGCTATTGTTTATCCCGCAAACCGCCTAGGGATTGAATTGAAGTCAAGTTTCATCCATAAACTAACCAAATTCCATGGGTTGGATAGAGAAGATCCTCAAAAGCATTTGAATTCCTTTCATATGATATGTGTTAGCATGTTGCCCGACAATGCGACATTGGATGATTTCAAGTTAACCGCATTCCCACTCACCTTGGAAGACAAAGCTAGAGAGTGGTTATTCAACTTACCACATGGTTCAATTCACACATGGGAAGAGTTACTCAAGACCTTCAATATCAAATTCTATCCCACCTCCCTCATTTCAAGTCAAAGAAGTGACATTTTGTGGATTCATCAAGGGGAAAATGAAACATTTCATGATTTTGGGAGCTTCAACAATTTGTGTACAAGTTGTCCTCAATACAATATACCCGAAAAACTACTTCTTAAACAATTTTATGAGGGTATGAATGAAAAAGATCGAAGGATGATTGATGCTTCAAGTGGTGGTGACATCTTCAACAAAACCCCTCACGAGATCCGATTACTTTTTGGTACCATTTCTCAAAATCAAAGGAATTTTGGGACTCTAATTGACATGAAGAGAAATTCTACACAAGTGGTTGGTGAAGTTAGCAACACTCAACACTTGGAATCGAAGCTCTTGGATTTGACTAATGTGTTAAGTCAAATGGTGGTGGGAAGTGGTCAACAATTGATGGTATGTGGTATTTGTGCAATGACGAGCCATTATACGGATAAGTGTCCCACACTTGGAAGTGAACCGGAAGATGTGAATGCAATGGGCGGATATCAAGGTCAACCAAGACCCATGGGATTTCAAAACAATTTCAACCCAAATTGGAGGAATAACCAAAACAACCCTTATCCACTAAAGCAAAATCCACCAAATCTTTTGATGAGACCCCAACATCCACAACACCAATCCCAAAAACCTCCATATCCACAAAATTCTTATAACCCTCCAAATTACCAACAACCTCCACAACAAGGCGAATCAAGTGGTACCCATCAAATGAGCCTTCAAGAACTTGTCACATCTCTTGCTCAAAGCCAAACCCAATTTCAACAAGAAACCAAGAATACTTTATCCAACATTCAAGCACAAATTGGAGACTTGGCAACCGCTCTCAACAAGATAGAACAAAGGGGTAAACTTCCATCACAAACCGAGAAGAACCCCAATGTGAGTGCCATCACCTTGCAAAGTAATTATTGTTCTTGTTACTTTGTTGCCATGAGTGGCTAATACTCTTATTTGGCTGACTTTGGCTGAAAACCAATGAATGTTTGTGGGTTTTGAAGGATTTATGTTGATTATCAATTTATTCCATGTTTATGATTCTAGTTTACAATTCTTATGCTTATTTGATGCTTTGATCATGAGCTTAGTATTTGATTGAGCAATGGTTGATTTGTTTCATTGATTTTGCATTGGATCATTGAATTTATCTAGAACAAAGGCTTTATGATGGTAGAAATCATCTCTAGCTTATGAATCATAGCTCCTTTATGGATGTGTAAACATTTGACATCCTCTAGGAATTGGGGATTCATTCATTCTCAAGGCTAGTTGATTTCTTGGGATTAATTGCTTCAATTGACCCTTGATCATAATTAAGAAGGTGTGTTGTGGGCTTCCCCAACCTCCATACTACCTATGACGAATCTTGGCATATCATGCTTCATGATTGCTATAACCAATTTGGGATGAAGGATAAGATTTGTATTAGATCCTAATGATAAACACACAAATGTTCATTGTGTTGAATTGCCTTAGTTAACCAATTATTTTCAACCTTTGAGCATCTCATCAACTTGCTTAATTGCAAGGTTTTTAGTTATTCAAGTATTTTAGTTTTCAAGTAATCAAACCCCCCCCCCCCCCTTTAGTTTAATTGTAGTTAGTTAGTTTAATTTCACTAGTTTTATTGAATTGCATTGGTGATTGAATACAACCATTTCCCCGAGGATCGATACCCCTTTTTACCATTATATTACGTTTATTTAGCAATCAAATGTTGTAATTTGCTTCGTGGACTTGACATCCCACCAAGTTTTGGCACCGTTGCCGGGGAAATTGGTTATTGTTATTTGATTGTTTATGCCTAGGTCTACAAGAACCGGTGAACTACTCTACAATCCGAAAATTGAAAGAGTAGCAAAAAGGTTGAAAAAGTTATCCAAACAAGCAAAGAAACAACAACTAGTTCAAGCTTCTTCCTCTTCTCCACTAATCAACATAGAAGATCAAGTTCATACTTCAAGTGATACCGACACCGAACCGAGTTCTCTAATTGCTGGTCATTCCTTTGAAGACATTCCGTTTGAAAACCACATAGCCATGAATCACACTTCACCTCACAATCCCAACCCAAACCCAATCAATCAAGATGCCAATACCCCACCCCATCAACCAAGACACTAACCACAAGAACCTCTCATTGATATGCCACCTTGGAATCAAGCACCTCCTCAAAACCAACCCAATTATCAACCACAAAACCAAAACTTCCACCAAAACAACCAACCTCAAAACAATGCTTTTCAAGTTCAACAACAAGTACATTACCCAAATCAACCCAATTACCAACCCCCTCAAATGTACCAAAACCAAATGTACCAACAACAACAACCCCCTACAACCAATATCCTAATTACCAAGCTTATCCACCACCAATTTACAATCACAACCAATACCCTTACCCACCTTATCAACAACCACCCAATTACTAGCAACAATATCCCAATAACCCCAATCCACCCAATCCCCCTCAAGAGTTGACACTTAGACAAATTATGGAAACGGATGTTACTCACACACCTCTTGCTATTGTTTATCCCGCAAACCGCCTAGGGATTGAATTGAAGTCAAGTTTCATCCATAAACTAACCAAATTCCATGGGTTGGATAGAGAAGATCCTCAAAAGCATTTGAATTCCTTTCATATGATATGTGTTAGCATGTTGCCCGACAATGCGACATTGGATGATTTCAAGTTAACCGCATTCCCACTCACCTTGGAAGACAAAGCTAGAGAGTGGTTATTCAACTTACCACATGGTTCAATTCACACATGGGAAGAGTTACTCAAGACCTTCAATATCAAATTCTATCCCACCTCCCTCATTTCAAGTCAAAGAAGTGACATTTTGTGGATTCATCAAGGGGAAAATGAAACATTTCATGATTTTGGGAGCTTCAACAATTTGTGTACAAGTTGTCCTCAATACAATATACCCGAAAAACTACTTCTTAAACAATTTTATGAGGGTATGAATGAAAAAGATTGAAGGATGATTGATGCTTCAAGTGGTGGTGACATCTTCAACAAAACCCCTCACGAGATCCGATTACTTTTTGGTACCATTTCTCAAAATCAAAGGAATTTTGGGACTCTAATTGACATGAAGAGAAATTCTACACAAGTGGTTGGTGAAGTTAGCAACACTCAACACTTGGAATCGAAGCTCTTGGATTTGACTAATGTGTTAAGTCAAATGGTGGTGGGAAGTGGTCAACAATTGATGGTATGTGGTATTTGTGCAATGACGAGCCATTATACGGATAAGTGTCCCACACTTGGAAGTGAACCGGAAGATGTGAATGCAATGGGCGGATATCAAGGTCAACCAAGACCCATGGGATTTCAAAACAATTTCAACCCAAATTGGAGGAATAACCAAAACAACCCTTATCCACTAAAGCAAAATCCACCAAATCTTTTGATGAGACCCCAACATCCACAACACCAATCCCAAAAACCTCCATATCCACAAAATTCTTATAACCCTCCAAATTACCAACAACCTCCACAACAAGGCAAATCAAGTGGTACCCATCAAATGAGCCTTCAAGAACTTGTCACATCTCTTGCTCAAAGCCAAACCCAATTTCAACAAGAAACCAAGAATACTTTATCCAACATTCAAGCACAAATTGGAGACTTGGCAACCGCTCTCAACAAGATAGAACAAAGGGGTAAACTTCCATCACAAACCGAGAAGAACCCCAATGTGAGTGCCATCACCTTGCAAAGTAATTATTGTTCTTGTTACTTTGTTTCCATGAGTGGCTAATACTCTTATTTGGTTGACTTTGGCTGAAAACCAATGAATGTTTGTGGGTTTTGAAGGATTTATGTTGATTATCAATTTATTCCATGTTTATGATTCTAGTTTACAATTCTTATGCTTATTTGATGCTTTGATCATGAGCTTAGTATTTGATTGAGCAATGGTTGATTTGTTTCATTGATTTTGCATTGGATCATTGAATTTATCTAGAACAAAGGCTTTATGATGGTAGAAATCATCTCTAGCTTATGAATCATAGCTCCTTTATGGATGTGTAAACATTTGACATCCTCTAGGAATTGGGGATTCATTCATTCTCAAGGCTAGTTGATTTCTTGGGATTAATTGCTTCAATTGACCCTTGATCATAATTAAGAAGGTGTGTTGTGGGCTTCCCCAACCTCCATACTACCTATGACGAATCTTGGCATATCATGCTTCATGATTGCTATAACCAATTTGGGATGAAGGATAAGATTTGTATTAGATCCTAATGATAAACACACAAATGTTCATTGTGTTGAATTGCCTTAGTTAACCAATTATTTTCAACCTTTGAGCATCTCATCAACTTGCTTAATTGCAAGGTTTTTAGTTATTCAAGTATTTTAGTTTTCAAGTAATCAAACCCCCCCCCCCCCCCCTTTAGTTTAATTGTAGTTAGTTAGTTTAATTTCACTAGTTCTATTGAATTGCATTGGTGATTGAATACAACCATTTCCCCGAGGATCGATACCCCTTTTTACCATTATATTACGTTTATTTAGCAATCAAATGTTGTAATTTGCTTCGTGGACTTGACATCCCACCAAGTTTTGGCACCGTTGCCGGGGAAATTGGTTATTGTTATTTGATTGTTTATGCCTAGGTCTACAAGAACCGGTGAACTACTCTACAATCCGAAAATTGAAAGAGTAGCAAAAAGGTTGAAAAAGTTATCCAAACAAGCAAAGAAACAACAACTAGTTCAAGCTTCTTCCTCTTCTCCACTAATCAACATAGAAGATCAAGTTCATACTTCAAGTGATACCGACACCGAACCGAGTTCTCTAATTGCTGGTCATTCCTTTGAAGACATTCCGTTTGAAAACCACATAGCCATGAATCACACTTCACCTCACAATCCCAACCCAAACCCAATCAATCAAGATGCCAATACCCCACCCCATCAACCAAGACACTAACCACAAGAACCTCTCATTGATATGCCACCTTGGAATCAAGCACCTCCTCAAAACCAACCCAATTATCAACCACAAAACCAAAACTTCCACCAAAACAACCAACCTCAAAACAATGCTTTTCAAGTTCAACAACAAGTACATTACCCAAATCAACCCAATTACCAACCCCCTCAAATGTACCAAAACCAAATGTACCAACAACAACAACCCCCTACAACCAATATCCTAATTACCAAGCTTATCCACCACCAATTTACAATCACAACCAATACCCTTACCCACCTTATCAACAACCACCCAATTACTAGCAACAATATCCCAATAACCCCAATCCACCCAATCCCCCTCAAGAGTTGACACTTAGAAAAATTATGGAAACGGATATTACTCACACACCTCTTGCTATTGTTTATCCCGCAAACCGCCTAGGGATTGAATTGAAGTCAAGTTTCATCCATAAACTAACCAAATTCCATGGGTTGGATAGAGAAGATCCTCAAAAGCATTTGAATTCCTTTCATATGATATGTGTTAGCATGTTGCCCGACAATGCGACATTGGATGATTTCAAGTTAACCGCATTCCCACTCACCTTGGAAGACAAAGCTAGAGAGTGGTTATTCAACTTACCACATGGTTCAATTCACACATGGGAAGAGTTACTCAAGACCTTCAATATCAAATTCTATCCCACCTCCCTCATTTCAAGTCAAAGAAGTGACATTTTGTGGATTCATCAAGGGGAAAATGAAACATTTCATGATTTTGGGAGCTTCAACAATTTGTGTACAAGTTGTCCTCAATACAATATACCCGAAAAACTACTTCTTAAACAATTTTATGAGGGTATGAATGAAAAAGATCGAAGGATGATTGATGCTTCAAGTGGTGGTGACATCTTCAACAAAACCCCTCACGAGATCCGATTACTTTTTGGTACCATTTCTCAAAATCAAAGGAATTTTGGGACTCTAATTGACATGAAGAGAAATTCTACACAAGTGGTTGGTGAAGTTAGCAACACTCAACACTTGGAATCGAAGCTCTTGGATTTGACTAATGTGTTAAGTCAAATGGTGGTGGGAAGTGGTCAACAATTGATGGTATGTGGTATTTGTGCAATGACGAGCCATTATACGGATAAGTGTCCCACACTTGGAAGTGAACCGGAAGATGTGAATGCAATGGGCGGATATCAAGGTCAACCAAGACCCATGGGATTTCAAAACAATTTCAACCCAAATTGGAGGAATAACCAAAACAACCCTTATCCACTAAAGCAAAATCCACCAAATCTTTTGATGAGACCCCAACATCCACAACACCAATCCCAAAAACCTCCATATCCACAAAATTCTTATAACCCTCCAAATTACCAACAACCTCCACAACAAGGCGAATCAAGTGGTACCCATCAAATGAGCCTTCAAGAACTTGTCACATCTCTTGCTCAAAGCCAAACCCAATTTCAACAAGAAACCAAGAATACTTTATCCAACATTCAAGCACAAATTGGAGACTTGGCAACCGCTCTCAACAAGATAGAACAAAGGGGTAAACTTCCATCACAAACCGAGAAGAACCCCAATGTGAGTGCCATCACCTTGCAAAGTAATTATTGTTCTTGTTACTTTGTTGCCATGAGTGGCTAATACTCTTATTTGGCTGACTTTGGCTGAAAACCAATGAATGTTTGTGGGTTTTGAAGGATTTATGTTGATTATCAATTTATTCCATGTTTATGATTCTAGTTTACAATTCTTATGCTTATTTGATGCTTTGATCATGAGCTTAGTATTTGATTGAGCAATGGTTGATTTGTTTCATTGATTTTGCATTGGATCATTGAATTTATCTAGAACAAAGGCTTTATGATGGTAGAAATCATCTCTAGCTTATGAATCATAGCTCCTTTATGGATGTGTAAACATTTGACATCCTCTAGGAATTGGGGATTCATTCATTCTCAAGGCTAGTTGATTTCTTGGGATTAATTGCTTCAATTGACCCTTGATCATAATTAAGAAGGTGTGTTGTGGGCTTCCCCAACCTCCATACTACCTATGACGAATCTTGGCATATCATGCTTCATGATTGCTATAACCAATTTGGGATGAAGGATAAGATTTGTATTAGATCCTAATGATAAACACACAAATGTTCATTGTGTTGAATTGCCTTAGTTAACCAATTATTTTCAACCTTTGAGCATCTCATCAACTTGCTTAATTGCAAGGTTTTTAGTTATTCAAGTATTTTAGTTTTCAAGTAATCAAACCCCCCCCCCCCCCTTTAGTTTAATTGTAGTTAGTTAGTTTAATTTCACTAGTTTTATTGAATTGCATTGGTGATTGAATACAACCATTTCCCCGAGGATCGATACCCCTTTTTACCATTATATTACGTTTATTTAGCAATCAAATGTTGTAATTTGCTTCGTGGACTTGACATCCCACCAAGTTTTGGCACCGTTGCCGGGGAAATTGGTTATTGTTATTTGATTGTTTATGCCTAGGTCTACAAGAACCGGTGAACTACTCTACAATCCGAAAATTGAAAGAGTAGCAAAAAGGTTGAAAAAGTTATCCAAACAAGCAAAGAAACAACAACTAGTTCAAGCTTCTTCCTCTTCTCCACTAATCAACATAGAAGATCAAGTTCATACTTCAAGTGATACCGACACCGAACCGAGTTCTCTAATTGCTGGTCATTCCTTTGAAGACATTCCGTTTGAAAACCACATAGCCATGAATCACACTTCACCTCACAATCCCAACCCAAACCCAATCAATCAAGATGCCAATACCCCACCCCATCAACCAAGACACTAACCACAAGAACCTCTCATTGATATGCCACCTTGGAATCAAGCACCTCCTCAAAACCAACCCAATTATCAACCACAAAACCAAAACTTCCACCAAAACAACCAACCTCAAAACAATGCTTTTCAAGTTCAACAACAAGTACATTACCCAAATCAACCCAATTACCAACCCCCTCAAATGTACCAAAACCAAATGTACCAACAACAACAACCCCCTACAACCAATATCCTAATTACCAAGCTTATCCACCACCAATTTACAATCACAACCAATACCCTTACCCACCTTATCAACAACCACCCAATTACTAGCAACAATATCCCAATAACCCCAATCCACCCAATCCCCCTCAAGAGTTGACACTTAGACAAATTATGGAAACGGATGTTACTCACACACCTCTTGCTATTGTTTATCCCGCAAACCGCCTAGGGATTGAATTGAAGTCAAGTTTCATCCATAAACTAACCAAATTCCATGGGTTGGATAGAGAAGATCCTCAAAAGCATTTGAATTCCTTTCATATGATATGTGTTAGCATGTTGCCCGACAATGCGACATTGGATGATTTCAAGTTAACCGCATTCCCACTCACCTTGGAAGACAAAGCTAGAGAGTGGTTATTCAACTTACCACATGGTTCAATTCACACATGGGAAGAGTTACTCAAGACCTTCAATATCAAATTCTATCCCACCTCCCTCATTTCAAGTCAAAGAAGTGACATTTTGTGGATTCATCAAGGGGAAAATGAAACATTTCATGATTTTGGGAGCTTCAACAATTTGTGTACAAGTTGTCCTCAATACAATATACCCGAAAAACTACTTCTTAAACAATTTTATGAGGGTATGAATGAAAAAGATTGAAGGATGATTGATGCTTCAAGTGGTGGTGACATCTTCAACAAAACCCCTCACGAGATCCGATTACTTTTTGGTACCATTTCTCAAAATCAAAGGAATTTTGGGACTCTAATTGACATGAAGAGAAATTCTACACAAGTGGTTGGTGAAGTTAGCAACACTCAACACTTGGAATCGAAGCTCTTGGATTTGACTAATGTGTTAAGTCAAATGGTGGTGGGAAGTGGTCAACAATTGATGGTATGTGGTATTTGTGCAATGACGAGCCATTATACGGATAAGTGTCCCACACTTGGAAGTGAACCGGAAGATGTGAATGCAATGGGCGGATATCAAGGTCAACCAAGACCCATGGGATTTCAAAACAATTTCAACCCAAATTGGAGGAATAACCAAAACAACCCTTATCCACTAAAGCAAAATCCACCAAATCTTTTGATGAGACCCCAACATCCACAACACCAATCCCAAAAACCTCCATATCCACAAAATTCTTATAACCCTCCAAATTACCAACAACCTCCACAACAAGGCAAATCAAGTGGTACCCATCAAATGAGCCTTCAAGAACTTGTCACATCTCTTGCTCAAAGCCAAACCCAATTTCAACAAGAAACCAAGAATACTTTATCCAACATTCAAGCACAAATTGGAGACTTGGCAACCGCTCTCAACAAGATAGAACAAAGGGGTAAACTTCCATCACAAACCGAGAAGAACCCCAATGTGAGTGCCATCACCTTGCAAAGTAATTATTGTTCTTGTTACTTTGTTTCCATGAGTGGCTAATACTCTTATTTGGTTGACTTTGGCTGAAAACCAATGAATGTTTGTGGGTTTTGAAGGATTTATGTTGATTATCAATTTATTCCATGTTTATGATTCTAGTTTACAATTCTTATGCTTATTTGATGCTTTGATCATGAGCTTAGTATTTGATTGAGCAATGGTTGATTTGTTTCATTGATTTTGCATTGGATCATTGAATTTATCTAGAACAAAGGCTTTATGATGGTAGAAATCATCTCTAGCTTATGAATCATAGCTCCTTTATGGATGTGTAAACATTTGACATCCTCTAGGAATTGGGGATTCATTCATTCTCAAGGCTAGTTGATTTCTTGGGATTAATTGCTTCAATTGACCCTTGATCATAATTAAGAAGGTGTGTTGTGGGCTTCCCCAACCTCCATACTACCTATGACGAATCTTGGCATATCATGCTTCATGATTGCTATAACCAATTTGGGATGAAGGATAAGATTTGTATTAGATCCTAATGATAAACACACAAATGTTCATTGTGTTGAATTGCCTTAGTTAACCAATTATTTTCAACCTTTGAGCATCTCATCAACTTGCTTAATTGCAAGGTTTTTAGTTATTCAAGTATTTTAGTTTTCAAGTAATCAAACCCCCCCCCCCCCTTTAGTTTAATTGTAGTTAGTTAGTTTAATTTCACTAGTTCTATTGAATTGCATTGGTGATTGAATACAACCATTTCCCCGAGGATCGATACCCCTTTTTACCATTATATTACGTTTATTTAGCAATCAAATGTTGTAATTTGCTTCGTGGACTTGACATCCCACCAAGTTTTGGCACCGTTGCCGGGGAAATTGGTTATTGTTATTTGATTGTTTATGCCTAGGTCTACAAGAACCGGTGAACTACTCTACAATCCGAAAATTGAAAGAGTAGCAAAAAGGTTGAAAAAGTTATCCAAACAAGCAAAGAAACAACAACTAGTTCAAGCTTCTTCCTCTTCTCCACTAATCAACTTAGAAGATCAAGTTCATACTTCAAGTGATACCGACACCGAACCGAGTTCTCTAATTGCTGGTCATTCCTTTGAAGACATTCCGTTTGAAAACCACATAGCCATGAATCACACTTCACCTCACAATCCCAACCCAAACCCAATCAATCAAGATGCCAATACCCCACCCCATCAACCAAGACACTAACCACAAGAACCTCTCATTGATATGCCACCTTGGAATCAAGCACCTCCTCAAAACCAACCCAATTATCAACCACAAAACCAAAACTTCCACCAAAACAACCAACCTCAAAACAATGCTTTTCAAGTTCAACAACAAGTACATTACCCAAATCAACCCAATTACCAACCCCCTCAAATGTACCAAAACCAAATGTACCAACAACAACAACCCCCTACAACCAATATCCTAATTACCAAGCTTATCCACCACCAATTTACAATCACAACCAATACCCTTACCCACCTTATCAACAACCACCCAATTACTAGCAACAATATCCCAATAACCCCAATCCACCCAATCCCCCTCAAGAGTTGACACTTAGAAAAATTATGGAAACGGATATTACTCACACACCTCTTGCTATTGTTTATCCCGCAAACCGCCTAGGGATTGAATTGAAGTCAAGTTTCATCCATAAACTAACCAAATTCCATGGGTTGGATAGAGAAGATCCTCAAAAGCATTTGAATTCCTTTCATATGATATGTGTTAGCATGTTGCCCGACAATGCGACATTGGATGATTTCAAGTTAACCGCATTCCCACTCACCTTGGAAGACAAAGCTAGAGAGTGGTTATTCAACTTACCACATGGTTCAATTCACACATGGGAAGAGTTACTCAAGACCTTCAATATCAAATTCTATCCCACCTCCCTCATTTCAAGTCAAAGAAGTGACATTTTGTGGATTCATCAAGGGGAAAATGAAACATTTCATGATTTTGGGAGCTTCAACAATTTGTGTACAAGTTGTCCTCAATACAATATACCCGAAAAACTACTTCTTAAACAATTTTATGAGGGTATGAATGAAAAAGATCGAAGGATGATTGATGCTTCAAGTGGTGGTGACATCTTCAACAAAACCCCTCACGAGATCCGATTACTTTTTGGTACCATTTCTCAAAATCAAAGGAATTTTGGGACTCTAATTGACATGAAGAGAAATTCTACACAAGTGGTTGGTGAAGTTAGCAACACTCAACACTTGGAATCGAAGCTCTTGGATTTGACTAATGTGTTAAGTCAAATGGTGGTGGGAAGTGGTCAACAATTGATGGTATGTGGTATTTGTGCAATGACGAGCCATTATACGGATAAGTGTCCCACACTTGGAAGTGAACCGGAAGATGTGAATGCAATGGGCGGATATCAAGGTCAACCAAGACCCATGGGATTTCAAAACAATTTCAACCCAAATTGGAGGAATAACCAAAACAACCCTTATCCACTAAAGCAAAATCCACCAAATCTTTTGATGAGACCCCAACATCCACAACACCAATCCCAAAAACCTCCATATCCACAAAATTCTTATAACCCTCCAAATTACCAACAACCTCCACAACAAGGCGAATCAAGTGGTACCCATCAAATGAGCCTTCAAGAACTTGTCACATCTCTTGCTCAAAGCCAAACCCAATTTCAACAAGAAACCAAGAATACTTTATCCAACATTCAAGCACAAATTGGAGACTTGGCAACCGCTCTCAACAAGATAGAACAAAGGGGTAAACTTCCATCACAAACCGAGAAGAACCCCAATGTGAGTGCCATCACCTTGCAAAGTAATTATTGTTCTTGTTACTTTGTTGCCATGAGTGGCTAATACTCTTATTTGGCTGACTTTGGCTGAAAACCAATGAATGTTTGTGGGTTTTGAAGGATTTATGTTGATTATCAATTTATTCCATGTTTATGATTCTAGTTTACAATTCTTATGCTTATTTGATGCTTTGATCATGAGCTTAGTATTTGATTGAGCAATGGTTGATTTGTTTCATTGATTTTGCATTGGATCATTGAATTTATCTAGAACAAAGGCTTTATGATGGTAGAAATCATCTCTAGCTTATGAATCATAGCTCCTTTATGGATGTGTAAACATTTGACATCCTCTAGGAATTGGGGATTCATTCATTCTCAAGGCTAGTTGATTTCTTGGGATTAATTGCTTCAATTGACCCTTGATCATAATTAAGAAGGTGTGTTGTGGGCTTCCCCAACCTCCATACTACCTATGACGAATCTTGGCATATCATGCTTCATGATTGCTATAACCAATTTGGGATGAAGGATAAGATTTGTATTAGATCCTAATGATAAACACACAAATGTTCATTGTGTTGAATTGCCTTAGTTAACCAATTATTTTCAACCTTTGAGCATCTCATCAACTTGCTTAATTGCAAGGTTTTTAGTTATTCAAGTATTTTAGTTTTCAAGTAATCAAACCCCCCCCCCCTTTAGTTTAATTGTAGTTAGTTAGTTTAATTTCACTAGTTCTATTGAATTGCATTGGTGATTGAATACAACCATTTCCCCGAGGATCGATACCCCTTTTTACCATTATATTACGTTTATTTAGCAATCAAATGTTGTAATTTGCTTCGTGGACTTGACATCCCACCAAGTTTTGGCACCGTTGCCGGGGAAATTGGTTATTGTTATTTGATTGTTTATGCCTAGGTCTACAAGAACCGGTGAACTACTCTACAATCCGAAAATTGAAAGAGTAGCAAAAAGGTTGAAAAAGTTATCCAAACAAGCAAAGAAACAACAACTAGTTCAAGCTTCTTCCTCTTCTCCACTAATCAACATAGAAGATCAAGTTCATACTTCAAGTGATACCGACACCGAACCGAGTTCTCTAATTGCTGGTCATTCCTTTGAAGACATTCCGTTTGAAAACCACATAGCCATGAATCACACTTCACCTCACAATCCCAACCCAAACCCAATCAATCAAGATGCCAATACCCCACCCCATCAACCAAGACACTAACCACAAGAACCTCTCATTGATATGCCACCTTGGAATCAAGCACCTCCTCAAAACCAACCCAATTATCAACCACAAAACCAAAACTTCCACCAAAACAACCAACCTCAAAACAATGCTTTTCAAGTTCAACAACAAGTACATTACCCAAATCAACCCAATTACCAACCCCCTCAAATGTACCAAAACCAAATGTACCAACAACAACAACCCCCTACAACCAATATCCTAATTACCAAGCTTATCCACCACCAATTTACAATCACAACCAATACCCTTACCCACCTTATCAACAACCACCCAATTACTAGCAACAATATCCCAATAACCCCAATCCACCCAATCCCCCTCAAGAGTTGACACTTAGAAAAATTATGGAAACGGATGTTACTCACACACCTCTTGCTATTGTTTATCCCGCAAACCGCCTAGGGATTGAATTGAAGTCAAGTTTCATCCATAAACTAACCAAATTCCATGGGTTGGATAGAGAAGATCCTCAAAAGCATTTGAATTCCTTTCATATGATATGTGTTAGCATGTTGCCCGACAATGCGACATTGGATGATTTCAAGTTAACCGCATTCCCACTCACCTTGGAAGACAAAGCTAGAGAGTGGTTATTCAACTTACCACATGGTTCAATTCACACATGGGAAGAGTTACTCAAGACCTTCAATATCAAATTCTATCCCACCTCCCTCATTTCAAGTCAAAGAAGTGACATTTTGTGGATTCATCAAGGGGAAAATGAAACATTTCATGATTTTGGGAGCTTCAACAATTTGTGTACAAGTTGTCCTCAATACAATATACCCGAAAAACTACTTCTTAAACAATTTTATGAGGGTATGAATGAAAAAGATCGAAGGATGATTGATGCTTCAAGTGGTGGTGACATCTTCAACAAAACCCCTCACGAGATCCGATTACTTTTTGGTACCATTTCTCAAAATCAAAGGAATTTTGGGACTCTAATTGACATGAAGAGAAATTCTACACAAGTGGTTGGTGAAGTTAGCAACACTCAACACTTGGAATCGAAGCTCTTGGATTTGACTAATGTGTTAAGTCAAATGGTGGTGGGAAGTGGTCAACAATTGATGGTATGTGGTATTTGTGCAATGACGAGCCATTATACGGATAAGTGTCCCACACTTGGAAGTGAACCGGAAGATGTGAATGCAATGGGCGGATATCAAGGTCAACCAAGACCCATGGGATTTCAAAACAATTTCAACCCAAATTGGAGGAATAACCAAAACAACCCTTATCCACTAAAGCAAAATCCACCAAATCTTTTGATGAGACCCCAACATCCACAACACCAATCCCAAAAACCTCCATATCCACAAAATTCTTATAACCCTCCAAATTACCAACAACCTCCACAACAAGGCGAATCAAGTGGTACCCATCAAATGAGCCTTCAAGAACTTGTCACATCTCTTGCTCAAAGCCAAACCCAATTTCAACAAGAAACCAAGAATACTTTATCCAACATTCAAGCACAAATTGGAGACTTGGCAACCGCTCTCAACAAGATAGAACAAAGGGGTAAACTTCCATCACAAACCGAGAAGAACCCCAATGTGAGTGCCATCACCTTGCAAAGTAATTATTGTTCTTGTTACTTTGTTGCCATGAGTGGCTAATACTCTTATTTGGCTGACTTTGGCTGAAAACCAATGAATGTTTGTGGGTTTTGAAGGATTTATGTTGATTATCAATTTATTCCATGTTTATGATTCTAGTTTACAATTCTTATGCTTATTTGATGCTTTGATCATGAGCTTAGTATTTGATTGAGCAATGGTTGATTTGTTTCATTGATTTTGCATTGGATCATTGAATTTATCTAGAACAAAGGCTTTATGATGGTAGAAATCATCTCTAGCTTATGAATCATAGCTCCTTTATGGATGTGTAAACATTTGACATCCTCTAGGAATTGGGGATTCATTCATTCTCAAGGCTAGTTGATTTCTTGGGATTAATTGCTTCAATTGACCCTTGATCATAATTAAGAAGGTGTGTTGTGGGCTTCCCCAACCTCCATACTACCTATGACGAATCTTGGCATATCATGCTTCATGATTGCTATAACCAATTTGGGATGAAGGATAAGATTTGTATTAGATCCTAATGATAAACACACAAATGTTCATTGTGTTGAATTGCCTTAGTTAACCAATTATTTTCAACCTTTGAGCATCTCATCAACTTGCTTAATTGCAAGGTTTTTAGTTATTCAAGTATTTTAGTTTTCAAGTAATCAAACCCCCCCCCCCCTTTAGTTTAATTGTAGTTAGTTAGTTTAATTTCACTAGTTCTATTGAATTGCATTGGTGATTGAATACAACCATTTCCCCGAGGATCGATACCCCTTTTTACCATTATATTACGTTTATTTAGCAATCAAATGTTGTAATTTGCTTCGTGGACTTGACATCCCACCAAGTTTTGGCACCGTTGCCGGGGAAATTGGTTATTGTTATTTGATTGTTTATGCCTAGGTCTACAAGAACCGGTGAACTACTCTACAATCCGAAAATTGAAAGAGTAGCAAAAAGGTTGAAAAAGTTATCCAAACAAGCAAAGAAACAACAACTAGTTCAAGCTTCTTCCTCTTCTCCACTAATCAACATAGAAGATCAAGTTCATACTTCAAGTGATACCGACACCGAACCGAGTTCTCTAATTGCTGGTCATTCCTTTGAAGACATTCCGTTTGAAAACCACATAGCCATGAATCACACTTCACCTCACAATCCCAACCCAAACCCAATCAATCAAGATGCCAATACCCCACCCCATCAACCAAGACACTAACCACAAGAACCTCTCATTGATATGCCACCTTGGAATCAAGCACCTCCTCAAAACCAACCCAATTATCAACCACAAAACCAAAACTTCCACCAAAACAACCAACCTCAAAACAATGCTTTTCAAGTTCAACAACAAGTACATTAACCAAATCAACCCAATTACCAACCCCCTCAAATGTACCAAAACCAAATGTACCAACAACAACAACCCCCTACAACCAATATCCTAATTACCAAGCTTATCCACCACCAATTTACAATCACAACCAATACCCTTACCCACCTTATCAACAACCACCCAATTACTAGCAACAATATCCCAATAACCCCAATCCACCCAATCCCCCTCAAGAGTTGACACTTAGAAAAATTATGGAAACGGATATTACTCACACACCTCTTGCTATTGTTTATCCCGCAAACCGCCTAGGGATTGAATTGAAGTCAAGTTTCATCCATAAACTAACCAAATTCCATGGGTTGGATAGAGAAGATCCTCAAAAGCATTTGAATTCCTTTCATATGATATGTGTTAGCATGTTGCCCGACAATGCGACATTGGATGATTTCAAGTTAACCGCATTCCCACTCACCTTGGAAGACAAAGCTAGAGAGTGGTTATTCAACTTACCACATGGTTCAATTCACACATGGGAAGAGTTACTCAAGACCTTCAATATCAAATTCTATCCCACCTCCCTCATTTCAAGTCAAAGAAGTGACATTTTGTGGATTCATCAAGGGGAAAATGAAACATTTCATGATTTTGGGAGCTTCAACAATTTGTGTACAAGTTGTCCTCAATACAATATACCCGAAAAACTACTTCTTAAACAATTTTATGAGGGTATGAATGAAAAAGATCGAAGGATGATTGATGCTTCAAGTGGTGGTGACATCTTCAACAAAACCCCTCACGAGATCCGATTACTTTTTGGTACCATTTCTCAAAATCAAAGGAATTTTGGGACTCTAATTGACATGAAGAGAAATTCTACACAAGTGGTTGGTGAAGTTAGCAACACTCAACACTTGGAATCGAAGCTCTTGGATTTGACTAATGTGTTAAGTCAAATGGTGGTGGGAAGTGGTCAACAATTGATGGTATGTGGTATTTGTGCAATGACGAGCCATTATACGGATAAGTGTCCCACACTTGGAAGTGAACCGGAAGATGTGAATGCAATGGGCGGATATCAAGGTCAACCAAGACCCATGGGATTTCAAAACAATTTCAACCCAAATTGGAGGAATAACCAAAACAACCCTTATCCACTAAAGCAAAATCCACCAAATCTTTTGATGAGACCCCAACATCCACAACACCAATCCCAAAAACCTCCATATCCACAAAATTCTTATAACCCTCCAAATTACCAACAACCTCCACAACAAGGCGAATCAAGTGGTACCCATCAAATGAGCCTTCAAGAACTTGTCACATCTCTTGCTCAAAGCCAAACCCAATTTCAACAAGAAACCAAGAATACTTTATCCAACATTCAAGCACAAATTGGAGACTTGGCAACCGCTCTCAACAAGATAGAACAAAGGGGTAAACTTCCATCACAAACCGAGAAGAACCCCAATGTGAGTGCCATCACCTTGCAAAGTAATTATTGTTCTTGTTACTTTGTTGCCATGAGTGGCTAATACTCTTATTTGGCTGACTTTGGCTGAAAACCAATGAATGTTTGTGGGTTTTGAAGGATTTATGTTGATTATCAATTTATTCCATGTTTATGATTCTAGTTTACAATTCTTATGCTTATTTGATGCTTTGATCATGAGCTTAGTATTTGATTGAGCAATGGTTGATTTGTTTCATTGATTTTGCATTGGATCATTGAATTTATCTAGAACAAAGGCTTTATGATGGTAGAAATCATCTCTAGCTTATGAATCATAGCTCCTTTATGGATGTGTAAACATTTGACATCCTCTAGGAATTGGGGATTCATTCATTCTCAAGGCTAGTTGATTTCTTGGGATTAATTGCTTCAATTGACCCTTGATCATAATTAAGAAGGTGTGTTGTGGGCTTCCCCAACCTCCATACTACCTATGACGAATCTTGGCATATCATGCTTCATGATTGCTATAACCAATTTGGGATGAAGGATAAGATTTGTATTAGATCCTAATGATAAACACACAAATGTTCATTGTGTTGAATTGCCTTAGTTAACCAATTATTTTCAACCTTTGAGCATCTCATCAACTTGCTTAATTGCAAGGTTTTTAGTTATTCAAGTATTTTAGTTTTCAAGTAATCAAACCCCCCCCCCCCCTTTAGTTTAATTGTAGTTAGTTAGTTTAATTTCACTAGTTCTATTGAATTGCATTGGTGATTGAATACAACCATTTCCCCGAGGATCGATACCCCTTTTTACCATTATATTACGTTTATTTAGCAATCAAATGTTGTAATTTGCTTCGTGGACTTGACATCCCACCAAGTTTTGGCACCGTTGCCGGGGAAATTGGTTATTGTTATTTGATTGTTTATGCCTAGGTCTACAAGAACCGGTGAACTACTCTACAATCCGAAAATTGAAAGAGTAGCAAAAAGGTTGAAAAAGTTATCCAAACAAGCAAAGAAACAACAACTAGTTCAAGCTTCTTCCTCTTCTCCACTAATCAACATAGAAGATCAAGTTCATACTTCAAGTGATACCGACACCGAACCGAGTTCTCTAATTGCTGGTCATTCCTTTGAAGACATTCCGTTTGAAAACCACATAGCCATGAATCACACTTCACCTCACAATCCCAACCCAAACCCAATCAATCAAGATGCCAATACCCCACCCCATCAACCAAGACACTAACCACAAGAACCTCTCATTGATATGCCACCTTGGAATCAAGCACCTCCTCAAAACCAACCCAATTATCAACCACAAAACCAAAACTTCCACCAAAACAACCAACCTCAAAACAATGCTTTTCAAGTTCAACAACAAGTACATTACCCAAATCAACCCAATTACCAACCCCCTCAAATGTACCAAAACCAAATGTACCAACAACAACAACCCCCTACAACCAATATCCTAATTACCAAGCTTATCCACCACCAATTTACAATCACAACCAATACCCTTACCCACCTTATCAACAACCACCCAATTAATAGCAACAATATCCCAATAACCCCAATCCACCCAATCCCCCTCAAGAGTTGACACTTAGAAAAATTATGGAAACGGATATTACTCACACACCTCTTGCTATTGTTTATCCCGCAAACCGCCTAGGGATTGAATTGAAGTCAAGTTTCATCCATAAACTAACCAAATTCCATGGGTTGGATAGAGAAGATCCTCAAAAGCATTTGAATTCCTTTCATATGATATGTGTTAGCATGTTGCCCGACAATGCGACATTGGATGATTTCAAGTTAACCGCATTCCCACTCACCTTGGAAGACAAAGCTAGAGAGTGGTTATTTAACTTACCACATGGTTCAATTCACACATGGGAAGAGTTACTCAAGACCTTCAATATCAAATTCTATCCCACCTCCCTCATTTCAAGTCAAAGAAGTGACATTTTGTGGATTCATCAAGGGGAAAATGAAACATTTCATGATTTTTGGAGCTTCAACAATTTGTGTACAAGTTGTCCTCAATACAATATACCCGAAAAACTACTTCTTAAACAATTTTATGAGGGTATGAATGAAAAAGATCGAAGGATGATTGATGCTTCAAGTGGTGGTGACATCTTCAACAAAACCCCTCACGAGATCCGATTACTTTTTGGTACCATTTCTCAAAATCAAAGGAATTTTGGGACTCTAATTGACATGAAGAGAAATTCTACACAAGTGGTTGGTGAAGTTAGCAACACTCAACACTTGGAATCGAAGCTCTTGGATTTGACTAATGTGTTAAGTCAAATGGTGGTGGGAAGTGGTCAACAATTGATGGTATGTGGTATTTGTGCAATGACGAGCCATTATACGGATAAGTGTCCCACACTTGGAAGTGAACCGGAAGATGTGAATGCAATGGGCGGATATCAAGGTCAACCAAGACCCATGGGATTTCAAAACAATTTCAACCCAAATTGGAGGAATAACCAAAACAACCCTTATCCACTAAAGCAAAATCCACCAAATCTTTTGATGAGACCCCAACATCCACAACACCAATCCCAAAAACCTCCATATCCACAAAATTCTTATAACCCTCCAAATTACCAACAACCTCCACAACAAGGCGAATCAAGTGGTACCCATCAAATGAGCCTTCAAGAACTTGTCACATCTCTTGCTCAAAGCCAAACCCAATTTCAACAAGAAACCAAGAATACTTTATCCAACATTCAAGCACAAATTGGAGACTTGGCAACCGCTCTCAACAAGATAGAACAAAGGGGTAAACTTCCATCACAAACCGAGAAGAACCCCAATGTGAGTGCCATCACCTTGCAAAGTAATTATTGTTCTTGTTACTTTGTTGCCATGAGTGGCTAATACTCTTATTTGGTTGACTTTGGCTGAAAACCAATGAATGTTTGTGGGTTTTGAAGGATTTATGTTGATTATCAATTTATTCCATGTTTATGATTCTAGTTTACAATTCTTATGCTTATTTGATGCTTTGATCATGAGCTTAGTATTTGATTGAGCAATGGTTGATTTGTTTCATTGATTTTGCATTGGATCATTGAATTTATCTAGAACAAAGGCTTTATGATGGTAGAAATCATCTCTAGCTTATGAATCATAGCTCCTTTATGGATGTGTAAACATTTGACATCCTCTAGGAATTGGGGATTCATTCATTCTCAAGGCTAGTTGATTTCTTGGGATTAATTGCTTCAATTGACCCTTGATCATAATTAAGAAGGTGTGTTGTGGGCTTCCCCAACCTCCATACTACCTATGACGAATCTTGGCATATCATGCTTCATGATTGCTATAACCAATTTGGTATGAAGGATAAGATTTGTATTAGATCCTAATGATAAACACACAAATGTTCATTGTGTTGAATTGCCTTAGTTAACCAATTATTTTCAACCTTAGAGCATCTCATCAACTTGCTTAATTGCAAGGTTTTTAGTTATTCAAGTATTTTAGTTTTCAAGTAATCAAACCCCCCCCCTTTAGTTTAATTGTAGTTATTTAGTTTAATTTCACTAGTTCTATTGAATTGCATTGGTGATTGAATACAACCATTTCCCCGAGGATCGATACCCCTTTTTACCATTATATTACGTTTATTTAGCAATCAAATGTTGTAATTTGCTTCGTGGACTTGACATCCCACCAAGTTTTGGCACCGTTGCCGGGGAAATTGGTTATTGTTATTTGATTGTTTATGCCTAGGTCTACAAGAACCGGTGAACTACTCTACAATCCGAAAATTGAAAGAGTAGTAAAAAGGTTGAAAAAGTTATCCAAACAAGCAAAGAAACAACAACTAGTTCAAGCTTCTTCCTCTTCTCCACTAATCAACATAGAAGATCAAGTTCATACTTCAAGTGATACCGACACCGAACCGAGTTCTCTAATTGCTGGTCATTCCTTTGAAGACATTCCGTTTGAAAACCACATAGCCATGAATCACACTTCACCTCACAATCCCAACCCAAACCCAATCAATCAAGATGCCAATACCCCACCCCATCAACCAAGACACTAACCACAAGAACCTCTCATTGATATGCCACCTTGGAATCAAGCACCTCCTCAAAACCAACCCAATTATCAACCACAAAACCAAAACTTCCACCAAAACAACCAACCTCAAAACAATGCTTTTCAAGTTCAACAACAAGTACATTACCCAAATCAACCCAATTACCAACCCCCTCAAATGTACCAAAACCAAATGTACCAACAACAACAACCCCCTACAACCAATATCCTAATTACCAAGCTTATCCACCACCAATTTACAATCACAACCAATACCCTTACCCACCTTATCAACAACCACCCAATTACTAGCAACAATATCCCAATAACCCCAATCCACCCAATCCGCCTCAAGAGTTGACACTTAGACAAATTATGGAAACGGATGTTACTCACACACCTCTTGCTATTGTTTATCCCGCAAACCGCCTAGGGATTGAATTGAAGTCAAGTTTCATCCATAAACTAACCAAATTCCATGGGTTGGATAGAGAAGATCCTCAAAAGCATTTGAATTCCTTTCATATGATATGTGTTAGCATGTTGCCCGACAATGCGACATTGGATGATTTCAAGTTAACCGCATTCCCACTCACCTTGGAAGACAAAGCTAGAGAGTGGTTATTCAACTTACCACATGGTTCAATTCACACATGGGAAGAGTTACTCAAGACCTTCAATATCAAATTCTATCCCACCTCCCTCATTTCAAGTCAAAGAAGTGACATTTTGTGGATTCATCAAGGGGAAAATGAAACATTTCATGATTTTGGGAGCTTCAACAATTTGTGTACAAGTTGTCCTCAATACAATATACCCGAAAAACTACTTCTTAAACAATTTTATGAGGGTATGAATGAAAAAGATCGAAGGATGATTGATGCTTCAAGTGGTGGTGACATCTTCAACAAAACCCCTCACGAGATCCGATTACTTTTTGGTACCATTTCTCAAAATCAAAGGAATTTTGGGACTCTAATTGACATGAAGAGAAATTCTACACAAGTGGTTGGTGAAGTTAGCAACACTCAACACTTGGAATCGAAGCTCTTGGATTTGACTAATGTGTTAAGTCAAATGGTGGTGGGAAGTGGTCAACAATTGATGGTATGTGGTATTTGTGCAATGACGAGCCATTATACGGATAAGTGTCCCACACTTGGAAGTGAACCGGAAGATGTGAATGCAATGGGCGGATATCAAGGTCAACCAAGACCCATGGGATTTCAAAACAATTTCAACCCAAATTGGAGGAATAACCAAAACAACCCTTATCCACTAAAGCAAAATCCACCAAATCTTTTGATGAGACCCCAACATCCACAACACCAATCCCAAAAACCTCCATATCCACAAAATTCTTATAACCCTCCAAATTACCAACAACCTCCACAACAAGGCGAATCAAGTGGTACCCATCAAATGAGCCTTCAAGAACTTGTCACATCTCTTGCTCAAAGCCAAACCCAATTTCAACAAGAAACCAAGAATACTTTATCCAACATTCAAGCACAAATTAGAGACTTGGCAACCGCTCTCAACAAGATAGAACAAAGGGGTAAACTTCCATCACAAACCGAGAAGAACCCCAATGTGAGTGCCATCACCTTGCAAAGTAATTATTGTTCTTGTTACTTTGTTGCCATGAGTGGCTAATACTCTTATTTGGTTGACTTTGGCTGAAAACCAATGAATGTTTGTGGGTTTTGAAGGATTTATGTTGATTATCAATTTATTCCATGTTTATGATTCTAGTTTACAATTCTTATGCTTATTTGATGCTTTGATCATGAGCTTAGTATTTGATTGAGCAATGGTTGATTTGTTTCATTGATTTTGCATTGGATCATTGAATTTATCTAGAACAAAGGCTTTATGATGGTAGAAATCATCTCTAGCTTATGAATCATAGCTCCTTTATGGATGTGTAAACATTTGGCATCCTCTAGGAATTGGGGATTCATTCATTCTCAAGGCTAGTTGATTTCTTAGGATTAATTGCTTCAATTGACCCTTGATCATAATTAAGAAGGTGTGTTGTGGGCTTCCCCAACCTCCATACTACCTATGACGAATCTTGGCATATCATGCTTCATGATTGCTATAACCAATTTGGGATGAAGGACAAGATTTGTATTAGATCCTAATGATAAACACACAAATATTCATTGTGTTGAATTGACTTAGTTAACCAATTATTTTCAACCTTTGAGCATCTCATCAACTTGCTTAATTGCAAGGTTTTTATTTATTCAAGTATTTTAGTTTTCAAGTAATCAACCCCCCCCCCCCCCCTTTAGTTTAATTGTAGTTAGTTAGTTTAATTTCACTAGTTCTATTGAATTGCATTGGTGATTGAATACAACCATTTCCCCGAGGATCGATACCCCTTTTTACCATTATATTACGTTTATTTAGCAATCAAATGTTGTAATTTGCTTCGTGGACTTGACATCCCACCAAGTTTTGGCACCGTTGCCGGGGAAATTGGTTATTGTTATTTGATTGTTTATGCCTAGGTCTACAAGAACCGGTGAACTACTCTACAATCCGAAAATTGAAAGAGTAGCAAAAAGGTTGAAAAAGTTAGCCAAACAAGCAAAGAAACAACAACTAGTTCAAGCTTCTTCCTCTTCTCCACTAATCAACATAGAAGATCAAGTTCATACTTCAAGTGATACCGACACCGAACCGAGTTCTCTAATTGTTAGTCATTCCTTTGATGACATTCCGTTTGAAAACCACATAGCCATGAATCACACTTCACCTCACAATCCCAACCCAAACCCAATCAATCAAGATGCCAATACCCCACCCCATCAACCAAGACACTAACCATAAGAACCTCTCATTGATATGCCACCTTGGAATCAAGCACCTCCTCAAAACCAACCCAATTATCAACCACAAAACCAAAACTTCCACCAAAACAACCAACCTCAAAACAATGCTTTTCAAGTTCAACAACAAGTACATTACCCAAATCAACCCAATTACCAACCCCCTCAAATGTACCAAAACCAAATGTACCCACAACAACAACCCCCTACAACCAATATCCTAATTACCAAGCTTATCCACCACCAATTTACACTCACAACCAATACCCTTACCCACCTTATCATCAACCACCCAATTACTTGCAACAATATCCCAATAACCCCAATCCACCCAATCCCCCTCAAGAGTTGACACTTAGACAAATTATGGAAACGGATGTTACTCACACACCTCTTGCTATTGTTTATCCCGCAAACCGCCTAGGGATTGAATTGAAGTCAAGTTTCATCCATAAACTAACCAAATTCCATGGGTTGGATAGAGAAGATCCTAAAAAGCATTTGAATTCCTTTCATATGATATGTGTTAGCATGTTGCCCGACAATGCGACATTGGATGATTTCAAGTTAACCGCATTCCCACTCACCTTGGAAGACAAAGCTAGAGAGTGGTTATTCAACCTACCACATGGATCAATTCACACATGGGAAGAGTTACTCAAGACCTTCAATAGCAAATTCTATCCCACCTCCCGCATTTCAAGTCAAAGAAGTGACATTTTGTGGATTCATCAAGGGGAAAATGAAACATTTCATGATTTTGGGAGCTTCAACAATTTGTGTACAAGTTGTCCTCAATACAATATACCCGAAAAACTACTTCTTAAACAATTTTATGAGGGTATGAATGAAAAAGATCGAAGGATGATTGATGCTTCAAGTGGTGGTGACATCTTCAACAAAACCCCTCACGAGATCCGATTACTTTTTGGTACCATTTCTCAAAATCAAAGGAATTTTGGGCTCTAATTGACATGAAGAGAAATTCTACACAAGTGGTTGGTGAAGTTAGCAACACTCAACACTTGGAATCGAAGCTCTTGGATTTGACTAATGTGTTAAGTCAAATGGTGGTGGGAAGTGGTCAACAATTGATGGTATGTGGTATTTGTGCAATGACGAGCCATTATACGGATAAGTGTCCCACACTTGGAAGTGAACCGGAAGATGTGAATGCAATGGGCGGATATCAAGGTCAACCAAGACCCATGGGATTTCAAAACAATTTCAACCCAAATTGGAGGAATAACCAAAACAACCCTTATCCACTAAAGCAAAATCCACCAAATCTTTTGATGAGACCCCAACATCCACAACACTAATCCCAAAAACCTCCATATCCACAAAATTCTTATAACCCTCCAAATTACCAACAACCTCCACAACAAGGCGAATCAAGTGGTACCCATCAAATGAGCCTTCAAGAACTTGTCACATCTCTTGCTCAAAGCCAAACCCAATTTCAACAAGAAACCAAGAATACTTTCTCCAACATTCAAGCACAAATTGGAGACTTGGCAACCGCTCTCAACAAGATAGAACAAAGGGGTAAACTTCCATCACAAACCGAGAAGAACCCCAATGTGAGTGCCATCACCTTGCAAAGTAATTATTGTTCTTGTTACTTTGTTGCCATGAGTGGCTAATACTCTTATTTGGTTTACTTTGGCTGAAAACCAATGAATGTTTGTGGGTTTTGAAGGATTTATGTTGATTATCAATTTATTCCATGTTTATGATTCTAGTTTACAATTCTTATGCTTATTTGATGCTTTGATCATGAGCTTAGTATTTGATTGAGCAATGGTTGATTTGTTTCATTGATTTTGCATTGGATCATTGAATTTATCTAGAACAAAGGCTTTATGATGGTAGAAATCATCTCTAGCTTATGAATCATAGCTCCTTTATGGATGTGTAAGCATTTGACATCCTCAAGGAATTGGGGATTCATTCATTCTCAAGGCTAGTTGATTTCTTGGGATTAATTGCTTCAATTGACCCTTGATCTTAATTAATAAGGTGTGTTGTGGGCTTCCCCAACCTCCATACTACCTATGAGGAATCTTGGCATATCATGCTTCATGATTGCTATAACCAATTTGGGATGAAGGATAAGATTTGTATTAGATCCTAATGATAAACACACAAATGTTCATTGTGTTGAATTGCCTTAGTTAACCAATTATTTTCAACCTTTGGGCATCTCATCAACTTGCTTAATTGCAAGGTTTTTAGTTATTCAAGTAATCAAACCCCCCCCCCCCCCCTTTTAGTTTAATTGTAGTTAGTTAGTTTAATTTCACTAGTTCTATTGAATTGCATTGGTGATTGAATACAACCATTTCCCCGAGGATCGATACCCCTTTTTACCATTATATTACGTTTATTTAGCAATCAAATGTTGTAATTTGCTTCGTGGACTTGACATCCCACCAAGTTTTGGCACCGTTGCCGGGGAAATTGGTTATTGTTATTTGATTGTTTATGCCTAGGTCTACAAGAACCGGTGAACTACTCTACAATCCGAAAATTGAAAGAGTAGCAAAAAGGTTGAAAAAGTTATCCAAACAAGCAAAGAAACAACAACTAGTTCAAGCTTCTTCCTCTTCTCCACTAATCAACATAGAAGATCAAGTTCATACTTCAAGTGATACTGACACCGAACCGAGTTCTCTAATTGTTAGTCATTCCTTTGATGACATTCCGTTTGAAAACCACATAGCCATGAATCACACTTCACCTCACAATCCCAACCCAAACCCAATCAATCAAGATGCCAATACCCCACCCCGTCAACCAAGACACTAACCATAAGAACCTCTCATTGATATGCCACCTTGGAATCAAGCACCTCCTCAAAACCAACCCAATTATCAACCACAAAACCAAAACTTCCACCAAAACAACCAACCTCAAAACAATGCTTTTCAAGTTCAACAACAAGTACATTACCCAAATCAACCCAATTACCAACCCCCTCAAATGTACCAAAACCAAATGTACCCACAACAACAACCCCCTACAACCAATATCCTAATTACCAAGCTTATCCACCACCAATTTACACTCACAACCAATACCCTTACCCACCTTATCATCAACCACCCAATTACTTGCAACAATATCCCAATAACCCCAATCCACCCAATCCCCCTCAAGAGTTGACACTTAGACAAATTATGGAAACGGATGTTACTCACACACCTCTTGCTATTGTTTATCCCGCAAACCGCCTAGGGATTGAATTGAAGTCAAGTTTCATCCATAAACTAACCAAATTCCATGGGTTGGATAGAGAAGATCCTAAAAAGCATTTGAATTCCTTTCATATGATATGTGTTAGCATGTTGCCCGACAATGCGACATTGGATGATTTCAAGTTAACCGCATTCCCACTCACCTTGGAAGACAAAGCTAGAGAGTGGTTATTCAACCTACCACATGGATCAATTCACACATGGGAAGAGTTACTCAAGACCTTCAATAGCAAATTCTATCCCACCTCCCGCATTTCAAGTCAAAGAAGTGACATTTTGTGGATTCATCAAGGGGAAAATGAAACATTTCATGATTTTGGGAGCTTCAACAATTTGTGTACAAGTTGTCCTCAATACAATATACCCGAAAAACTACTTCTTAAACAATTTTATGAGGGTATGAATGAAAAAGATCGAAGGATGATTGATGCTTCAAGTGGTGGTGACATCTTCAACAAAACCCCTCACGAGATCCGATTACTTTTTGGTACCATTTCTCAAAATCAAAGGAATTTTGGGCTCTAATTGACATGAAGAGAAATTCTACACAAGTGGTTGGTGAAGTTAGCAACACTCAACACTTGGAATCGAAGCTCTTGGATTTGACTAATGTGTTAAGTCAAATGGTGGTGGGAAGTGGTCAACAATTGATGGTATGTGGTATTTGTGCAATGACGAGCCATTATACGGATAAGTGTCCCACACTTGGAAGTGAACCGGAAGATGTGAATGCAATGGGCGGATATCAAGGTCAACCAAGACCCATGGGATTTCAAAACAATTTCAACCCAAATTGGAGGAATAACCAAAACAACCCTTATCCACTAAAGCAAAATCCACCAAATCTTTTGATGAGACCCCAACATCCACAACACCAATCCCAAAAACCTCCATATCCACAAAATTCTTATAACCCTCCAAATTACCAACAACCTCCACAACAAGGCGAATCAAGTGGTACCCATCAAATGAGCCTTCAAGAACTTGTCACATCTCTTGCTCAAAGCCAAACCCAATTTCAACAAGAAACCAAGAATACTTTCTCCAACATTCAAGCACAAATTGGAGACTTGGCAACCGCTCTCAACAAGATAGAACAAAGGGGTAAACTTCCATCACAAACCGAGAAGAACCCCAATGTGAGTGCCATCACCTTGCAAAGTAATTATTGTTCTTGTTACTTTGTTGCCATGAGTGGCTAATACTCTTATTTGGTTTACTTTGGCTGAAAACCAATGAATGTTTGTGGGTTTTGAAGGATTTATGTTGATTATCAATTTATTCCATGTTTATGATTCTAGTTTACAATTCTTATGCTTATTTGATGCTTTGATCATGAGCTTAGTATTTGATTGAGCAATGGTTGATTTGTTTCATTGATTTTGCATTGGATCATTGAATTTATCTAGAACAAAGGCTTTATGATGGTAGAAATCATCTCTAGCTTATGAATCATAGCTCCTTTATGGATGTGTAAGCATTTGACATCCTCAAGGAATTGGGGATTCATTCATTCTCAAGGCTAGTTGATTTCTTGGGATTAATTGCTTCAATTGACCCTTGATCTTAATTAATAAGGTGTGTTGTGGGCTTCCCCAACCTCCATACTACCTTTGAGGAATCTTGGCATATCATGCTTCATGATTGCTATAACCAATTTGGGATGAAGGATAAGATTTGTATTAGATCCTAATGATAAACACACAAATGTTCATTGTGTTGAATTGCCTTAGTTAACCAATTATTCTCAACCTTTGGGCATCTCATCAACTTGCTTAATTGCAAGGTTTTTAGTTATTCAAGTATTTTAGTTTTCAAGTAATCAAACCCCCCCCCCCCCTTTTAGTTTAATTGTAGTTAGTTAGTTTAATTTCACTAGTTCTATTGAATTGCATTGGTGATTGAATACAACCATTTCCCCGAGGATCGATACCCCTTTTTACCATTATATTACGTTTATTTAGCAATCAAATGTTGTAATTTGCTTCGTGGACTTGACATCCCACCAAGTTTTGGCACCGTTGCCGGGGAAATTGGTTATTGTTATTTGATTGTTTATGCCTAGGTCTACAAGAACCGGTGAACTACTCTACAATCCGAAAATTGAAAGAGTAGCAAAAAGGTTGAAAAAGTTATCCAAACAAGCAAAGAAACAACAACTAGTTCAAGCTTCTTCCTCTTCTCCACTAATCAACATAGAAGATCAAGTTCATACTTCAAGTGATACCGACACCGAACCGAGTTCTCTAATTGTTAGTCATTCCTTTGATGACATTCCGTTTGAAAACCACATAGCCATGAATCACACTTCACCTCACAATCCCAACCCAAACCCAATCAATCAAGATGCCAATACCCCACCCCATCAACCAAGACACTAACCATAAGAACCTCTCATTGATATGCCACCTTGGAATCAAGCACCTCCTCAAAACCAACCCAATTATCAACCACAAAACCAAAACTTCCACCAAAACAACCAACCTCAAAACAATGCTTTTCAAGTTCAACAACAAGTACATTACCCAAATCAACCCAATTACCAACCCCCTCAAATGTACCAAAACCAAATGTACCCACAACAACAACCCCCTACAACCAATATCCTAATTACCAAGCTTATCCACCACCAATTTACACTCACAACCAATACCATTACCCACCTTATCATCAACCACCCAATTACTTGCAACAATATCCCAATAACCCCAATCCACCCAATCCCCCTCAAGAGTTGACACTTAGACAAATTATGGAAACGGATGTTACTCACACACCTCTTGCTATTGTTTATCCCGCAAACCGCCTAGGGATTGAATTGAAGTCAAGTTTGATCCATAAACTAACCAAATTCCATGGGTTGGATAGAGAAGATCCTAAAAAGCATTTGAATTCCTTTCATATGATATGTGTTAGCATGTTGCCCGACAATGCGACATTGGATGATTTCAAGTTAACCGCATTCCCACTCACCTTGGAAGACAAAGCTAGAGAGTGGTTATTCAACCTACCACATGGATCAATTCACACATGGGAAGAGTTACTCAAGACCTTCAATAGCAAATTCTATCCCACCTCCCGCATTTCAAGTCAAAGAAGTGACATTTTGTGGATTCATCAAGGGGAAAATGAAACATTTCATGATTTTGGGAGCTTCAACAATTTGTGTACAAGTTGTCCTCAATACAATATACCCGAAAAACTACTTCTTAAACAATTTTATGAGGGTATGAATGAAAAAGATCGAAGGATGATTGATGCTTCAAGTGGTGGTGACATCTTCAACAAAACCCCTCACGAGATCCGATTACTTTTTGGTACCATTTCTCAAAATCAAAGGAATTTTGGGCTCTAATTGACATGAAGAGAAATTCTACACAAGTGGTTGGTGAAGTTAGCAACACTCAACACTTGGAATCGAAGCTCTTGGATTTGACTAATGTGTTAAGTCAAATGGTGGTGGGAAGTGGTCAACATTTGATGGTATGTGGTATTTGTGCAATGACGAGCCATTATACGGATAAGTGTCCCACACTTGGAAGTGAACCGGAAGATGTGAATGCAATGGGCGGATATCAAGGTCAACCAAGACCCATGGGATTTCAAAACAATTTCAACCCAAATTGGAGGAATAACCAAAACAACCCTTATCCACTAAAGCAAAATCCACCAAATCTTTTGATGAGACCCCAACATCCACAACACCAATCCCAAAAACCTCCATATCCACAAAATTCTTATAACCCTCCAAATTACCAACAACCTCCACAACAAGGCGAATCAAGTGGTACCCATCAAATGAGCCTTCAAGAACTTGTCACATCTCTTGCTCAAAGCCAAACCCAATTTCAACAAGAAACCAAGAATACTTTCTCCAACATTCAAGCACAAATTGGAGACTTGGCAACCGCTCTCAACAAGATAGAACAAAGGGGTAAACTTCCATCACAAACCGAGAAGAACCCCAATGTGAGTGCCATCACCTTGCAAAGTAATTATTGTTCTTGTTACTTTGTTGCCATGAGTGGCTAATACTCTTATTTGGTTTACTTTGGCTGAAAACCAATGAATGTTTGTGGGTTTTGAAGGATTTATGTTGATTATCAATTTATTCCATGTTTATGATTCTAGTTTACAATTCTTATGCTTATTTGATGCTTTGATCATGAGCTTAGTATTTGATTGAGCAATGGTTGATTTGTTTCATTGATTTTGCATTGGATCATTGAATTTATCTAGAACAAAGGCTTTATGATGGTAGAAATCATCTCTAGCTTATGAATCATAGCTCCTTTATGGATGTGTAAGCATTTGACATCCTCAAGGAATTGGGGATTCATTCATTCTCAAGGCTAGTTGATTTCTTGGGATTAATTGCTTCAATTGACCCTTGATCTTAATTAATAAGGTGTGTTGTGGGCTTCCCCAACCTCCATACTACCTATGAGGAATCTTGGCATATCATGCTTCATGATTGCTATAACCAATTTGGGATGAAGGATAAGATTTGTATTAGATCCTAATGATAAACACACAAATGTTCATTGTGTTGAATTGCCTTAGTTAACCAATTATTTTCAACCTTTGGGCATCTCATCAACTTGCTTAATTGCAAGGTTTTTAGTTATTCAAGTATTTTAGTTTTCAAGTAATCAAACCCCCCCCCCCCCCCCCCTTTTAGTTTAATTGTAGTTAGTTAGTTTAATTTCACTAGTTCTATTGAATTGCATTGGTGATTGAATACAACCATTTCCCCGAGGATCGATACCCCTTTTTACCATTATATTACGTTTATTTAGCAATCAAATGTTGTAATTTGCTTCGTGGACTTGACATCCCACCAAGTTTTGGCACCGTTGCCGGGGAAATTGGTTATTGTTATTTGATTGTTTATGCCTAGGTCTACAAGAACCGGTGAACTACTCTACAATCCGAAAATTGAAAGAGTAGCAAAAAGGTTGAAAAAGTTATCCAAACAAGCAAAGAAACAACAACTAGTTCAAGCTTCTTCCTCTTCTCCACTAATCAACATAGAAGATCAAGTTCATACTTCAAGTGATACCGACACCGAACCGAGTTCTCTAATTGTTAGTCATTCCTTTGATGACATTCCGTTTGAAAACCACATAGCCATGAATCACACTTCACCTCACAATCCCAACCCAAACCCAATCAATCAAGATGCCAATACCCCACCCCATCAACCAAGACACTAACCATAAGAACCTCTCATTGATATGCCACCTTGGAATCAAGCACCTCCTCAAAACCAACCCAATTATCAACCACAAAACCAAAACTTCCACCAAAACAACCAACCTCAAAACAATGCTTTTCAAGTTCAACAACAAGTACATTACCCAAATCAACCCAATTACCAACCCCCTCAAATGTACCAAAACCAAATGTACCCACAACAACAACCCCCTACAACCAATATCCTAATTACCAAGCTTATCCACCACCAATTTACACTCACAACCAATACCCTTACCCACCTTATCATCAACCACCCAATTACTTGCAACAATATCCCAATAACCCCAATCCACCCAATCCCCCTCAAGAGTTGACACTTAGACAAATTATGGAAACGGATGTTACTCACACACCTCTTGCTATTGTTTATCCCGCAAACCGCCTAGGGATTGAATTGAAGTCAAGTTTCATCCATAAACTAACCAAATTCCATGGGTTGGATAGAGAAGATCCTAAAAAGCATTTGAATTCCTTTCATATGATATGTGTTAGCATGTTGCCCGACAATGCGACATTGGATGATTTCAAGTTAACCGCATTCCCACTCACCTTGGAAGACAAAGCTAGAGAGTGGTTATTCAACCTACCACATGGATCAATTCACACATGGGAAGAGTTACTCAAGACCTTCAATAGCAAATTCTATCCCACCTCCCGCATTTCAAGTCAAAGAAGTGACATTTTGTGGATTCATCAAGGGGAAAATGAAACATTTCATGATTTTGGGAGCTTCAACAATTTGTGTACAAGTTGTCCTCAATACAATATACCCGAAAAACTACTTCTTAAACAATTTTATGAGGGTATGAATGAAAAAGATCGAAGGATGATTGATGCTTCAAGTGGTGGTGACATCTTCAACAAAACCCCTCACGAGATCCGATTACTTTTTGGTACCATTTCTCAAAATCAAAGGAATTTTGGGCTCTAATTGACATGAAGAGAAATTCTACACAAGTGGTTGGTGAAGTTAGCAACACTCAACACTTGGAATCGAAGCTCTTGGATTTGACTAATGTGTTAAGTCAAATGGTGGTGGGAAGTGGTCAACAATTGATGGTATGTGGTATTTGTGCAATGACGAGCCATTATACGGATAAGTGCCCCACACTTGGAAGTGAACCGGAAGATGTGAATGCAATGGGCGGATATCAAGGTCAACCAAGACCCATGGGATTTCAAAACAATTTCAACCCAAATTGGAGGAATAACCAAAACAACCCTTATCCACTAAAGCAAAATCCACCAAATCTTTTGATGAGACCCCAACATCCACAACACCAATCCCAAAAACCTCCATATCCACAAAATTCTTATAACCCTCCAAATTACCAACAACCTCCACAACAAGGCGAATCAAGTGGTACCCATCAAATGAGCCTTCAAGAACTTGTCACATCTCTTGCTCAAAGCCAAACCCAATTTCAACAAGAAACCAAGAATACTTTCTCCAACATTCAAGCACAAATTGGAGACTTGGCAACCGCTCTCAACAAGATAGAACAAAGGGGTAAACTTCCATCACAAACCGAGAAGAACCCCAATGTGAGTGCCATCACCTTGCAAAGTAATTATTGTTCTTGTTACTTTGTTGCCATGAGTGGCTAATACTCTTATTTGGTTTACTTTGGCTGAAAACCAATGAATGTTTGTGGGTTTTGAAGGATTTATGTTGATTATCAATTTATTCCATGTTTATGATTCTAGTTTACAATTCTTATGCTTATTTGATGCTTTGATCATGAGCTTAGTATTTGATTGAGCAATGGTTGATTTGTTTCATTGATTTTGCATTGGATCATTGAATTTATCTAGAACAAAGGCTTTATGATGGTAGAAATCATCTCTAGCTTATGAATCATAGCTCCTTTATGGATGTGTAAGCATTTGACATCCTCAAGGAATTGGGGATTCATTCATTCTCAAGGCTAGTTGATTTCTTGGGATTAATTGCCTCAATTGACACTTGATCTTAATTAATAAGGTGTGTTGTGGGCTTCCCCAACCTCCATACTACCTATGAGGAATCTTGGCATATCATGCTTCATGATTGCTATAACCAATTTGGGATGAAGGATAAGATTTGTATTAGATCCTAATGATAAACACACAAATGTTTATTGTGTTGAATTGCCTTAGTTAACCAATTATTTTCAACCTTTGGGCATCTCATCAACTTGCTTAATTGCAAGGTTTTTAGTTATTCAAGTATTTTAGTTTTCAAGTAATCAAACCCCCCCCCCCCCCCTTTTAGTTTAATTGTAGTTAGTTAGTTTAATTTCACTAGTTCTATTGAATTGCATTGGTGATTGAATACAACCATTTCCCCGAGGATCGATACCCCTTTTTACCATTATATTACGTTTATTTAGCAATCAAATGTTGTAATTTGCTTCATGGACTTGACATCCCACCAAGTTTTAGCACCGTTGCCGGGGAAATTGGTTATTGTTATTTGATTGTTTATGCATAGGTCTACAAGAACCGATGAACTACTCTACAATCCGAAAATTGAAAGAGTAGCAAAAAGGTTGAAAAAGTTATCCAAACAAGCAAAGAAACAACAACTAGTTCAAGCTTCTTCCTCTTCTCCACTAATCAACATAGAAGATCAAGTTCATACTTCAAGTGATACCGACACCGAACCGAGTTCTCTAATTGTTAGTCATTCCTTTGATGACATTCCGTTTGAAAACCACATAGCCATGAATCACACTTCACCTCACAATCCCAACCCAAACCCAATCAATCAAGATGCCAATACCCCACCCCATCAACCAAGACACTAACCACAAGAACCACTCATTGATATGCCACCTTGGAATCAAGCACCTCCTCAAAACCAACCCAATTATCAACCACAAAACCAAAACTTCCACCAAAACAACCAACCTCAAAACAATGCTTTTCAAGTTCAACAACAAGTACATTACCCAAATCAACCCAATTACCAACCCCCTCAAATGTACCAAAACCAAATGTACCCACAACAACAACCCCCTACAACCAATATCCTAATTACCAAGCTTATCCACCACCAATTTACACTCACAACCAATACCCTTACCCACCTTATCATCAACCACCCAATTACTTGCAACAATATCCCAATAACCCCAATCCACCCAATCCGCCTCAAGAGTTGACACTTAGACAAATTATGGAAACGGATGTTACTCACACACCTCTTGCTATTGTTTATCCCGCAAACCGCCTAGGGATTGAATTGAAGTCAAGTTTCATCCATAAACTAACCAAATTCCATGGGTTGGATAGAGAAGATCCTAAAAAGCATTTGAATTCCTTTCATATGATATGTGTTAGCATGTTGCCCGACAATGCGACATTGGATGATTTCAAGTTAACCGCATTCCCACTCACCTTGGAAGACAAAGCTAGAGAGTGGTTATTCAACCTACCACATGGATCAATTCACACATGGGAAGAGTTACTCAAGACCTTCAATAGCAAATTCTATCCCACCTCCCGCATTTCAAGTCAAAGAAGTGACATTTTGTGGATTCATCAAGGGGAAAATGAAACATTTCATGATTTTGGGAGCTTCAACAATTTGTGTACAAGTTGTCCTCAATACAATATACCCGAAAAACTACTTCTTAAACAATTTTATGAGGGTATGAATGAAAAAGATCGAAGGATGATTGATGCTTCAAGTGGTGGTGACATCTTCAACAAAACCCCTCACGAGATCCGATTACTTTTTGGTACCATTTCTCAAAATCAAAGGAATTTTGGGCTCTAATTGACATGAAGAGAAATTCTACACAAGTGGTTGGTGAAGTTAGCAACACTCAACACTTGGAATCGAAGCTCTTGGATTTGACTAATGTGTTAAGTCAAATGGTGGTGGGAAGTGGTCAACAATTGATGGTATGTGGTATTTGTGCAATGACGAGCCATTATACGGATAAGTGTCCCACACTTGGAAGTGAACCGGAAGATGTGAATGCAATGGGCGGATATCAAGGTCAACCAAGACCCATGGGATTTCAAAACAATTTCAACCCAAATTGGAGGAATAACCAAAACAACTCTTATCCACTAAAGCAAAATCCACCAAATCTTTTGATGAGACCCCAACATCCACAACACCAATCCCAAAAACCTCCATATCCACAAAATTATTATAACCCTCCAAATTACCAACAACCTCCACAACAAGGCGAATCAAGTGGTACCCATCAAATGAGCCTTCAAGAACTTGTCACTTCTCTTGCTCAAAGCCAAACCCAATTTCAACAAGAAACCAAGAATACTTTCTCCAACATTCAAGCACAAATTGGAGACTTGGCAACCGCTCTCAACAAGATAGAACAAAGGGGTAAACTTCCATCACAAACCGAGAAGAACCCCAATGTGAGTGCCATCACCTTGCAAAGTAATTATTGTTCTTGTTACTTTGTTGCCATGAGTGGCTAATACTCTTATTTGGTTTACTTTGGCTAAAAACCAATGAATGTTTGTGGGTTTTGAAGGATTTATGTTGATTATCAATTTATTCGATGTTTATGATTCTAGTTTACAATTCTTATGCTTATTTGATGCTTTGATCATGAGCTTAGTATTTGATTGAGCAATGGTTGATTTGTTTCATTGATTTTGCATTGGATCATTGAATTTATCTAGAACAAAGGCTTTATGATGGTAGAAATCATCTCTAGCTTATGAATCATAGCTCCTTTATGGATGTGTAAACATTTGACATCCTCTAGGAATTGGGGATTCATTCATTCTCAAGGCCAGTTGATTTCTTGGGATTAATTGCTTCAATTGACCCTTGATCTTAATTAAGAAGGTGTGTTGTGGGCTTCCCCAACCTCCATACTACCAATGAGGAATCTTGGCATATCATGCTTCATGATTGCTATAACCAATTTGGGATGAAGGATAAGATTTGTATTAGATCCTAATGATAAACACACAAATGTTCAGTGTGTTGAATTGACTTAGTTAACCAATTATTTTCAACCTTTGAGCATCTCATCAACTTGCTTAATTGCAAGGTTTTTATTTATTCAAGTATTTTAGTTTTCAAGTAATCAACCCCCCCCCCTTTAGTTTAATTGTAGTTAATTAGTTTAATTTCACTAGTTCTATTGAATTGCATTGGTGATTGAATACAACCATTTCCCCGAGGATCGATACCCCTTTTTACAATTATATTACGTTTATTTAGCAATCAAATGTTGTAATTTGCTTCGTGGACTTGACATCCCACCAAGTTTTGGCACCGTTGCCGGGGAAATTGGTTATTGTTATTTGATTGTTTATGCCTAGGTCTACAAGAACCGGTGAACTACTCTACAATCCGAAAATTGAAAGAGTAGCAAAAAGGTTGAAAAAGTTAGCCAAACAAGCAAAGAAACAACAACTAGTTCAAGCTTCTTCCTCTTCTCCACTAATCAACATAGAAGATCAAGTTCATACTTCAAGTGATACCGACACCGATCCGAGTTCTCTAATTGTTGGTCATTCCTTTGAAGACATTCCGTTTGAAAACCACATAGCCATGAATCACACTTCACCTCACAATCCCAACCCAAACCCAATCAATCAAGATGCCAATACCCCACCCCATCAACCAAGACACTAACCATAAGAACCTCTCATTGATATGCCACCTTGGAATCAAGCACCTCCTCAAAACCAACCCAATTATCAACCACAAAACCAAAACTTCCACCAAAACAACCAACCTCAAAACAATGATTTTCAAGTTCAACAACAAGTACATTACCCAAATCAACCCAATTACCAACCCCCTCAAATGTACCAAAACCAAATGTACCCACAACAACAACCCCCTACAACCAATATCCTAATTACCAAGCTTATCCACCACCAATTTACACTCACAACCAATACCCTTACCCACCTTATCATCAACCACCCAATTACTTGCAACAATATCCCAATAACCCCAATCCACCCAATCCACCCAATCCCCCTCAAGAGTTGACACTTAGACAAATTATGGAAACGGATGTTACTCACACACCTCTTGCTATTGTTTATCCCGCAAACCGCCTAGGGATTGAATTGAAGTCAAGTTTCATCCATAAACTAACCAAATTCCATGGGTTGGATAGAGAAGATCCTAAAAAGCATTTGAATTCCTTTCATATGATATGTGTTAGCATGTTGCCCGACAATGCGACATTGGATGATTTCAAGTTAACCGCATTCCCACTCACCTTGGAAGACAAAGCTAGAGAGTGGTTATTCAACCTACCACATGGATCAATTCACACATGGGAAGAGTTACTCAAGACCTTCAATAGCAAATTCTATCCCACCTTCTGCATTTCAAGTCAAAGAAGTGACATTTTGTGGATTCATCAAGGGGAAAATGAAACATTTCATGATTTTGGGAGCTTCAACAATTTGTGTACAAGTTGTCCTCAATACAATATACCCGAAAAACTACTTCTTAAACAATTTTATGAGGGTATGAATGAAAAAGATCGAAGGATGATTGATGCTTCAAGTGGTGGTGACATCTTCAACAAAACCCCTCACGAGATCCGATTACTTTTTGGTACCATTTCTCAAAATCAAAGGAATTTTGGGCTCTAATTGACATGAAGAGAAATTCTACACAAGTGGTTGGTGAAGTTAGCAACACTCAACACTTGGAATCGAAGCTCTTGGATTTGACTAATGTGTTAAGTCAAATGGTGGTGGGAAGTGGTCAACAATTGATGGTATGTGGTATTTGTGCAATGACGAGCCATTATACGGATAAGTGTCCCACACTTGGAAGTGAACCGGAAGATGTGAATGCAATGGGCGGATATCAAGGTCAACCAAGACCCATGGGATTTCAAAACAATTTCAACCCAAATTGGAGGAATAACCAAAACAACCCTTATCCACTAAAGCAAAATCCACCAAATCTTTTGATGAGACCCCAACATCCACAACACCAATCCCAAAAACCTCCATATCCACAAAATTCTTATAACCCTCCAAATTACCAACAACCTCCACAACAAGGCGAATCAAGTGGTACCCATCAAATGAGCCTTCAAGAACTTGTCACATCTCTTGCTCAAAGCCAAACCCAATTTCAACAAGAAACCAAGAATACTTTATCCAACATTCAAGCACAAATTGGAGACATGGCAACCGCTCTCAACAAGATAGAACAAAGGGGTAAACTTCCATCACAAACCGAGAAGAACCCCAATGTGAGTGCCATCACCTTGCAAAGTAATTATTGTTCTTGTTACTTTGTTGCCATGAGTGGCTAATACTCTTATTTGGTTGACTTTGGCTGAAAACCAATGAATGTTTGTGGGTTTTGAAGGATTTATGTTGATTATCAATTTATTCCATGTTTATGATTCTAGTTTACAATTCTTATGCTTATTTGATGCTTTGATCATGAGCTTAGTATTTGATTGAGCAATGGTTGATTTGTTTCATTGATTTTGCATTGGATCATTGAATTTATCTAGAACAAAGGCTTTATGATGGTAGAAATCATCTCTAGCTTATGAATCATAGCTCCTTTATGGATGTGTAAACATTTGACATCCTCTAGGAATTGGGGATTCATTCATTCTCAAGGCTAGTTGATTTCTTGGGATTAATTGCTTCAATTGACCCTTGATCATAATTAAGAAGGTGTGTTGTGGGCTTCCCAAACCTCCATACTACCTATGACGAATCTTGGCATATCATGCTTCATGATTGCTATAACCAATTTGGGATGAAGGACAAGATTTGTATTAGATCCTAATGATAAACACACAAATATTCATTGTGTTGAATTGACTTAGTTAACCAATTATTTTCAACCTTTGAGCATCTCATCAACTTGCTTAATTGCAAGGTTTTTAGTTATTCAAGTATTTTAGTTTTCAAGTAATCAAACCCCCCCCCCCCCCTTTAGTTTAATTGTAGTTAGTTAGTTTAATTTCACTAGTTCTATTGAATTGCATTGGTGATTGAATACAACCATTTCCCCGAGGATCGATACCCCTTTTTACCATTATATTACGTTTATTTAGCAATCAAATGTTGTAATTTGCTTCATGGACTTGACATCCCACCAAGTTTTAGCACCGTTGCCGGGGAAATTGGTTATTGTTATTTGATTGTTTATGCCTAGGTCTACAAGAACCGGTGAACTACTCTACAATCCGAAAATTGAAAGAGTAGCAAAAAGGTTGAAAAAGTTATCCAAACAAGCAAAGAAACAACAACTAGTTCAAGCTTCTTCCTCTTCTCCACTAATCAACATAGAAGATCAGGTTCATACTTCAAGTGATACCGACACCGAACCGAGTTCTCAAATTGTTGGTCATTCCTTTGAAGACATTCTGTTTGAAAACCACATAGCCATGAATCACACTTCACCTCACAATCCCAACCCAAACCCAATCAATCAAGATGCCAATACCCCACCCAATCTACCAAGACAATAACCACAAGAACCTCTCATTGATATGCCACCTTGGAATCAAGCACCTCCTCAAAACCAACCCAATTATCAACCACAAAACCAAAACTTCCACCAAAACAACCAACCTCAAAACAATGCTTTTCAAGTTCAACAACAAGTACATTACCCAAATCAACCCAATTACCAACCCCCTCAAATGTACCAAAACCAAATGTACCCACAACAACAACCCCCTACAACTAATATCCTAATTACCAAGCTTATCCACCATCTATTTACAATCACAACCAATACCCTTACCCACCTTATCATCAACCACCCAATTACTTGCAACAATATCCCAATAACCCCAATCCACCCAATCCCCCTCAAGAGTTGACACTTAGACAAATTATGGAAACGGATGTTACTCACACACCTCTTGCTATTGTTTATCCTGCAAACCGCCTAGGGATTGAATTGAAGTCAAGTTTCATCCATCAACTATCCAAATTCCATGGGTTGGATAGAGAAGATCCTTAAAAGCATTTGAATTCCTTTCATATGATATGTGTTAGCATGTTGCCCGACAATGCGACATTGGATGATTTCAAGTTAACCGCATTCCCACTCACCTTGGAAGACAAATCTAGAGAGTGGTTATTTAACTTACCACATGGATCAATTCACACATGGGAAGAGTTACTCAAGACCTTCAATAGAAAATTCTATCCCACCTCCCGCATTTCAAGTCAAAGAAGTGACATTTTGTGGATTCATCAAGGGGAAAATGAAACATTTCATGATTTTGGGAGCTTCAACAATTTGTGTACAAGTTGTCCTCAATACAATATACCCGAAAAACTACTTCTTAAACAATTTTATGAGGGTATGAATGAAAAAGATCGAAGGATGATTGATGCTTCAAGTGGTGGTGACATCTTCAAAAAAACCCCTCACGAGATCCGATTACTTTTTGGTACCATTTCTCAAAATCAAAGGAATTTTGGGACTCTAATTGACATGAAGAGAAATTCTACACAAGTGGTTGGTGAAGTTAGCAACACTCAACACTTGGAATCGAAGCTCTTGGATTTGACTAATGTGTCAAGTCAAATGGTGGTGGGAAGTGGTCAACAATTGATGGTATGTGGTATTTGTGCAATGACGAGCCATTATACGGATAAGTGTCCCACATTTGGAAGTGAACCGGAAGATGTGAATGCAATGGGCGGATATCAAGGTCAACCAAGACCCATGGGATTTCAAAACAATTTCAACCCAAATTGGAGGAATAACCAAAACAACCCTTATCCACTAAAGCAAAATCCACCAAATCTTTTGATGAGACCCCAACATCCACAACACCAATCCCAAAAACCTCCATATCCACAAAATTCTTATAACCCTCCAAATTACCAACAACCTCCACAACAAGGCGAATCAAGTGGTACCCATCAAATGAGCCTTCAAGAATTTGTCACTTCTCTTGCTCAAAGCCAAACCCAATTTCAACAAGAAACCAAGAATAGTTTCTCCAACATTCAAGCACAAATTGGAGACTTGGCAACCGCTCTCAACAAGATAGAACAAATGGGTAAACTTCCATCACAAACCGAGAAGAACCCCAATGTGAGTGCCATCACCTTGCAAAGTGGAATAACACTTGGAGAAAGTCAACCTAAAAGAATTTCAAGAGAAGACGAAGATGAAGTGATCATTGTGGAATCTCCAAAAGTTGTAGTTCCTCCAAAGGAACCGTTTGTGCCAAATGTTGATCAACCCGATCCTTCCAACAAACCCATCAAACCATTGGTCATACCACCACTTTTTCCATCCCGGTTGGCTTCCTCAAAGAAACAAGAAGAAGAGAAAGAGTTTCTTGAGACTTTCCGCAAGGTTCAACTCAACATTTCACTATTGGATGCCATTAAGCAAATCCCACGTTACGCCAAATTTCTTAAGTATTTGTGCACCAACAAGAGAAAATTCAAGACAAATGAGAAGATTCAAGTCAATGCAAATGTATCTGCGGTCATCTAAAAGAAACTTCCACCCAAATGCAAAGACCCGGGAATGTTTGCTATACCTTGTACCATTGGTGATTTACATGTTGAAAGTGTTATGCTAGATCTTGGAGCCTCAATCAATGTCATGCCATACTCGGTTTTTCAATCTCTCAATGTTGGACCTTTGGAAGAAACCGGAGTCATCATTCAATTAGCGGACAACTCAAGTGTATTTCCAAGAGGCGTGTTGGAGGATGTACTAGTTCAAGTAAATCAACTAGTATTTCATGTGGATTTTTATGTCATTGACCTTCAAGAAAAGACTCCTTCCAAGTCATCTATGATTCTCCTTGGAAGACCCTTCATGAATACCGCTCACACGATTATTGATGTCCACAATGGGAAGACCACCATGGAGTTAGATGGAGAGACCATTCACTTCAACATCTTTGAAGAAATGAGATATCCTAGCAACATATATCCATTGTATCGAGTTGATGTGATTGAGCCAATCACCCAACAATTATTCGAGTTATCAAATGGGGATCTTTTGAAGATGGTGCTTAACATGAGTCTTGAAGGTGAAAGTTTGAAGAATACCTTGGATTTGTATACATTGGATTCCGAAGTTGAAGATATTGTGAAGGCTTTAGAAATTTCTAATTCCACAAAGAAGGATGTTTCTCAAGTTGCCTTATCTCTTCTCTGAGTATGTTGAAAATATAATCGAAGTGTTCATGGATGATTTCACCGTGTATGGCAATTCGTTTGATGAATGCTTGGGTAACCTTAAGAAGATTTTGAAAAGGTGCATTGAGAAAAAGTTGGTGTTAAACTTTGAGAAATGTCACGTCATGGTCAATCAAGGCATCATCTTGGGTCATATTGTCTCCAAAAAGGGAATTGAAGTTGATAAAGCCATAATTGATGTCATCCAAACCCTTCCTTACCCAACATGTGTTAGAGAAGTGCGATCTTTCTTGGGCCATGCGAGATTCTATAGAAGATTTATCAAAGATTTCTTGAAGATCACGCAACCGATGTGCCTCCTTCTCCACAAGGATGTTGACTTTGACTTCAATGTTGCATGCCAAGAAGTCTTTGACAAACTAAAAGACTTGCTCACCTCCGCCCCTATAATCCAACCTCCAAATTGGCAACTTCCATTTGAAATTATGTGCGATGCGAGCAATTTCGCCATTGGAGCGGTCTTAGGTCAAAAGGAGGGCAAAGCATCACATGTCATATACTATGCCTCAAAAACCTTGGATAATGCTCAAGCCAACTATTCCACCACCAAGAAAGAACTTCCACCACCAAGAAAGAACTTCTAGCTATTATCTTCGGATTGGAGAAATTCAGGCAATACCTTCTAGGGACAAAAGTAATTGTGTACTCCGATCATGCCGCCTTGAAATACCTCATGACCAAGAAAGATTCAAAGCCACGGTTGATTCGGTGGATTATTCTCTTACAATAATTCGATCTTGAGATAAAATACAAAAGTGGTGCTGAAAACCTAGTTGCGGATCACTTAAGTCGGTTGAATATTGGTGATTATTCTTCTCCCATCCTTGATGAATTCCCGGATGAACACCTCCTCTACATTTAAAACACTATTCCATGGTATGCGGATATTGTGAATTACTTGGTTACGAAAGAAATTCCACACTCATTTAGCAAGCACCAAAAGGCCAAGTTAAAGAGTGATTCCAAATACTACGTATGGGACAACCCTTATCTTTGGAAACATTGTCCGGATCAACTAATACGGAGGTGTGTTCACCAAAATGAGGTCGAGTCTATCTTGAAGTTTTGCCACGAGTATGCATGCAGAGGACATTTTGGTCAAAACAAAACCATGCGAAAGGTGCTCGAATGCGGACTCTTTTGGCCCACAATGTCAAGAGATACTTATCTATTTTGCAAGAGTTGTGATAGATGTCAAAGAATGGGAACAATATCCACGAAGAATGAAATGACTCAAAACCCCATCCTCATTTGTGAGATATTTGATGTACGGGGAATCGATTTCATGGGACCATTCCCCGTTTCTTTTGGATATACTTATATACTCTAGGCGGTTGATTACGTCTCAAAGTGGGTTGAAGCAAAAGCTACAAGGCATGATGATTCTAAAATGGTAATTGACTTCTTGAAATCCAACATTTTCGCAAGATATGGTGTACCAAGAGCTTTGGTGAGTGATAGGGGCACTCATTTTTGCAATAAAATGATAGAAGCCATGACAAAGAGATATGGTGTCACACACAAGATATCGACCGCTTATCATCCACAAATAAATGGCCAAGCCGAAGTGTCAAATCGAGAAGTCAAACAAATTCTTGAGAAGACGGTCAACACTACACGAAAAGATTGGATCTTGAAGTTAGAAGATGCATTGTGGGCGTATCGGACCGCCTACAAAACTCCAATTGGTATGTCTCCATTCCGCCTCGTCTATGGAAAGTCTTCTCATTTACCAGTGGAATTGGAACACAAGGCATATAGGGCGGTTAAAAAGTGCAATTTCAATCTTGAAGAAAGTGGAAAGCACCGAAAAATGCAACTTCAAGAAATCGAGGAGTTGAGGAACGAGTCTTATGAAAATGCAAGCATCTACAAAGATAAGACAAAAGCGTTTCACGACAAACCCATCACTCGTAAGCATTTTATTCCGGGCCAAAAAGTTCTTCTTTATCATTTACGCTTAAAGCTATTCCCGGGAAAGTTGCGATCTCGATGGCACGGACCTTTTATTGTTATAAAAGTGTTTGATCACGGTGCGGTTGAAATAAAGAGTTTGGACACAAATCAAATATTCAAAGTGAATGGGCACCGCTTGAAACCGTTCTATGAAGGCTTCGACACGGGAGAATTCAACAAAGTAACATTGGAAAACCCGAATTACGAAGATTGACGGAGGCGGGGCTATGTCTTCGCAAAGATGTTAAATAAATGCATTGTGAATAAATAATCTATGCTTGAAGTTTTGGGTGTTTCTAAACATGAAGTTGGCATAAAAATAAGCATTTAGAAGTCTTCCAGTGATTGTGGTGAAGTTTGAAAAATTCCAAAAATTTGACTTTTGCGCGGGTACCCGCGCAACCTCTATGCGGCCGGCCCCAGCCGTGCAAGTTCCAAGTTCCAAATTGCCCCAACATGGGATGCATTCTGTAAGTTGCGTGCGGCCAAAATCCACCCGCGCAGATATTTGTGCGGCTTTGAAGAAATTCCACTTTCAAGTTGCGCGACCTCCCCCCCCCCCTTACAACTCCACCCGGAAAACACGACCCACACCCGCTCTAGCCCGCATCCGACCCGCTTACGACCCGAAAACCCGACCCATCCCTCCTTATACCCCCTTAACCAGTCGGACCCTTCTTTCCCCCCTTTTGCCTCCCGTCAACGAACACTCACCGCTGCTCCCTTCACCGACGATCCCGACTGTCGCTGCCTTCAGCCACCACCGACGATTCCATCGTCCTCCGCCAACGCCATCAGTCAGCGCCTCCGTCGTCAGCAAGTTCCGCCAGTCAGCGCTTCCCTCCAGCACCGTCGGCAGCCCGTTCTCGACCAAACCTCTCGTCGCCGGAAAAACGCGCCTCGCCGCTGTCACCTGCTGCTGCTCCCTTCGCTAGCACTCTACCCCCGCTCTACTCCCCACCTAATTCCGACCAATCCCCACCCATCTATTCTCCGGTAAACCGCTCGATGCCACCATTCCCACCCTCGCCGGAAAATCGTAAAATGGCCATTCCACCTCCACATTCCATCAAAACTCAAAAATTCTTGGGGCATTCTTTACCAAACACTTCTATACACGCCGATCTACTGTCAATTTGGAAGAATCTCATCGCCGGAAAACCGAGCTCCGCCGTCGACCGCCATCTGCCGCCGGCCGCCGCCACTAATATTGACCAAAAATTTCAAAATTTTTGTTTCTCACCGGAGTTTCAAAAGATTCAACCTTGCGGGTCAAATTCAAGCTTGGGGTGCGGTTTTAGCGGATTTCTTTTCGGGTTTCGACACTCGAAATTGGTACATTTCTTTTAATTCCATTGCATTCCAATTCTAATTTCATAGACTTGTGCTATGCATTAGGTTAAATAAAATTTGTCTTAGCTTGCCTTGAATTGATTGAGTTGAATTGCATTGTGCCAAATTGTCAATTTGGAATATTGTCTGGTTTTAATTATTTGATTTGATTGGATTGGTGTGAGGCGAGTGTGAGGGATAATTTTGCCCAAGTTTTTGTCTTTGCTAGGTTTATTCACCGGTAGAATGGCACGGGACAAGACCATTCATGCATCTCATGGTTCATCTCGTGAAGCTCAATCCTCGGGACCTTCCAAGAAAATGTCCACTGACCATGTTGATCATGATGGGAACCTTACCCTCACGAGTGCCCAAAGTCGAGAGTTCAAATCCAACCTTCAAAAGCATGCAATCTGCGCCACAAAATTTTACCACCAAGATTCTATGGGGCACCTCGGCCTTGACAACCACTTGCGACAACTATTTTTCAACATTGGTTGGCACGAGTTTCTCACTCTTTCTGCACGCACCTACAAACAGCCCACACTCGACTTCCTCTCCACCTATGCCCACAATGACACGGCGAGGGTACTCACTTTCAAACTCCAGGGTCGGCAACACCGACTCAAGTACAAAACCCTCAACAAGATCATGGGCACATATGACATCAACAACTCCGACATTTACAACTACCAATAGACTCAATTTAAAAACTTGCCCAAAGTAGACTTTTGGACCCAAATCACAAGCCTTCCCAAGTTCAATCCGAGTCGCCAAAAAGACCCCTTTATCATCCATCCTTGCTGGAGAATTGCCCACCGGATCCTATCCACTTCTATCTTTGCTCGTCACGAGCCGGGACAAATCAACACCGTTGAGTTGTATTTTCTCTACTGCATGTCGAGCCAACGTTGGTCTTTACCTGATTTCGCCACCTTCTTTTTAGAAAAATGTGACAGCCTCAGGATGAAGACCACTGGTGACATTTGTATTGGAGGTCTCATTACCCTCATTTGTTTGGGTATGGGCCTTCAATTTCAAGAATCTTAATATGTACCAGTAGATGATCCACCTCTCTACCTTCTCAATTGCATAACTCTCATCCGGATGGAATTACTGCTACCTCATCCTACTCTTCCTGTACATTTCACTTGGCTCAACCATGTCAAGGACCCAGTTTACATCTTGCCCAATCCAAGTATCTCCGCCTTCACCACCAATGACCCCGAAACATGGTTCTTGCCTCAAGAGTTGCCAGACGATGATGATGCAGTAGCGGATGATGAAATGTAGGTGGACCCTGACAATGTTGATAGCCCATTCGAGGCTGAAGACCATTATGATCTCCCGATCCGCCAGTTGCCACCACCTTATCCAGGTCAAGCCTCCGGGTCACACATTCAGCCCTCGGGAAAACACTTCCAGCCACAACATGATTACCACTCATACCAGCAACACAATGAGCCCGACCCCGCACACGAGTTTCCTCTCGATATTTACATCTAGCTTGCTTCCTTGCGCCTCCAGGGCAATAGGAACACCGCAGCCATCCACCGCATAGAGGAACAACAAGAACACACCAACACTTACTTGGAGGACCTTTGGTATCATTTTCGGCCCGAAGGCGGTTATCCCCCTCGAGGGCTTCCTCCACCTTGATCCCGGAATGATCCTTCCTTACTCTCATCCTAAGCATTGAGGACAATGCTTAATTTTAAGCTTGGGGTGAGGTATTATTATATTTTATTTTTATTGCATTTAGGTTGTGTATAGTTGCATTTAGAGTAAGTCATTTAGGTCATTCATAAAAATTGCATAAAAATTAAAAAATATTGCATATTTTGTTTCTTTATTTTCTAATTTTCATACTTTTTAGATGCATTCTAGTTTAAGTTCATGCATTTTTGTTCTCTCTTGTCTTCTCATCCCTACAGGTACCAGAGCACCGAGTCATAAGTATTGAATCATAGATTGGTCCCGGGTCTTGATATGGAATTCCTTGTATTTGATGAATGGGACATGTTTTGAGCCTCACAGACCACTTTGAGACCGCTTGTGTGGGGGTCAGATGCAGGTAGCTTGATTGGGTCTAGGTGCAGAGGGATGTGGTTGGTCATGCCAATGTGTGCGAGCAAAGACTAGCCCGGTGAGGTATTTTGAAGACATTGAAGATATTGAAGACTCGCATCTTGGTTTTGGAGAGAGTACCCCTTAGTACTCCCGAGTCTCTTCCGAGCCTTACTTAGTTAGATTCTCACCACCTTTTTAAGATAGGTTATTTTTCTAGGTGTCTAGAGTACATAGATAGATAGATTTTGTTTATCACACCTTGCAGTGAGGTGCTTGATGAACTTTGAAGTGATTCCCCCAATTCACACCTTTTGCGACTAAGTCTTTTCGGTAACACCCATTTTTGAGTCATTCCCCACCCTTTTTAGTTGATCTTGGCACATTGTCAATGATCATTAGGTGTTCGTGTTAGCCTCTATCTATCACTCAATTTTCACTATTAGAGTCCTATGTTACATGGTGAAATTCCTTAGACCTTCCAAGAAGAAAGCCAAGAAGAAAACACAAAAAAATGAAGAAATTTGAAAAAGTGAAGACAATAAGAGCCTATAAAAGATGATTCAAGAAAAGCAACAAAAACAAAGAAGAAAAATGAAGAAAAAGAGCAACACAAAAAGAAGAACAAGGTTCCAAGTTCAAGACTTATGTTATGATATATATTCATTCTAAAAAAAATCTAAATGTCAAGCAGCAAATGCGATTGAAGACCCAATAACAGAAGTTCAAGATTGAAGATGTAGGTTGTTAGGTTTAGATTTAGGTTAAGTAGAATTTTTATTATTTTATTTCATTTTTTATTTTTGGTGAGAAAAGGCCCCGACGATGAGACGGTAGACTGTAAAGGATAGTACAAGGGAGAAGCCTCTGAAACCGGATGTTTGCCCGGATGCCGTACTGCAAAACCCTATTTCGTATTATACACTTTAGCCTGACAAATGTAGGAATCATAGTGTGTGAAGAGGCGCCTTTCCTTCGTGCACTATGGTCTACATTGGTGACTTAAAGTGCCCCCACTGGGCGTATTTCTGTTTCCTTTGTCTTGGACACCACGACCGCATCCAGCCGTGATCTATTCGCCCATCAAGTGGTTAAGAATGTGGTTTATGGCTCTAAAGCGGGGAACATTTCGAAGATGCGTAGGGTCCATTGAAGGACTAATTCTGACCATGTTGACTGATGTTGACCAAGTTCTATGGTATCTTTCTTTTTCCTTTTTAGATAGTTCATCCCAAGCTCATTTTTAGTCTTGTTCTAACTTGAGGACAAGTTAGGTTTAAGCTTGGGGTGATTTGATAGCTTATTTTATTTCCTTATTTTTATTAGTTTATTATAGATTTTTAGATCTTTTTATCATTAATGCAATGTATTTCATTTATTTTTCTTTAGTATGGATCGTACCGGGTGCTCTTTATGTTGCATGAAGAATTTTGCAGGGTTTTGTAGCTTGTTGTGGTTGCGGGTTGATTGGAGACGGGCTTAGTGGGCTCCCGAGGCATTATTGGGCTTGGCGGAATCAAAGAAGAAGAATTGGGCTTTGAAAGTTATTAGCTTGGATTATTTGGGCTTGTGAAGATGGATCATAAATTTCTAATTTTGGGCTTGGAGCATCCATTTGGTGGCTAAATGATGATTGGTGGATTCAAATTACATGGACAAGGGGGGGGGGGGGGGGGGGGACCAAAGGAATCTTTGGTAGTGGAAGGGCGGAGTGGTGGAATGAAGGACCAATAGCATTACAGCAACATTTGCGCGGGTGGAATTTTCGTCGTGCGGGTACCCGCGCAACTGCCCAGTTTGGGCATTTTGGTCATTTGGCACACCATAACCTTTGGGGATCAGATCTAGAGGCTCATTCACGAATTTTCCACAATTGGAGACCTGCAAGTGACGATTTGGAGAGCAAAATACACAATTTCTTTCATCTTTTCAAGTCTTAGGTAGATTCTTGATGCAAATTAATTATTGTTCTTGTTACTTTGTTGCCATGAGTGGCTAATACTCTTATTTGGTTGACTTTGGCTGAAAACCAATGAATGTTTGTGGGTTTTGAAGGATTTATGTTGATTATCAATTTATTCCATGTTTATGATTCTAGTTTACAATTCTTATGCTTATTTGATGCTTTGATCATGAGCTTAGTATTTGATTGAGCAATGGTTGATTTGTTTCATTGATTTTGCATTGGATCATTGAATTTATCTAGAACAAAGGCTTTATGATGGTAGAAATCATCTCTAGCTTATGAATCATAGCTCCTTTATGGATGTGTAAGCATTTGACATCCTCTAGGAATTGGGGATTCCTTCATTCTCAAGGCTAATTGATTTCTTGGGATTAATTGCTTCAATTGACCCTTGATCTTAATTAAGAAGGTGTGTTGTGGGCTTCCCCAACCTCCATACTACCTATGAGGAATCTTGGCATATCATGCTTCATGATTGCTATAACCAATTTGGGATGAAGGATAAGATTTGTATTAGATCCTAATGATAAACACACAAATGTTCATTGTGTTGAATTGCCTTAGTTAACCAATTATTCTCAACCTTTGAGCATCTCATCAACTTGCTTAATTGCAAGGTTTTTAGTTATTCAAGTATTTTAGTTTTCAATTAATCAACCCCCCCCCCCCCCCCCTTTTAGTTTAATTGTAGTTAATTAGTTTAGTTTCACTAGTTCTATTGAATTGCATTGGTGATTGAATACAACCATTTCCCCGAGGATCGATACCCCTTTTTACCATTATATTACGTTTATTTAGCAATCAAAGGGTGTACTTTGCTTGGTGGACTTGACATCCCACCAAGCAACGAGACAATTATCACATAGACAATCATCTCTACTGTAATTAACTACTTGTGGTTCAGCCTTGGAGCGTCAGACCCACTTCTACTCGAAGGTAACTCACCTCAATGTCGTGTAGTGTCTGCACTGTCCTCGGTACGAAAACCAATTCTTCTTGACTCCTCAATCCCTATACGATAACTGTTGTAAGTTATCAATTCATACTCATAACCCTTACAAGGGTGACTCAAATCCCAGTCAAAGTCAAGGTCAAAACCTTGGTCAAAGTCAACATCTGGTTGACTCGACTCGGCAAGTTGGTCCATGAACTCGCAGAGTCCCCATGACCAAAAAATGTCGTAATCCCGTCCCTACTCGTTGAGTCTAAAAAGAGCTCGACGAGTTCGCCTTCAACAACACATCGGACTATCTTCAACCGACTCGCCAAGTTCATCCTTGAACTCGTCGAGTTCATCTTCATCCACATGAAGCTGTTAAGTCTATGAAACGTCGAGTTCATCTTTGAACTCGTCGAGTCTGTCTTCATGTGGTAGGGACATTGCCTTGAACTTGTCGAGTACCTCCTGGAACTCATCGAGTCCTTCGATCTTCAAGTCCATAACAAACTCCTAACAGGCTAAGTGTTCCTTCCACCCAACCAAAAACCATTTCTAGAAGGCATTTGGGGAAAATCTGATCTAACTCTCTGAGTCACCCATGTGACTCGTCGAGTCTCTCTTTGTCCAAAAATATTCAGTCGATTATAATGGGACTTAATGCATCAAAATCATAGATCTGGCCTCCTAGGGCGCGACATCCCCAAAATCTCGGCCAGAAAAGACCGATTTCATTTATGCTTTTTAAACATTTTCAGAGTAAATTCTTTTGATTTAAAAGAGTTGCGGAATTTGTTCCCAAAAACAAAACATGATAAAATAGATTTTTATCAAAACATTTCATAAAGAAATATAATTTCATTTCATAATCAAAAATCGAGATGTCATGTTCCGATATAGACCATAAAGCATAAACGATAACATTACGAGTCATTCAACAAATATATTCGTATACAGACTTGTAAAAAAAACAACTTGATGATTCATCCATCTTATGCCCTTGCACCACTTCCTGTAATACAAATAAACTGAGTGGGTCAGGCTTGGGAGCCTGGTGAGCATATAGGGTTTTCAACCGGCAATAAATAATTATATTTACTTTTACCAACAAACAATAACCCGATTACCCATTCCCGTTATCCTCACTTTACGTCCCTAAAACAACATCTATCTCAAGGGACCTAATCTAGGAGTTTCATCGGGACGGACATTACTGCAGAGGGGCTTCCTCAACAATAAGTGTCCTAAAGGCAACCATGTGGGGGATAGAGTACACCGCTGAACACATCGTTCACAACACCTACAGGTTATGAGTCTGCTAGCGTTCCATAGGACTATCTAGAAAGAGTCGGTGGTCGTTATCCATACTCTGCTGAATAACTAGATCAACAACAACAGCATCGAGGCCTCTCATCTGTTTATCACACATCAACTATCTACCCACGTTCTACCCAACATATTAGTAGATAAAAAAATATATATTTTTATACATAGTTTAAAACCTGTATAACATTCTCATTCAATACATATTCCAAACAACAGAGGAGACACATACACATAACACGTATTTCATAGAGAATAAATCATATCTATGAGATAGAAGAAAGTGAATATACATTCACACATGTAACAACAAAATATACACACAACATATATTTCGTATTAAATACTTCATAATTATGCGTTAGAAGAAACTAACTACACACTCACTTGATCAGAATATGATCGGACAGCACTACGACTCGTAGAAGTAGTATTCTTTGGTAGATCTGGAAGATCTTTACAAAAATTGGGCTCCTCACGGACAGAGCTTCGGCTCGGGAATCTCACTTCTCGGGATCTTCAGGACTTTGGAATTTGCTTCGGGACTTGGGAATGATACCGGGGCTTCGGGATATAATTGGCATGCAAACCAAGGCAAAAACTAGAGAGAAAGAAAGAAAAAATGGCAAGGAAAATGGCTGATCTCGGTTTCTATTTATAGGGTGTTGGGTCTGGGATTACGTTGGGCGTACTTTGACGTCACTGCATGCGTCACTTAGTGGCACTCGAGTATTGGTCAGGCAAGTTGCACTCATTCGAGTGCGCTGGGCGTACTCAAATTACGCTCGGCGTAATTTGACTCGTCAAACTTTTAAATTGCGTAACTTTCGTATAAGAGCTCCGTTTTCGACGTTCTTTATATCCATGCATAGGTCAGACCATAATCTACAACTTTCATTTAGACTACGTCGGCTAATTTTGACTTTATTTTTATTATTTATTTTTAGTAGGCCGGGACAGGAAAACTTCATTATAAAATCATAACTTCTTCATCTGACGTCCGTTTTCGTCTGTCTTTTCACCAATGCACTACTATCAACGAGATCTTTGATTCTCGTTTAGATTATTTCGACCAACAATCACTCGATCTCGAATCGCGTATTCGGGCTGCATATTGCTAAGTCGAAACTTCAAAAAATCATAACTTCCTTATACGAAGTTAGATTTGGACGATCTTTTTATGCACGCTCTTGGTTCAACACTATCTACATCTTTCATGTTGATCACTAAGGCTAAATATCGCTCCTTCGTAAATTCACTATTTACGTCACGTTGTGCCGCACCGGTTTTGTCGCGAAACTTCGATAGGTCATAACTTCTTCGTTATAATTCGGATTTCAGCATTCTTTATATTTTTGGAAACCTCGTCTCAACCACTACATCTTCGTGCATCGATATCGGGTTTATATAAAATTTCATTTTTACGCTTATTTTTATTCTTGATTCAATCAAATCACATAATTAAGCATATAAGTATAAAACACATAATTCGCAAATAATATATTCTTATTATTTCAAATGGGTTACAAAGGTTAACCTAGACTATTACATTGCTAAAAAATGGCAAGCCCAGAAACACGGGCGTTACATAGGGTCCATTTTACACGTAAAGCTACAAACTTGATGTCCATGCATGGGGCCTTTGTCTCAAAAAGCCATAAAAAGGGGTTTATATGTTGCATGGGTCTCCTAAGGCCATAAAGTTGGCACCTTTATGCCATAGGAACCCTCAATGGTTCCAGATTTGAAGTGAAACTCCAAATATACATACAAATCCGAGTATAGCCTCTCAAAAGCTTAGAAAAGGTAGAAAATAGCCCCAAAACAAGATCTAGGAGATAGATGGTCAAGGTTCAAGCTTTTTACCTTGAATGAACTGAGAATGAAGCAAAACCTCTTGATCTATTAGCTTCCACTTGAACTCCCAAGCTTTCTTCTTCTCATCCAACTTCAGATGCACATAAAATTCACCAAAAAGCTCAAGAACACTAAAAGGGGGCTTAGAGTTTCGAGTTAGGGTTTCTTTGGGTTGGGAGGGACGATGGGGGCTGGGTTGAGGCAGAATAAGATGTTTAAATAGGCTGCAAACCCTAACATTAGGGTTTCCTCCAGATAGCTCCTACTCATCAAGTCGGTCCCCTGACTCGTCGAGTAGGTCACTAAACCTCCAGGTCCAAAGTCGAGTCTACTCGACGAGTTAGGACTCCACCTTGCCGATACCCAGGGCAAAACATGAAAAATACTTGAATTAAATACGTACCATGGATCGGGTGTTACATGTGCTTTCAGTAGTACGGGCACAATACTACATTCCACACCTACCTGTAACTTCCCCAAGGCCAAACAGTATACCTCTAATTCACCCAACCACAAATCATGACCTACAAAACATAACATTAATTCAAATCCGACACTATTCTAGGATTTCTCAATCCCTACTGAACCATAAACTTAAGCCAATCATAGCAGGTTGCCCTACACATGCAAGTAATACACAAAGAGAATCACATAGACATTCAAATAAGCTTCTACCCTAAACCACAACCAAACAACGAACATGAATAAGGCAGAATTCATCATTCTAGGGCTATTCAACCCTAGACATATACAAATTTGAAAGCATACACATAGCAACTAATCAATTCAACATAATTTTCCAAATATAACTATAGCATGGCTAGTACATTGGAACCATTTACCTGAGCTCGGCCGATTACGCGCATTTTACTCTCCCCTTTTTCTTACAAAAATCGTTTTCAGGAAAAAATTTAACTTTTGGTTTCTTTTTGAAAAACAGTTTACCGTTTCCTCAGCTTAAGTCCTGACACAACCAACAGTGTGCCCGAATCCCTCAAACCAAGGCTCTGATACCAATTTGTAACAACCCAAAAACTTAGGTAAAATTTGTAATTTATAAACTAGAAATAATATCCATATTTGTTTCCCACAAATTCCTTTTCATAATTCATTGTTTAAAAGATCAGAGTATCCAAAACAACAAGTACGAAATACTGGAGAGTGCACGATGTGCCATCAAGTCGGGCCCTTGTCCTTAGAGCCAGAAGTACCTAAAACACCCAACAAACTGTAAGCAAACTCCTAGTGAGTTTCCCAAAATACACATACAGTTACCTAAAAACCAAAATACACAACACATACAGTCACCTAAAAACCATGAAATAGAAAGGCATACACAAATTTCCATGGACTCCCTCCATGGTATTTACTTGTAATGCCATGGGCTCCCCTCATGGTCTGAATATCAAGTGACATGGGCCCCCATGGTCTTTACCTGGAATGTCATGGGCTCCACCCCCCCCCCCCCATCAGTGGTCTGATATCCAAGTGTCGTGGGCACCCCTATGGTCTTCAAATAAAACAATCCATACCACAAAGCATACATTTGCATATCAACTAATTACTGTATATCAAATAATGGGTCGGCATTGGTCCCTTCGACCCATAGGTATGATGAGAAAACTCACCTTAAAGATAGCCAAATCCTACGAATGTTGCGGCTACTGCGAGTCAGCTCCTAACATTGAACCAAACCCAAAAGCTAAACTCGGTTAATAACTATGGCTAGATTCAAACACTAGGCCCACAAATGGCCCAACTAACTAGGCGCACCAATGGCCCAAGCCCATTAGGCCCAAAATACAGTCCTATAAAGGCATACATGAATTGCCATGGACTCCTTCCAAGTCCTAAAGAACATCTAGGACCATAAAGTCACTGACTTGGTGACTTTGCATGACCCAAAAGGTCCCAACTTCAAGATATAGCATTAAGCTTCCGTAAAAATGGGTAAATCTCATGCATGGGGCTTATACAACTATAAAGATGCAAGCTTCATGAATCTAGAACCTTATAAACACCAAGAGGAGCGACTCAAAGCTTCTGGAATGATCACAAACTACTCGACCTCAACTATGGGACCAAAAAGGGACTAAAATCCATTAAGACTTAGATCTAAGCTTATAATGAGCAAGGTTAGAGCTTTATATCGCAAATGGGCTAGAAATGGAGCAGAGAACCAAGATCTATAAGCTCCTACTTCAACCACCACCTTCCACCAAGCTTCTCTTCCTTGAATGAGCATCAAACACACACCAAAAAACACACATTGATCTCACAACACTCGTGGAGGCTCTAGGGTTTCGAGATTAGGGTTTTGGGAGCGATAAAGTTTGGAAATGAGGCCACCACCTGGGACTTAAGGTGTTTAAATACATATCAAACCCTCAAATTTAGGGTTTGATCTCCATACGTAAACGCCCTACGTTCCCCAAGGGAACGCCCCACGTTCGATCTCCGCCTTCAGAAGTTTGAACTTGGCAGAAAGGGTCCTTCCTCCCCCTTCAAACTTGCAAAACAAGGCCATAAAGCAATAACCTAATATATAAGGGACCAAAAATGAATAATACCTAGAGCGAGCGCTACACGAAGCTTAGTGAGTTCCCCAAAATACCGCATACAATACATATCTGCCAGCTCCAGGCTGTGTCGGGTCTATTTTAGCCATGGGTCTATTTAACCCCCCAATCTATTTCAACTCAAGCTTCGACCCAAGTCATACCGGGTCTATTTCACACCCCGGGTCTATTTTACCCCCAAGCCTATTTCAACTCATATGTCAACACAAAGTAGTACCGGGTCTATTTCACCCCACATACATATAGAAAATAGGTACACAAGCATATAACACATATAGCCGGAGTCACAAAGACTACAAACACATAACATATCCTAGTGACCTACAATATAGTGAGCAAACTCACCTCAATCTGCTGACAGTCAAACAAATGATTGGGCTGCTGAATTGGAAAATCCATACTAAATCACAAGTAAAGAAACCCTAATAAAAAATTACGTCAATAATCCAACTTGTGAGTCCAAACCCTTAATCCTGACCTTAAGGGAAAAAGTTACTTATTCCATGCCTTATCGGGCCTAACCCATCAAGGCCAAAATGCTACTAGCCAAGAAGCTCAAAAGATAATCTGTGTCCAAAATGGGCCCAAGCCTAAAGGCCTATCACATAATAGCTTAAGGCCCAACAAGGGCCAAAAGTTCCTAAGTCCCACAAAATGGCCTGAAATAAAGCCCAAAGTCCACTCTGGAGAGTACGATCAGCGTACCAATCAGTACGTCCGGCGTACTCATGACCCTCGCCTAGCCGGGACCTCAGACGCGTACGTGCAACATACCGTTAGGTACGCCCAAGTTACGTTGCAACTGTCAAAACCTCATTCTAAGGTCTTAATGTCACACCCCCGGCCGAGGCAGTGTAACACGTTGGGCTGTGCGACTAAGTTCACGGATCACACGTAAACTGAATATATAACACAAGTACAACAATAAACAATATAGCATTCATGTTCTATCTAGATGTTTTAATACAACTTTTTCACATAAAATAATAATACATGAATTGCCTTAAACAGTGTTTGCAATGAGTCTTTAAAAGCCAGAATGTATATTTGTATAAATAAATCCACACTTAAAAACCGTGTTTGTAAAGAATCTTTGAATATCTTTGAAAACCAAATTGTATTGTTACATAAGTAATTACATACTCAAAATAGTTTTGAAATCAACCAAGCCCATGGTTGTAGTGAGAGACAGAGATATTCTAGTTAATGTTTACAGTGAGTCCTATAACCGAGCAATATGACTTCAGTGTACCCCTACAACGCTTCATTGGATGTTGTAGTAAAAATTGTAGACACTTCTCACCCGCTTCGATTGATCGGTCAAGGGTTGTAGCTAATAACTGCAGATAGGGATGTCAACCCCATATAGATCTATACATATGTATCTCGCTCCGAAGATTAACAGTTACAGTAATATGGGTGTGCTAAGTGTTTAAACTCGGCTAATGAATAATGTAACGTCTCACTAAAAAGCTCTTTACTAAAAAGTTTGTGAATAACTTTCACCCCTAACTTACTTGTAGGTAAGTTCTAGGCATAATGAATATGGTTATATAAGGTTTATAAAAGTCGAGTATGTTTGACATGTGCGTAAAAGTGTAATGTGCTCGTTTTTATAAAAGTGAATGTTTCAAATTAATGAACATATGTATATGTATAAACGTTGTGTACTTAAACATATATATGAACATGCATAATAATAGCTTGAATCCTTGAAATACTACATGGTTTCATAACTTGCTTGTTATAATACGAAATGTCACATAGAAATGATATAATTTTGTATCGTGTAGTATTTGTTGTGTGAAATCACGATAAAATAACCCTACCCTAATACGTATACGAAAAATGTATACTACTTTATTCATAACAATATAGTAAATTGTTAAATAATAATATTTTTATAAACTAGAATTATTGTATTTTCGCATAATTAAAATATTAAAAATGGGTCGTAAGCACTCACCCTTGAAGCGTGAGTTCTATTTGTTCGAATTCGATTTCTTTGAAATGTTTGTCGTGAGAAACCGCAAATGTTACGTTTCTTGAACATTGAAACACCTTTGGGACCGTATTATAGCAAATTTGAACTATCGGGGACTGATTTGTAACTTTGCTAATGAATATGGGCTTTTTTGTAATTTAATTAGATTGGTTAGGACTGTTTTGGTAAAAAAAAATACCAAATGAGGGGTTGATTTTGAATAAATTGAATCGTTGTTTATGGATTGGGACTGATTCGATAAAGTTTTGTCAAGTGAGGGTTAGTTTTGTTTAATTTAAATGAAAGTTTGATTTTGCTTTGACCTTTGACTTAGTCAAAATCACAGATACGTTTTTAGGTCAAGTCCCGTTTTCACTCTTCAGTCGATCAAAAGGGCTCCAAGAATCGATAGAGTCGCCTTCTTCCCTTCAATCGATCGGGAACGAGTAAGAAGAAGGGATAGCAACGAAGCAGCCCCGATGGGCATCGGCTGTGGGTAAATCAGAGATGCTAATTCGGTTTTCATGTGATTTGAAGAAATAAGAAAGTGACGTTGGTGGTTCTTGGTCCGGTGGTGGCTCTTGGTCCGGTGGTGGCAATTTCGTCAAGGGGAGCATCGTCGGTGGTCGACGAGGCCGAAGTGGAGGGAGGGAGAAGCAGCGATCGTTCGTCGTTCGGCTTCGCAAACCGATGTGGTCTCCTGGGTTCGACGGGCCGAAGGGAAGAACGGGATGCGGTAGGGCATCAGCGAGGGTCGATGGGGTCCGAAGAGATGGAGAGCGTGAAGAAGCAGCGAAGTCTTCCTCGTCTCTTCCGGCTGCGCGGTGTGAGTTCAGGACACTGCAAACAGCGGTAGCAGTGAAGACAGGACCATTTGACCCTAAAGCAATCCAATGAAATGCAATGCGTTGGTAAGCCATCCTATAATTAGCTATATGCATTAGTTATATCTCCTTGAATCATCTTGATTTTAATCCCAAAGAGAGGATAAATCAGATGCTAACAAAAAAAATGTATTTTCCAGAAGAGAGAAACACATCGATCTAAACAGATGCATAGAATTTGAGAAAAATATGTTTCCAATTAACCATATAGAATCTAACTGATTAGCAGAATCATCTCGATCTTACCTTGAAGAGGCATCGACATTGATTTTAGTTTGTTTTGATAGAAATCATTGGAGTGTTTGGTTTTGGTTCTTGACAGGAAAGAAGGAGGATTGAGATGGGTTTTTGGGTTTGCTTGTTTGACAAAAATCGATGGGGATGATTGAAGGCAGTGAAAGCTTTTATTTCACATTTAAACTTGTGATTGTATAAAAAAATCTGATCCTTGGACTTAGTTTGATTTGATTTTAAGTTGAGTTTGAGTGTGGACTTGGGTTGAAGAAATTGTGCACGTTAAATTGTCATGTGCAGGGTATTTATTATTTATTTATTTTTTTTGAATCTATCATCAGATTTTGGAAAGCTTTGTGAGTGTTGAAAGTATTTTGGTTAAAAAAAACTAAAAGCAATGTCATTAGATATGTTTTTGAGAAAGGGTGTGGGAAAAGTTTGTAAAGGTACAATTTATTTAGAAAATGTATATGATTGAATTTGGGTATGTATTGATGTATGTATTGTTGAGAAATTTTATTGGTTTTATTCATGCGATATATGTATATACAAAATTAAACTAATACGTAAGGAAATATAAAATTATCAATTTGTTAAACATTGGACTCTTAAATTAAAAATTGATATATACCTAATATATATATTTATAAAAGTTTAAGCTCAGTGGTAGAGCGGTCGGCTGGTAACTGACTAGTCGAGCGGAGGTTCGAATCCTACTTGAAAAGCAATTGATTATGACATGTCTCATACTCGTATATCCACAATTCATTATGACATTTGTCTCGTACTTGTATATCCATACGTATATAAATTTTTATATATTTTGTGTTGCTATATAATTTTAATTATATAACTTGTGTTTACATGATTGATTTGGATCTTTGAAGGCACATATAACACCAAAAATATATATACATATATAGTGGCCTTGTCATTATACAATTTATAAACATTTTTTACAATAATAACTACAACATTATATATATATATATATATATATATATATATATATATATATATATATATATATATATATATATATATATATATATATATATATATATATCGTGAAGTATAACTCGATTCTTGTGTTCTCGCACCGATTATATAAGTTTCTAAAAGTGTCTGGTTAATGTTCAAGTCGTGATGATTCCAAAAATGCAAACGGAATTAAATTCCGGTATATGAAACTCCGCGAAATGACAGTTAAAGTTATGCGTTTAATTATGCTAAAAACGTCTGAGTTTTCAACTTTTATAAATATTTTTATCAAAAATATTTCAAATATGAAATTAAATATTAGGCTATAGCCTGAGTCCAAAAATGCTTTCAAAATTTCCATTGGAGGTATGCAAGTCCCTTAACGGTTAGAAACAATCTGAGCGATTTAAAAAAAATCAGTATTATATTGGTTTGTATTTTTAAAACGGTCGTATCTTTTGCATACGAACTCCGTTTTGGACGTTCTTTATATTTTCAGAATCAGGGAAACGTATACTACAAGACTGAAGTGTTTGTATCACTCACAACTACTTAATACGTAATTTCAGTTTTTCAGACGTATTCCTATGGTTATAGTTTAAGTTGTTTGATTTGTTTGACAGATTACTTATTTGGAAGTAAGATACCACCTAGTATCTTATAATAGTTAAAATAACTCATTTATTTTACATTAGATTCACTAAAACGTAATGAGTCAATTTACCAAGATACTTACTGTGAACTTGATCGTTCACAGTCTTTGAACTAAATTCCGGGATGTCACACTTAATCAGTTAAGACCCAATGTCCAGTTTTAGATCCTGGCTTATTAAAGTGTATTAAGCCGTAAAGTTGCCAACTTTATGCTTTTACATGTCTTAATGGGGTAAATATTGGATTTAACCACATTATCTTCATTAAACCACCTTCAATCCTTGCATGATTGAACTTAATCCATCAAGACTCTATTTTTATGCTCAAGGGAAATTAGAAACACTAGGATCTAACATTATAACCTTTTGGAGTAGCATATACTCTCAACAAATACCTTAAGGGCCATTTTATGATGAAATAAACCCTACTAAAAACTAACACATGGAGTCATCAAGGTAGAAGCCTTTTACCTCCATAAAGCTAGAAATGATGAGAAACCTCTGGATCTACAAACTTTTTCTAATCCAATGCTTCTTCACAAATCTTCTTCTTCTTTAAGAACCACACACAATCCAAAACATACACATGCTCAAACTTTAGGGAAATGGATTAGGGTTTCGAGATATGACTCAAGAGGAAAATGAGGTTGAAAAGGTGGTGAGCTTGAAGGACTTAACGAACTTAAATAGGGTGCAAACCCTAAAATTAGTGTTTTCCTCTGGCTTGAGTACGCCCTGCGCACGCATGGGTACGCCCAACGAACATAGCGGTCATCCCCGATTCACACATGTAAAGGAGTATGCCGAGTGTACCTTGTGTACGCCCAACGTACTCTGGTCTAGTCCTTGAGTAAATGAAATGATTGATAAGGTTTATACCTTACAATTCTCCCTCACTTGAATCAGACTTCGTCCTCAAAGTCCGTTGTTAGAAATAACTGTGAGTAATGCTACCTCATCTCATCCTCAGGCTCTCAAGTCCACTCTGAACCCTTCTGGTGCTGCCACTGCACCTTCATCAATTCCACAACCTTGTTCCTCAAGATCTTTTTTGTCCATTCAAGGATCACTACCGGTCTCTCAATATAGTTTAGGGGGTCATCCACATGAATATCCTCCAATGAAGCCACTATGGAATCATCAACCAAACACTTATGCATCTAAGAGACACGAAAAGTACTATGAATTTGACTGAGTTCCTCCGGGAGATCCAAAGGATATGCTACCCTGCCCACCCGGGCTACAACCCTACAAGGACCAATATACTTGGGGCCCAGCTTACCCCGCTTCCTAAACCGATTGCCACCCTTCCAAGGTGACATCTTCAGGAGTACCATATCCCTGACCTAGAACTCCAAGTCTGATATGCGTCTGTCTGAGTAGCTCTTCTGCTGACTCTGCATTGTCTGAAGTCTATCACGAACCTACTGAATTATCTCGTTCGTCTTGAATACCACCACGGTACTCCTCATGTCCCGCTGACCGACCTCATCCCACCATGTAGGTGTCCTACACTTCCTCCCATAGATCATCTCAAAAGGAGGTCGATCAATGTTGGTGTGATAATTGTTGTTATATGAGAACTCTGCCAACGGAAGGTACGTATCCCAAATACTGCTGAAATCCAGAAAACATGCACGCAACGTATCCTCCATGGTTGGAATACTCTTCTCACTTTGTCTGTCGGTCTATGGGCGAAAAATCGTGTTGAAGTGCAGACAATTATGCAACTCGTCGTGGAATTTCTTCTAGAATATGTAAGTAAATCGGACATCCCTATCTGAAACCACTATAACCAACACCCCATGTCATGCCACAACCTCCTGATGGGTTTTGAGCACTATAAAATCCCTATGCTACACATACAACCCTAATGCTTTGGATCTAAGTTTTCTCTAGTTATACATGTAAATTTCATTTTTCCAAAGCATGAAGCCTATCTAGCATGCAACTTGATATATGAATCATAAAAACTAGTTAGAAGATTACCTCTTGTTGTAGCTTGTTGAATTTGGCCTTTTGAGAACTTAACACCTCAAGTGTGATGCCTCTAATAAGTCACAAACACCACTAACAATTGGAGGACTTGAGAGAGAGGTTAGGAACACCCTAAAATCGGCTATAATCTTGTTAGAATACTTGTGTGTATCGATTTTGGGCCAAGGGGTTACATATATATATAGTGTAGAATTCCAAGAGTCATATGTAACCCTAATTCTTACACTTAGGCTTATGATCCAATAACCCATATGGACTAACTCTTCATGGGCTCTCATATAAACTTAGTCCATAATGGATCAATAGCCCAAACCATATGTATCACTAATTTACATAATTAGTCCCCATCAATTAAAGTAGTCTCTTTTGATCAATAAATTAATTCTTGATCAATACTAATTAAATAATATGATTTCTCCATTAATATATTATACTTATAATATATTAATAAATCACAAATAACCTCTTTCTCAAATATCCATCCTATCAGATTGTTCTGGTGAAGGCAATCCAAAAGGACTATGCTACTATCAGGTTAACTACATACATATAATAGTTATGGGCTTAGACACCTAATCCAATAGTCTCCCACTTGGACAAGTCTAATAACTATAAGTGTAAGTAAAACCGATTAGCAATCGTAGCTCTCAAAAGCCACTCTCGAACTCTGACGCGTCCTTTAGATAAAGGATCATATAATCTTCTGTTCATCAAGATATCATGCAAAAAAAATACATAGAACATAGTCATACTTATTGTCCAACAATTTGTTTCCCGATTTCCGATTTGTTTTGACATAGAACTTAACTGAACACATCAATTGAGTCCTGCCGGGCCCGACACGTAAGTTAAGACAAAATCATTGAGGGGGCCAAGATATCGCTTTCAATCCTCCAAGGATTAAAAGGAAAAAAATAAACTTCGACTTATATGCTTGTAATAACTACTTGTTAAATCATACATGACATCACGTTTTATAACATCAAGTTACTGGTGCATTTTTGTACTTTCAATGCACAACCAACTTGTAGTCAACAACTAATATATCTTGTCACAACTGGCAATTCAGGGTTGAGATTGTGAAGCTTGTACAAAACAAATTCCTCAACGTAACCTTGATGCATCAAAACAGTGAAATTCAAACTACAATGTTATATGAATTCATATGAACATACATTTAGAATCAAGTCGCAATAGCCTCTTATAAGCCCAAGTTTGACCCAATAGCTAAACAAAATCGAATTGTGGGCCTTTGCTTAGAGTTCTCGGCCCAAATACCTTATTAGGCCGAAAACCCTTTCTTTGGGCCTTATTAAGGCGAAAACCCTTTTTATTGGGCCCAACTAAGTCCAAAGCCCATACATGCTTCAAACCGAGAACCTATCAAGCATATAGGGTGTTTTTGGCCACCCTAAAAATTGAAAACCCCTCTTCTATATTGATGAAATTGGTTGGGGATGAGACAAAACAAAAAAATAATATTTAGTCATGCCACCTCATAGCTTTACATCCTATAGACCCTCAAACAACCATGCATGGTACTTGTTTATCCACCAAGCTTGTCTTTCCACTATTCTTTCCTTAAGATCAGGTGATCACCACAATACACACACCAAACATTTTTCTCCGAACTCATTCTCAAGCTCTCTCATCTTCTCTCGAAAATTCATGTGTGCCGTTCTCAAGAGTTTTTCTCTTCAAATAACTCACAAGAACTAAGTAAGTTCCTTGTAAAACACTAGTGCTTATATACATATTCGTGTTAAGATCATTCCATTTACACAACTATTTTCATGTGTGTGATTCTTAGAACATCAACCCATTGAGAATCTCCCCAAGACCAAGTTAGGCTCGAAATCTCTTCATTTTTCCTTCCTACCACACGAAATCAACCAAGGTGAGCTTCATATCCCACTATTTTTTGTGTTTTTCATACTTTTTTTTTTGGGGGGGGGGGGGGGGAATACAAGGCAAGTTTCGTTTAACCATTGGATATTTACATGCACCTACATGTTTATTGTACACTCCAAAGCTCACAAGGTGTGACAACCCGAAATTTCCATTATGTACAAACAATATCACTTCAATAGAAGTTATAACAGTCATAGTTAATTTCCAGACTTTTTCATATAAGTTTGAGTACTTCAGGGTTTACACTTCAGGAAATATCAGGAGAGTGGATGCACTAGGGTTTCATGCAACACTGTTATTCCAACACTTTGTTATATTAGAAATCATTTCGGGAATAAAAATATTTTCTGCCAAAAATATCTCAGGACTATAAATAGAATTCTGAACCAAATTCATTCATTATTCGCATTTCCAACTAGAGAAAATCCATTTTCTCTCTCACGGATCTTCGGGTTTTCGTCCCAAATCGTGAGTACACTTCTCTAGTTGTCTTATAATGCTTATTATGTGCTTAATAACATAGATTACATATCAAATCTGTGAGATTCGGGAGTTTACCGCCCAAGAACGTTCTTGGAGAGTAAACTCCAATATGAAGCACAAATGCTACCTAGTCTTTTCCCCATGATAAGTGCGGACTTAGGCTTATTTATAAGTGTATTTAAGACTAGAAAACAATCAAAAACACCAAGATCTATGTGTTCACGGCCCAAGAGGTTCTTGGACCGTGAACTCCAAAATCAAGGGCCAAAGAGTGTGTTAATCACTCCTAAAGCCTTGGACATTAAACCCTATTTAATCCTAGCTAATTTGTGGACTTTAAAACATCAAAGACACCTCCCCAAAGTGAGTTTATGGCCCTAGTAATGTTCTTGGGCCGTGAACATCAATTATGGGCACCAAAGTGTGCCTAGGGTCTTCATTTGCCTTAAACAATTGCCTAGAACATATCCTATGTGAGTAAGGGACTTGAAAGCATCAAAAACATCATTCCAAGGGAGTTTACGGCAGTAAACTCCAAAGGAATTGGCCTTGGGTCCATAAACTCCTCAAAGGAGTGTTTCTATGCCCTAAACTACCCAAAGGATTAAACCACCAAGTAGAACTTATTCTAGAAATCAAGTAACACTTCAATACAAATTATGTCAACATGTTTGAGAGCTTACGGTCGTAAACCCAAGGGTTTACGACCATAAACTCCTTATGTGGAGTTTATTGAAGAGTAAACACATATACAAGGTCCTTGAGAACTTTAAACCCCTTTAGCCTTGTCCCACAACAACTTAGATGCAACCATTAAGACTTATAACACCTATACAAGGTGTTTACATGTTCAAGAGTGTCCCAACTAAATTTATTAGTTATTATTTGGCTAATTAGTTATATACATGTTTATTATATGATAAATAGGCTCGTGCGTGTGTACAAGTCTCCGTTTGCCACCTAAAACAGTATCCGACACTCCATCCAATCCACTCACCCCAAGTGAGTTCATACCCCTTTAATTAACCTTTGAAATACTTTTAGATGTTTTAAATGATTTTATGGGGGGGAATACAAGTTGAATATTTATAGTTATTACATCAATCACATGTGATTAATAACTATAAAACCAATGATTTTATTACTGTTCAAACTATTTATCAAACTGTTTTTACTTCAAACTGTTTTACAAACTCTTTTATTTATCAAATACTTTTACTCAAACTTTGTTACACTTATTATAAATTGCATGCCCGTATATGTATAGTTATATAAGTAATGTTTAAAAGACTTAGGAAGGCTATCCACCTTGTTTCCTTTTCCTCGATTTGGATGTGGTCTGATAGGATATCGGGTACTAGTCTGAAGGTCATTTAAATATTAATTATATATCATGTGTACATATATAGACATAAAAGTGCTTCCATATTCATGCATACTAGTTACATCATTAATAGGCTACCATCGGGGTAGCACAGGATCATACTTATACTATTGCTAGATCAATGAGTCAGTTCATTCATGAGTCAATACTTATTACTATGAGAACATATACATTACATTACTATGAGAACATATACATTACATTACTATGAGTACATATACAACTATACTAGATAGAGAACATATACTACTATACCAGATAGAGAACATATACAACTATACTAGAAGGAGAACATATACAACTATACTAGAGAAAGAACATATACAACTATACTAGAAGGAGAACATATAGAACTATACTAGAGAAAGAACATATACAACTATACTAGAACAGTTCATTACATTACATATACATGAATACGTTAATTATTATGATATGAATCGGAGCATGACTTAAATGTCATGGCCCGAGTTGTAGCCAGAGTCTCTTGAAGGGAGAGCATGAGTTTGCGTATAGATCTATACTGGATTGACTATCCTACACCTTGCTGCTAGCTACAGCTGGACCTACAGGTCCGCGGGTGCCAAACGTCATTTCTTTTTACGACCTACATTTGTCATTGTTTATCCAGTCGATAGTATGGTACAATTAATCACATGATACCTTAATATAAATCCGGTTTAAGGTAGTTAGTACAGCAGTAGTTCCTATAATACAACACTACAGTACTACAATAGTTTACCCCTTACATATATTTAGTGATTATTTCACTTAAACATTAATGTACAAACTATATTTTGTTAATGATAGTTACACTTGGGAAATTACACACTTTTACAACAAACGAACATACAAAACAGTTAAGCCTTGGTAGAAGGCTACTTTAATAGAAAATATAGGATTTTCTGAGAGATTCAAACTTTTACAAACACTTACAAAAATTTACATACATTTTACAAACTTACACTTAAGACATGTTCAAACGTTTTGATAACAAACACCGACACTAAATACTTATGAACTCACCAGCTTAATGCTGATAAACTCTTTCAAAATAACTTGTATTCTCAAGTCATCAGTAGACAGGTACCGATGCCAGCTTTTGAGAAGATGGAGCGCATCCAAGACTCATCTTATTATTTTGACTTACTTTTTGCTGTCTATAACTGTACAAAACACACTTGTACTAAAATTATATATTTAATGCAATGGATGATGTTGTTTGCTTGTTTACTTTTACTATGTTGTGATACTTTACATGACGTCCTCCGCCCCAGAATGTTTCCGCCGTTCTCGGTTTTGGGGTGTGACAGATTGGTACCAGAGCAATGTTTATAGTGAATTAAGTATATCAACCATAAACGATATACTAACTACAAACCCATTTGGGATTAAAGCACTCTGACCAAGAGTCTATACTTTAAATATTAAAATATTTAATTAAGTATACTAGTCTGCATTCATACTAAAATGAGTGTCACAATGACAAGAACAAAAGTATTACGATTGTTAAATATCACAAGTGAACTCGGGGATGTATGGTCAGTCCTGGGAATGGCATAGCCTAATCAACTATGCTGGTCCGAGGAGTGATTAGCATATGCCCTAGAATGGTTGTGATATGTTAACAAGTCTAAAAACTTACCAACAATACCACAAGGAGATCAGTAGAACCTAAACTTGAAATACTATAGGTGTATTTTTGTACTACTACAAGCTACTTATATACTACATTCTTATACCTCTTTTCTCGCATAGATATCGTAGCTGGAATAGCTTAGTTGATTAGTCCATGTGTTACTCTCACCCTACCTATAATTGTTTCTTACCATTTTGTTCATCTTTCTAAACTTATAGCTGAGAGATGCCTCCTCGCAAATCTACCAGTAATAACCCTGCACCTCCACCACCTCCTCCGCCTCCGGTCATCGATACCACAGCCCTAAATGCTGCCGTAGCTGCAGCAGTGGCAACTGCCATGGCACAGTACCACTCTACTGATGCCAGCAGAGGTGGAACCCCAGTTAACTCTATTCCGGTTGAAACCCCTATGTGCTCGAGAGAGTGCTCTTACAAGGATTTCACCAACTGTAAGCCGATGTCCTTCCATGGCACTGGCGGAGTCATTTCCCTCTCGCAATGGTTCAAGAAGACTGAATCAGTCTTCGAAATCTGTTCATGCCTTACTGCGAGCAAAGTCAAATATGCCGCATGCACCTTTGAGGGAAAGGCCCTGATGTGGTGGAATGGCCACGTTAAAGCGCTGACTCTCGTAGTGGCGAATGATATGGGCTGGGAAACCATGAAGGACCTCATGATTGAGGAATACTGCTCGAGGGGCGAAATCCAGAAATTGGAGCAGGAGCTTTGGAGCCTAACCATGAAGGGCACCAACGTAGTCGCTTATACCGCCAGATTCAGCGAACTGTTTGTACCGAACACTAACGTTTTGCCCAAACGTTCTTCCTTTCGGTCACTCTTCTCTGAAGCTTCTTCTTGAGCTTTCCTAATACTTTCCATAATCGTCGAGACAACTTCTATTCTCAACGCTCTTGGCCTTTTTCTCTCAAGGTTAACTTTTCGACTAAGAGCATCAGCGACAACATTTGCTTTACCGGGGTGGTAAAGTATCTCACAGTCATAGTCCTTGAGTAACTCTACGTCATTGTCTCATGTTCAATTCCTTCTAATTAAAGAGATACTGGAGACTCTTATGATCAGTGAAAAGTTTGCACTTCGTGCCATAGAGGTAATGCTTCCATATCTTTAAGGCAAATACTACCGGTGCCAACTACAAATCATGAGTGGGGTAGTTCTTTTTGTGCTCTTTCAATTGTCGAGAGGCATATGCTATCATCTTTTGTCTTTAGGTCAGAACACAACCCAAACCGACTCCAAATGCGTCACTGTATACCACAAAGTCTTCAACTCCATCAGGTAGAGAAAGAATCGGTGCTTCGCATAACTTCTTCTTTAGGTTCTCGAATGCCTCTTCGTTTTTCTCACTCCACGTATATATAGCTCCTTGTGGGTCAAAGCTGTCAATTGAGCAACTATTGAAGAAAATTCTTGGATAAATCTTCGGTAATATCCGGCTAATCCTAGAAAGTATCAGATCTCTGTGGGACTTTTTGGTCGTTCCCACTTCATCACCGCTTCGATTTTTGCTGGGTCAACCATTATCCCTTCTTAGGTAACCACATGACCTAAGAATTGGACTTCTCGGATCCAAAAATCACACTTGGAGAACTTTGCATATAGCTTCTCCTTCTTCAAGACTTCCAACACTTCGCGTAGATGTTTTCCATGCTCCTCCTGGATTTTTGAGTAGATGAGAATGTCATTTATGAACACTATCACAGATTTATCGAGAAATGGTTTACAAACCCTATTCATCAAATCCATGAACGCTGCTAGAGCATTGGTTAGTCCAAACAACATAACCAAGAACTCGTAGTGTCCATATCTCGTTCTGAATGTAGTTTTCTCAATATCCTGCTCTCTTACCTTTAGCTGATGATATCCTGACCTGAGATCGATCTTTGAGAAATAGCTCGAACCTTGCAGCTGGTCGAATAGGTCATCAATCCTTGGCAATGGATACTTGTTCTTTACCGTTGCATTGTTCAGCTCTCGGTAGTCTATACACATTCTCATGCTCCTATCTTTCTTCTTCACGAATAGCACCGGAGCTCCCCAGGGTGATGAACTAGGTCTAATGAAACCGTTGTCCAACAACTCCTGAAGGTGCGTCATGAGATCCTTCATCTCTGTCGGTGCCAACCAATACGGTGCCTTTGCTATCAATGATGTTCCTGGTAACAAGTCTATTCTGAACTCTACTTGTCTATCAGGTGGTAATCCGGGAAGATCTTCGGGAAAGACTTCCGGGTAATCACACACCACTGGTATAATCTCCACCTCCTTTTTCTCCTTCTTTGCATCGTTCACGGATGCTAAGTACGATGCACATCCCTTGGACAAACATTTCCTGGCTTTCATCAGGGAGATGATTCCAGAATTTACTCTATGTTTGTCCCTGTACACCATAAATGACTCTTTTATGGGTGGGTTCACCCTTACTATCTTCTTCTTACAAAAAATCTCAGCATCGTTGGCGCTAAGCCAATCCATTCCCAAAACGATGTCGAAACCGTGTAACTCTATGGGTAATAGCTCCTCGTGGAATTTATTTCCATTTAGGTCGATGACAATGTTCCTAATACGATCACTAACAGGTATGAACTTGCCACTAGTAACTTCTACAATCAGGGTATTATCAAGTTTTTCTACAGGCAATGCTAGTTTCCCACCAAACTTATGTGACACAAAGGAGTAGTTCGCTTCGGAATCAAACAGTATATTGGCAGGCAAACAATTTACAAGAAAGGTACCTGAAGCGACATCTGATGCCTCCTTCGCAGCCTCGAGCGTCATCTGGAAGGCTCTCGCCTTCGGATTCAGTGGAATGTTGGGCTTTCCTGCCTCTTTCTTATTCGAGCAGTCCCTCGATATGTGCCCCTCCTTATTGCACTTATAACATGCCTTTTAGTGAACGTGCACTCGCTGGCATAGTGCCCAGGCTTTCCACATTTAAGACAAGTGACTCCTCCATCACATTTCCCCTGGTGCTTCTTCTTGCACTTGTCGCACCATTTGGCTTCACCTCCTCCAGACTTATGCGTACCAGACCTTGAGAACTTGCTTTTCTTGCTAAATTTTGATGACCCAACAAATTTCCTTTTCTCTCGCACCTTCGCCCTCTCCAAACTCTTCTCTCGTATCTGGGTCTCCACATTCTTAGCAGCCAAAATGGTGGCTTTAAGAGTGGCAGTTTGCTTAACCATTGGACTGAAGTCTGCTGGTAATCGAGGGCAAACTTGTTAACCTTGGAGAGTTCAGCTGGGACTAGGTGAGGAACAAGCTTCATTTTCTCTGTAAAGCTCGCAGCGTATTTAGTAACGCTTTTCTTCCCTTCTTCAGACTCTTGAACTTGTTGTTGATCTCCAGAAGATCCTGCTCAGAGCAGTATTGCATCTTTAACTGCACCAGAAAATCCTCCCACGACATCTTGCTCGCTTCTCCTTTGGGCATTAAATCAGCTAGTAGCTTCCACCAGCTTAGTACTCCAGATTTCAACAGAGGAACCACGAGAGCGGTCTTCTGCCTGTTGCTACACTCGCAACTCTCAAATATCGTCTCCATCTCGGAGATCCCGTTCATGACTTCCACCGGCGTCGGGCTTCCAAATAGACACGGTGGTTTGGATGCCATGAAATCCTTGTATTTGCATCCACGTCCGTCATTTCCTCCATCATGGTGGTTTCACCTAACTATCGGTGGGTTGGCTTGACCAACAGTCCTACTGTAGTTTCCTCCTTCTGACTGCCCATCATTCAGCTCGGGTTGTTCAATTGTTATGGTAGTTCTTCTCAATTCTGTTGAAGTAAACGCCTTGTTTCCTCCATTTGGCGATCCAACATCATCTGGATCTTCACTTGCACTCTAGCCAACGTCATTGGCTCAGGTGCCACTTCGACGACAACAAGTATTTACTGTATCACTGTAGGTTGAGGGGGTTGGTTCTTATTTCCATTTGTGTTTACGTTTCCACTACGGGTCCTTGCCATCTTGATCTATACACCGAATAAGGTGAATTTAGATCTTTATTTAGGATTGATGTTCAAATCATCCTTATCACTCCGAAACATTTACATGTTAGTTCTAATATCGTACTCGTACGTTTAGAATCCTAAATACATAAGGTTTCCAGATCCGGTCGGCAACAGACCATACATCCGAACAAATAACAGCATATCAAGCACAAAGCAATTACAACATAAAAGCATTTAGGCATAATCCCTAAAATAAGCTAGTGCTCACATCTCACAATCATCGCTTAGCATTCTAAGTTTAAGTCTAGAAATCCTACAAATTCCTAGTTCGCTTAAACTAATGCTCTGATACCAACTGTGACATCTGTGACATCCCCAAAATCTCCGCCAGAAAAGACCGGTTTCATTTATGCTTTTTAAACATTTTCAGAGTAAATCCTTTTGATTTTTTATAAAAGAGATGCGAAATTTGTTCCCAAAAACAAAACATGATAGAATAGATTTTTATCAAAACATTTCACAAATAAATATGATTTCATTTCATAATCAAAAATTGATATGTCATGTTCCGATACAGATCATAAAGCATAAACGATAACATTACAAGTCATTCAACAAATATATACATATACAGACTTGTAAACAAAACAACTTGATGATTCACCCATCTTATGCCCTTGCGCCACTTCCTGTAATACAAATAAACTGAGTGGGTCAGGCTTGGGAGCCTGGTGAGCATATAGGGTTTTCAACCCACAATAAATAATCATATTAATTTCAACAATCATCAATAACCCAAGTACCCATTCCCGTTATCCTCACTTTACGTCCCTAAATCAACATCTATTATAAGGAACTTAATTTAGGATTTTCATCGGGTCGGACATTACTGCAAAGGGGCTTCCTTAGCAATAAATATCCTAAAGGCAACCATGTGGGGGATAGAGTACACCGGCGAACACATCGTTCATAACACCTACAGGTTATGAGCCTGCTAGTGTTCCACAGGACTGTCTAGAATAGTCCGTGGTCGTCATCCATACTCTGCTGAATGACTAGAATAACACCAACAACATCGAGGCCTCTCATCTGTTTATTACACACCAATTATCTACCCATATTCTACCCAACATATTAGTAGATAAAAATATACATTTTTATACAAAGTTTAAAACCTGTATAGCATGCTCGATCAATACATTTTTCCACATAACAGATGAGGCACATACACATAACACGTATTTAATAGAGAATAATTCAGATCTACGAGATAGAAGAAAGTGAATATACATTCACACATATAATCAACAAAGTATACACGTAACACGTATTTCGTATAAAATACTTCATAATAATGTGTTAGAAGAAAATGACTACACACTCACTTGACCAGAAGATGATCGGGCAGCACTATGGCTTGCAGAAGTAGTGTTTCTCCATAGATCTGGAAGATCTTCACAAAAACCGGCTCCTCGCGGACAGGGCTTCGGCTCGGAAATCTCACTTCTCGGGATCCTCAGGGCTTCGGATCTTGCTTCGGGGCTCGGGAATAATACCGGGGCTTCAGGGTATAAATGGAATGCAAATCGAGGCAAAAGCTAGAGAGAGAATAAGAAGTTTGCAAAAGAAATTGGCTGCCCTCGCATGCCCTTTTATAGGGCTGAACCCTCGCACGTACGCTGGGCGTAATGCCCTTACGCGGGGCGTACTCCTCGGATCGTCACTGCATGCGTCATCGGAGCACTCAAGTGCTAGGCTTCGTCACGCTTCACTGTACGCTGGCCGTACAACATTACGCTGGGCGTAATCCGGATAAGTCCGGTGACTCCCCTTCGGATAATATCGGATTTATTAATTAAATTTATATTTTAATTATTTAATAAACTTCAAAAGTTCATATCTTCTTCATACGAAATCCGTTTTCAACGTTCTTTATATCCACGCGTAGGTGAGACTACACTCTACAACTTTCATTTAGACTCCGTCGGCTAATTTTGACTTTATTTTTATTATTTATTTTTAGTAGGCCGGGACAGGATAACTTCGTTATAAATTCATAACTTCTTCGTCCGACGTCCGTTCTCGCCTAACTTTTCATCGTTTCTCTACTAACAACGAGATCTTCAATTCTCGTTTAGATTGTTTCAGCTAAAAACCGTTCGATCTCAAATCGAGTATTTGGGCTGCATACTGCCAAGTCGAAAGAAAATCATAACTTCCTCATACGAAGTCAGATTTGGGCGTTCTATATATATATATATATATATATATATATATATATATATATATATATATATATATATTCAGAAACCTCGTTTCGTCCACTACAACTTTATGCAAAGACATCGAGTTTATATTACACTTAAATTTTGACGCTCATTTTATTCTTAATTCATTAAATTATAATAGTTAAGAAAATAAACACATAAATCACATAATTCACATAATTCACAAATAATACATTCTTATTATTTCAAATTTGGGTTACAAAGTTTAACCTAGACTATTACATTGCTAAAAATGGCAAGCCCAGAAACACAGGCGTTACAACATCCCCATTTTCACGGCCAGAAAATACCGATTTTGTTTATGCTTTGTTTGAAAACCAGAGTAATATTTTAAATAAAAGAGTTGCGGAATTTGTCCCAAAACAAAATATGATAGAGATTTATCAAAAGCATTTCCAAAGAAATGTATTTCATTAAAATACTCGGGATGTCATGTTTGATACAGATCAAAAGCATAAAGAGTACAACATAAACCTTACTATATTATTTCGTATTTACAGGCCTATAATCCCTTATCTCTCATCCAAACATCTATGCTCATGCTCCACTACCTGTATTACAAGAAACTGAGTGGGTCAGGCTTGGGAGCCTGGTGAGCACATAGGGTTTTCAACCCACAATAAATAAGTTATTTAATTTCATCAACCAACAATAACCCGATTACCCGTTCCCGTTATCCTCATTTTACGTCCCTAAACACCTATCATAAGGACCTAGACTAAAGATCATCATCAGGATGGACACTACTGCTAAGGGGATTCCTCAGCAATAAATGTCCTTAAGGCAACCATGAGGGGGATGGAGTACACCGGTGAACACATCGTTCACAAACACCTACAGGTTGTGAGCCAGCTAGCGTTCCACTAGACTGTCTAGAAGAGTCCGTGGTCGTCATCCATACTCCGCTAGATGACAGAATAAACAACAACAACATCGAGGCCTCTCATAATTTTATCACACATCGTCTATTACATCTACCCATGTTTTACCCCAACATTTTTGTAGATATAAAATACATATACAATTTAAATCATTTAAAACATGTATAAAAATCTTTCATCAGCATAGACAACAAGTTTTCAGACAATATGCACACATAGCACGTAGTTTATATTAAATACTCCATATATATGTGTAAGATGAAAGTAACTATGCACTCACCTAAAAAGGTGGTGATTCTGCCCTCGAACGGCGCTTCGTTATCTCAAAACAATTATCCCTCGACAAAACCTAGTATCAATATCACTAGGGTTTAGTTTGACGTTAACCACGACCAATTAATAGTCTAACTATTATTACTATTATATAAGTGTGACACAATACTTTTCACCCACTATATACAGACAAGGCCAGACATGGAACACCGGTGGACATGATCATTTTGGCATATAAGCACTTCTGAATCCAGCAACCCAAGCGACCCTCCAAACCGGAACCCCCGTACCGCGAGTGATTAAAAAGATATTATAACGGCATTATATAACCCATAATAATAGCCCAATTAAATATTCTAAGGACCTAATAACATTACTATAATTACTTAAAATCTATATTAAAAATTTCATAGGCGTAGCTCACTTCCAGCGGGTTTTAAAGAAAACCGGGCTTTGCTCGGAGCAGCGCTTCCGAACCGAAAGACCCTTTTTCTCGGGACTCCAGGAGCCTCGGGGCTTCCTTCAGGTGCTAGGGGTTCACCTAGGCTTTAGGGGGGGTTAGAAACCCTTGAGAGAGAAAGTACTTAGAGAGAGAAAGAGATTTGGTGTGAAAAACTTGGAAGAATTCGCAGCTATTTATAAGCTGCAGCTTCTCGGACTACGTTGGGCATAACTCCGGATAGGGTTGCCAACTCGCACCAGCTGGCTTGCACCTCGGACGGATAAGAACTGAAGTACGTTGGGCATACTTGGCCAGGGACGCGGGGCGTCGCAAGGGTGGCATGTCGCAATCCAAAGCGTGTTCCGTGATCAGCGATGGATGGCCTAGATCGGTTCCACATCATCGCAATCCAAGTGCAAACTTTAAAAATTCGTAACTTTTGCGTACGAGCTCCATTTTTAAACGTTCTTTATATCCACACGTAGGCGGGAACGTATTCTACAATTTTCGTTTAGACTCCATCGGCAAATTTTGACTTTATTTAAAAAGTAATATTATTAACAGACCGGGAGAGGATTGGTCTGTTAAAATCTCATAACTTCAACATCCGATGTCCGTTTTCATCTGTCTTTTTATCGTTACGCCACTATTCATGAGATCTTTGATTCTTGTTTAGGTTCTGTCGGCTAAAAACCGTTCGATCTAAAATTCGAACTTCGGGTTGTACATTGCTAAGCCGCAACTTCGAAAAATCATAACTTTACTCATACGAAGTCAGATTTGGGCGTTCTTTTCATGGACGCTCTCGATTTGACATATTCTACGACTTTCATTTAGATTGCTAAGGCTAAAATTCGCTCTATCATAAATCCACTATTTACGTGTAGCACCTGGTTCCTGGTACGTAGGACCTATCTAAGTAATTTACATTTTTAGCCTTGGACTCGGCGAGTTGTAGGCCCGACTCGCCAAGTAGCGCTGGGATATTGAGCACGCTTAAGTTGGTGACTCGGCGAGTCCCCTCTGTCTGGATGAAACCATAATTTCAAGGGTTTGCACCCTATTTAAAGCAACCTTATGTGCCCCAAGCCCGACTCCTTCACCCTCAGAGCTCCTTATATCGACCTAACCCCTCTTCTTGTGAGATTGAAGTGTTTTGGTGTGATTTCTTGAAGATTTTAAGAGAAGGAGAGTAGATCAAGAGGAGAAGAAGGAGGCCCGATATCTTGTTGATATTTCAGAGATTCATTGAGGTATAACTCAGTTTCCTTCTGTTTTTATGCTTAAAGTCCCTTAGGGCACCATTAAAGTCCTTCTTGAACCATTTCCAAGCTCGATTAGGGATTGGGGGTTATAATGAGTTGATTAACCTTTAGATCTAGGCATGTTTGAGCTCCAGAAGCTCAGATCCATGGCCTTTATGGAAGTAAATTGCTTGAATGACCTAGATCTACCATTTTAGCCTTTATTAAGCCTTAAATCCCTATCTTATGCATGTGTACATGTAAAGTTGGAAACTTTACGTGTAAAACCTACCCTAAGAGCCCAGATCTATGTATGGCATGAGCTGGATTCAAGCAAAATTGAGTATATAGTAATTGCATGTGAACGACTCGGCGAGTCGTTCATCGGACTCGGCGAGTCGAGTCGCGAGTCCCCGAGTTTTCCCCTTTTTCCGTGTTTGCTAGGTGGAGTTGTGAGTCATGGGTGGACTCAGTGAGTCGGAAGTTCAAGGCAATCTTCCTACCTCAAGAATAGACTCAGCGAGTTGTTCATACAACTCGGCAAGTCGAAGCATAGAGTGTTCGTCGGATGAAGATGAACTCGACGAGTTGTTCATACAACTCGGCGAGTAGGATGAAGGACTTTTGACATCGGTTAGAAGGAGAACTCGTCGAGTCAACGCCTAACTCGATGAGTAGAAACAGGATTAAGGAAAATCGAATGGGTAGGGACTCGACGAGTTGGCAAGCCAACTCGGCGAGTCAGGTCAACTGGAAGTTGACTTTGACTTGGACTTTGACCTGGTCAAGGGTAAAATGGTCATTTTACCCTAAGTACGGCTAGCCGTTTTTGATTGAACGTTTTGTGGGAATTCTAGCCGGAGGACCCCCGGAACAGCAGCAACAGTAGTAGACAGTCAGTTCTCTCTCAAATCAGCAACTACTTCGAGGTGAGTTACCTTCCAGTAGCGGTAGGTCTACGGCCACAATGCCGGCCCACCAGTAGGAGTTGTATGTTAGATGATTGTCTCTGTGATATTCATCTAGGGTTGCTACTACATGTGTTATGTTTGTGTGCTAGTGACAGTAAGGGAGATAGTCCCCAGATTACCGGTCGATAGGGCCGAAGGGGCGGTCATGCCTAGCCATGCTAGATAGATTATGTGATATGTGTTATGTGATAGTAGTAGGGGTGAAATAATCCCCCGCATATGGTCGAGAGGACCGAAGGGGGAGACCAGCACCCATATATGCTAGTCAGTATCCGGTCGAGAGGACCGAAGGGGAGGCCGGCACCCAGATATGCTAGTCAGTATCCGGTCGAGATGACCGAAGGGGTAGGTCAGTCACCCAGATATGCCTGACAATATAAGTATGTTATGTGGTTATATGGTATGTGGTACAGTGGGGGAACTCACTAAGCTTCGTGCTTACAGTTTACAGTTTTCGTTTCAGGTACCTCTTCGTCGAAGGGGAAGGAGCTGGCGCGGTAGCGGCACATCATACATACACACTGTTTTTCCGCATTCATGGGATTGTTCTGGGATTCTTACTCTGACATTTTGATTGATCACATGTTTTGGTTTTCAAACGTAGTATATGTTATGAAATGGTTTGATCAGACAATGTTTATTTGCAAATGATTTTACCAATTATTAATTGAAAAATGAAATTTTTGGATGTGAAAAATGGGTCGTTACATTACGCTTCCCGGTATCGTGCCGGTTCTTTCTCGAAACTTCAACGAGTCATAACTTCTTCATTATAACTCGGATTTTAGCGTTCTTTATATCCCCAGAATCCTTGTTTCGACCACTACAACTTTATATAAAGATATCAGGCTTATCTCACACTTTAATTTTGACGCTTATTTTTATTCTTTATATATTATACATTTATAAATAAGTAATAAGCACATAAATACATATAATTCACATAGTATTCAAATATTTCATCTTTATTACTTCAAAAGAGTTACAATAGTTGACCTAGACTATTACATTGTCTAAAAATGCTTAGCTTCGAAACCCGGGCGTTACATAGGGTAATCACCATCCCACTCTCCGCCATCAGTTGCATAAGAAGTCCTTGCTATCTGCCCCTAACCAGCTCGCAAATACCATTATATATCACTAAGACTAGATAATTCTTTGAATAAGAGGTTCGACCCTACAACGGTTAGATTCAGACAAGAGCTACGAAATAAGGCTAAACCTAACCTTCTGAAATTATTTAGTCCTTGCAATATGTAACTTAACATATTCGTTTACTAGTTAGTAAAAGATAACTAGAAATCCTAAAAGCACAAAGCAAGCAGCATTTGGGCATTGAGTAACCCAACCCAAGCATATTCTATCCAAGCTATCATATCACTGACTAATTAGTACTATCATGTAGCTCAAAAAGCACATACAACATGCATATCAAGCATCTTCCTAGATCCTTAGCCCTATTCTAGCAAGCAATTCTCATACACATATAGTAGGAATAAAATGTTGGATTAGTGTCTAAGTCCATAACTATTCTGGGATGTGCTTGACTCGATTATGAGCATGGTCCTTTAGGGTTGCCTTCACCATAACAACTTGTAGGATGAATTAAGGAGAGAAAGGTTTGATTATGATTTATTAATATATTATGAGAATAATATATTAAAGGAGATATCATATTGTTTAATTAATATTAGTCAATAATTAATTAAGAATTAATTTTGTGGCTAAAGGAGACTAATTAAATATAGGGGACTGGACTGCAATTATTGGATAATTAAGTTATTAGGATAGGTAATGCTAAAGGAACAAGAGGTGAACGAAATTATGATGGAAGCCCATCATATTTTCGTCCATGGCCTTATTCCAGAAGGTTCCATGGGCTGCTTAGAGTTTAAGCTATCCATTAGGTTTAGACTGAAACCCTAGCAGCCCACACAAGTATATAAAGGACCCCTATGGCCCCAAAAATGTGGCTAACTGATTCCTTAGGGTTTCTATACGTTTTTTGGGTGCCTCTCCCCTTCTCTTCTTCATCTTTGTTGCTCTTGGTGTTTGTGACTCCATTAGAGGTGCAACACTTGAGGCACTAAGCTTTCTGAAGCCAAAGAATAGATTGTTATTGCTACATAACAATCAAAGGTATTCTCTAAACCCTAATTTAGTTCATATTATGATAGATCTAAGGTTATGACTTTGGAAGATTCAATTGCATGTTCATTAGACAAACTAGATCCAAAGTTATTAGGGTTTGCATGTACACCACAGGAATGATGTAGTGTTGAAAACCCATCAGTGGTATTAGAGCCTAGGGCTGTTTGTTGATGAATTTGATGCATATTTGATCGAATATTGACTAAAAAACGAAATTTTTTGACTTTTGGGGCTGGACTCGCCGTGTCCATTAGGTACTCGACGAGTCCAGTGCTGACTTGACGAGTCGGCGAGTCTGACAGCTATTTTTCGCGATTTTCTTGCTGTTTTGGCTTAGGATTATTACCAAAAATGTTTTTGATAAATAAAATCTGATTTTTATTGATTTTGGGTGAATATCCTTACCAAAATAGAAGATAATTACCAATTAATCAAATATTTGTTGCCTTATAAGATAATGTTTAATTATTTGAGTTATTAGATGAATTATCTTGCAAGTAATTGGACTAGGTCAAAATTAGATAATCACAAATTAATTGTTAATTGCCTTATTTCAATTTGTGATCTAGAATGTTCTTTATATAGTTTTGAAAAGTTTCAAAACTTGCCTTCAAGTTTTAGAATTTAAATTTTGATTAAAAGTTTAATTTTGAAATATTTAAATTCTAAACCCTAATGTTTTGAAATGTTTCAAAAGTTGTCCTCAAGTTTTGGAATTTAAAATTTGATTAATAGTTTAATTTTGAAATATTAAATTCTAAAACCCTAGTACTTTGAAAAGTTCAAATTACACACTTATGGTTTTGTTAATTAATTAAAGTGTATAATTAAAAGTATAATTTATTAAATTAAACCACCTAATTTTTTAAAAAGTTTAAAATACACACTATACTATATATAACATTCAAGGTCTAATATTATATATGACTAAACTGTCAGTCTTACCATTAGTAGACCTCATTCACAAAGCTGATCTATAAGGGGTGTTTTAGGAAATTACCTATAAAATGGCGATTGAATGGGTATCCACTCTTACCCACCACACTCTTGACTAGTGGAGGGTTGTTAGCCGAACGGTTAGGATAGGACAAACCATTTCCATTATAACTATAATGAAGACAAAGTAACTAAATACTTTTATAAAATTCCCAAATCTTAGTTACTTAAGGCAAAATGTGAAATTGTATGCTAATCCATGGAATTACACTTTGTACCCTTGCCGAAACGTTAATGGAGCGTGTGTGGTTAACCGGCACACTAATTTGGAATTGGCATTGGTGGCGAAGGGTGGGTCGATGTTCTACATAGATCAATGGAGCGTGTGTGGTTAACCGGCACATTGATTAGGTGATAGTAACATTGGGTGCACCACGTACATTCGCGTGGTTATTCACACCTTGTTCGTGATCCTCGGCATCCCAGTCGCAAACTTGAAGGGCATAAGAGATTAAACATGCCATTGAAAAGTTCAATGAATCTCAAAAGATCTATGCGTTTAAATTCATTTAAAACTTAAACTTCATTTTTGTTTTTCATGGTGGAAATTGGTAAATCGTCATTTACCTACCTTCAAATATTCTGCAACTAGATTACGGCATCCCTCTTCTAGGTTGTAGAGTATTGTGTTGGATCCTAGCCTTGATGTTTCATTTGGGTGTTACATCAAGGACTCTTATCAACTGACTTGAATTTTCTCCCGTTTTGTAGATGTATAAATCTTACAACCGTCTTTCCAAATTCCATGGAACAAGCTTTCCAAATGAAGATGACGTTCCACGATACGATCGAGGAACAAGAGATCATGCTTTACTTCCTCCACCTCCTCCAATTGTTCTCCCCGACCCACAAGTTCGAAGGCTTGAAATGTTCAAGCTCACTCAAGCCCTTTTGACAAGTAAACATGAAGATGGGAAACCTGTGTGTGCACACATCTTAGAAATGAAGTCACACATTTATAGGTTAAGGATGTTGGGTGTCAAGATTTCAGGTGAGTTGGCTGTAGACTAGGTTCTTCAGTCACTTCCTGAATCATATAGTGAGTTCGTAAGAGGGTACTATATGATGGAACACGACGTGACCCTCATTAATCTCACTTATTTTCTTATAGTTGCTGAATCAGCAATGATTTGGCATGTTAGTCAAGAAAATTTGGTTGGTCAATCAAACTCCCAAACTTCAATGGACACTAGCAACATTGGAAGTCCAGAAAGGACTAAGTTTGTGATTGTCCAATGTGATGTGCCGAAGGAGTCCATTTGCTTTCATCTTCATAACAAGGGGCATTGGAGACGAAGCTGCCCTCTTTACATGAGAGACCTAAGAGATGGGAGAGTCAAGCCGTATGGCTCTACTTCAGGTAAAATCCACTAACTAACTCTGTAACTTCCTATTTTTGATTCTTGATACATAATGTGATAAGATTACATTTTGATGTTTTGTAGGATCGAAGAAAAGAGAGGAAGAAGTGTGATGAATCTGATCATGAAGAAATGGATTTCGATCGCATGGATTCAAAGATCAGATTTTTGAGTTGCTACTTTAGAGTTAGGGTAGATTGCTAAGAAATATGTAATAACATAGTTTTCAATTGAATTGCATTGTAAGGACAAATTTTTTTCGCAATAAAATAAATTTTGATTTTGTCTTATTTATTTATCCTTACAATGACGTGTATAAAAAATTGATGTTTGAATATTTCTATTATCAGCAATGATGGATTTGATTCTTAATTATGGAAATGTCGAGAACTTGCAAAATAAGAAAAGATTCTCATCGCCCAAGTTTCAATTGGATAGAAACTTGGAATCATACGACTTGGTTTGTATGATGAATGAGAAACTTTATATAAATATGATTATGCTTACAAGTTTAAGTATAATTCTTCATCAATGGAAAGGTCTCAATGAAAGGCAGGACGAATAAGAAGAATCGATAAAGCAGAAAGATAAAAGTTTCTCTATTCTAAGAAGAAGGGAGAGTGACTTTTATCATGTTTTATGATCGTCTTAATGATTAAGAACCATATCTCAATTGATCCTCTAAGTGAATCTTAGTTCACTTGTATGTCTAAGAAGAGGAACAAGAATTATTGAAATGGTTAAATCAAAAGGTCAATCATACTTCGTTCCAATATCGAGTCTTAGTGTTAAGACTGCGACATTCAGTGACACACTTTGTAGGTTTGTAACATTTATCAAATGTGGAATAAGGAAAGTTTCTTATTCCTGCACATTTGAAATTGGTAAGTTGTGATGTCTTGCAGAAGACAAAGACCAACAAGAACCAATTGAGCGAAGTGTTAGTCTTGATAGGATTTCGCACTAACTCTTGAATATTTGTTTTGTCAAGAAAAGTTCCTTGACAAAGAGAATCATATATGTCAAGAAGTCAGTGGGAGTCTCAATTGTCTTGAAAAGTTCAAGAGTTAATCAAGAATAAACTGATAGTTAACCACTAGCACACGACTTGAGGTTGGCGACCTATCGTGTTGACATAATTTTGTTTCTGTGCCATTCCAGATTAAGTCAGCTATGCAATATGAGTTCTATGAGTTCTCAATTGGATTGCATAAAGGCAAGGCACCCTGATCAATGGAAAGTACATTGATAAGGTAAGGGTGAGTCACTTAACAACCTGGAAGCAATGGTGGGCATTCATGCTGCCATAAGGCGAGAAATCAAGATTGAACAAGTTCAATCCATATGAGTTGGATTTGTCACAAACATTGTCTTATGATTGTTGTTATGACAAATTCACATGGATAGGAACACATACACTTTAAAATCTAAGTGTCATAAGGTTTCTCTCCTTCATGAAAATGATTGTGAGGAAATGCTTTCACTAAGAGAGATTTTAAGAAGAATGCAATTGTGAAAATTGTATTCTCAAATTCGATTATGATTACGAAATCCCTTTTCATAATTCGAATTGTGAGATTTGACAATTGGTCTGAACATTTGGGACATAGTAACATAAGCTCTAAATTTCTTTAGACACATATGTGAGCTTTCTAAGGCAAAGGTGTATGAGTTTAAGAAGCTTACATAAAGGCTTATCAAAGCATCAGGTATTTAGAAATATGAACTTAAGGAATTTAATAAGCATTGTCTTCTGGAAGTTCAGATGTTTTATGAATATATTTCAAAGCTAGTGGGAGCATAAATGTTATGCTTGTATGGTAATGATCATCGTGTTAGTGAGAGCATGATTATTATTTCAAGTATTGCAAGATAGCAATATTAATTATAAAAAACAAAGATTCACCTTGCAAAGTTGTAGGGGTTGAAAAGTTGTTTTGCTATAATTAAAGGAGAGAATATTATACTTCATTTCAAATCTAAAGGCTTAGATTGTGGAATTTTAATCAAATTTAGTCATATATATATATATATATATATATATATATATATATATATATATATATATGAATGTTGTGTTGGAATGGTTCAACATGAGGAAATTCTATGAAAAGGATAATTGCATTCTCAAAACTTAGTTATGATTACAGCATCCTTTTTATAATCAAAATTGTGAGAACATGGCAATTAGAAATATTATAGCAGAAGACTGGTAAAGTATCACATCTTCATGTGAGACAATATCAATCGTGTTTCATACGCTTCAGGTATAGGATCGATTGCATATGCTATAATGTTTGATCATTCTAAAATTTTCCAAATGCTTAGCGCATTAAGAGGGAAAAGGGACTAGAACACTTTTGACTAAAATAACAACTATCAAAGGATGATCTAAGGTTCGCCAAGGATTTGTTGCTTGTGAGTAGTTGGAAATATAGTGTTGGATGGACCATATCGACATTATTATGAATAGTATGGAAATGTTTCCATATTGGGAGTTGGAAATTAAGAATTTATTTCTAGATTAGAAAAATTTTATGCAAAAAGGATGTTCAAAGGAATGTACTTTGAGTGAGAGACATCACATCTATAGAATTGTTTTGTAACAATTTATGATAGAGAACCTTGTATTTTCATTAGCCAAGTCTTGGTGACTTTTGTGCTATGACTTTACGAAAGGATCGTTCCATAAAATGTTAGAATCTAACATATTATAGTAGTGGCAAGAACCTTGTATTCTTACACTATCATTGTGGATTAGGAATTGTTAAATGAGCATCATTGGAAAAGTTTCCAATTGATCTATTTCACAAAGCATGGACCATAGGAAACATAGTGTGCATGCTCGGAGCATGGGATAGCTATTGTTGTAATTCAACTAATAAGTTGATTTTCTGAAACAGTAAACAATGAATAATGAGTAATCAATATGGTGTTTAAATAAAAGTGTTTTATTTACGCTCAAGAGTTTTGGGGCCATATAGGATTAAATATTTTTGTTGCATTTCACTCTACACGTTTTGACTTCTAGAATAACTTGGTTATTCGAACCTCCATAGTCGGTCATACTTTGGAAGTAGGTATGAAGGAAGACTATCATGAATCTGTCTGTAGATTGTCTGAAGTGTTTAGACATGGCACAAGTTTGCTGCAGAGTTCATCAGTGCTTTAATAAGATTAGAGTATTGGATTAAACCCATGCTCACCTGAATCACTTCATGGATTTTATCACGAGTGATTGTGAGACGATAATATTGTATATTCTTGAAACCGAGACGTGTGAGTTGTTATTTGTTGGTCAGTTGCACATTGATGATAAGTAAACACACCTGTAACTTGGTGTTATAAATCTTATTGTTGTGTGTGATTCGATCAGTAGGTGCAAGCGAGCATTTGAGTCAAATTTTATCCATTCCTTTAACCCAAAGTGCGATAAAAGTGATATGTGTGGGCCCCTCAATGATTTACTGATGATACCTAAGCGTTTGGCCAAGTCGGGACTAAGTTCATGTGTTCAATTGTAGTCTGTTGTCAATCGTCATGAATCAGAAATCGGGAAACAGTACATAGATAGAGAAAATGATTAAAATCCATGTCTCAGTCTATACGATATCTTGAGAATGAAGGAATATATGATCCCTTATCTAAAGGACACGCTATCTGATAAGATAAGAGTTGACAGCGGCTTTTGAAAGCTACGATTGCTGATCAGGTTTTGAAGTTATGCAAAATAGTTATTAGACTTATCCAAGTGGGAGACTTTTGGATTAGTTTCTAAGTCCATAACTATTCTGGGATGTACTTGACCCGATTATGATCATGGTCCTTTTGGGTTGCCTTTACCATAGCAACTTGTAGGATGAATTAAGGAGATAAAGGTTTAATTATGATTTATTAATATATTATGAGAATAATATATTAAAGGAGAAATCATATTTTTTAATTAATATTAGTCAAGAATTTAATTAAGAATTAATTTTGTGGCTAAAGGAGATTAATTACATATAGGGGACTGGACTGCAATTATTGGCTAATTGAGTTATTGGGCTAGAGAATGCTAAAGGAACAAGGGGTGAACGAAATTATGATGGAAGCCAATCATATTTTCGTCCATGGCCTTATTCCAGAAGGTTCCATGGGCTGCTTAGAGTTTAAGCTATCCATTAGGGTTTAGACTGAAACCCTAGCAGCCCACACAAGTATATAAAGGACCCCTATGGCCCCAAAAATGTGGCTAACTTATTCCTTAGGGTTTCTAGACGTTTTTGGGTGCCTCTCCCCTTCTCTTCTTCATCTTTGTTGCTCTTGGTGTTTGTGACTCCATTAGAGGTGCAACACTTGAGGCACTAAGCTTTCTGAAGCCAAAGAATAGATTGTTATTGCTACATAACAATCAAAGGTATTCTCTAAACCCTAATTTAGTTCATATTATAATAGATCTAAGGTTATGGCTTTGGATGATTCAATTCCATGTTCATTAGACAAACTAGATCCAAAGCTATTAGGGTTTGTATGTACACCATAGGAATGATGTAGTGCTGAAAACCCATCATAAAAGGCATCCTTCCTAGATCTTTAGCCCTAATCTAGCATGCAATTCTCATAATCATATCATAACATAACATAAATATATGGGTATCTCGGGGAAAATTTACTTGAGCCCGGCCGGTTGCGCGCATCACACACCTTGTTCTTTCACAAAACTCTTTAGTTTAACTTTTGGAAAACTATTTTCTTGTGAAAGTATTTCAAAGACTCGATTTGAGTCCAGACACCCCCGAAAGTGTGTCCGAATCCTTCAAACCAAGGCTCTGATACCAACTTGTAACATCCCAATTTTCAAGGCCAAAAAATTCATATTTAAGTAAGGAGCTTATAAAATTGTTTACTGAAAAACATCATCGATATCATAACATCTCATAAATCAAATGTCATAAAACATGTTGTGGAATAATAATAGTGTCAGAGTACAATCCCAAGAACATTGTAGTGCGGAAATTATGTTTGTGCGATGCGCTGCTACCGTGGCGACTCCTTCCCCTTCGCTAAAGAGGTACCTGAAACAAACTAGAAAACTATAAGCACAAAGCTTAGTGAGTTCCCTCATCATACCACATACCATACATAACACATACTGCCAGACATATCCGGGTGCCCGACCTACCTTGCTGAGCATACCGGGGTGCTCAACCTAGGGTCCATTTTACATGTAAAGCTACAAACTTGATGTCCATGCATGGGGCCTTTGGCTCAAAAATCCATATCCCAAGGCCATAAAGTTGGCACCTTTATACCATGGGAACCCTCAATGGTTCCAGATCTGAAGTGCAACTCCAAATATACATACAAATCTGAGTATTGCCTCTGAAAAGCTTAGAAAAGGTAGAAAATAGCCCCAAAACAAGATCTAAGAGATAGATGATCAAGGTTCAAGCTTTTTACCTTAAATGAACTGAGAATGAAGCAAAACATTTGGATCTACTAGCTTCCACTTGAACTCCCAAGCTTTCTTTTTCACTTCCAACTTCAAAAGCACATAAAGTCACCAAAAAGCTCAAGAACACTCAAAAGGGTCTTAGGGTTTCTCTGGGTTAGGAGGGATGATGAGGGTTGGGTTGAGGCAGAATAAGACGTTTAAGTAGGGTGCAAACCTTAACATTAAGGTTTCCTCCAGACAGCTCCTAATCGCTGAGTCGGTCCCCCGACTCGTCGAGTAGGTCACTAAACCTTCGGGTCCAAAGTCGAGTCTACTCGACGAGTTGGGCCTCCAACTCGCCGAGTCCCAAGGCAAAACATGAAAAATACTTGAATTAAATACGTACCATGGACCGGGTGTTACATGTGCTTTCAATAGTACGGGCCCAATACTACCTTCCACACATACTTATAACTTCTCCATGGCCAAACCTGATACCTCTAATTCACCCAACCACATATCATGACCCACAAAACACAACAACAATTTAGATCCTAGATTATTCTAGGATTTCTTAATCCCTACTGAACCAAAAACTTAAGCCAGTCATAGCAGGTTGCCACATGCATGCAAGTTATACACAAATAGAATCACATAGACTGTCAAATAAGCTTCTACACTAAACCACAACCAAATAAGGAACATGAATACGGCAGAATTCATCATTCTAGGGCTATTCAACCCTAGACATATACAACTTAGAAACCATACACATAGCAACTAATCAATTCAACATAAATTTCCAAATATAACTATAGCATGGTTAGTGCATTGGAACCACTTACTTGAGCTCGTCCAATTACGTGCATTTTACTCACCCCTTTTTCTTACAAAAACCATTTTCAAGAAAAATTTTAACTTTTGGTTTCTTTTTGAAAAAGGGTTTACCATTTCCTCAGTTTGAGTCTTGACACTACCAAGAGTGTCTCCAAATCCCTCAAACCAAGGCTCTGATACCAACTTGTAACAACCCAAAAACTTAAGTAAAATTTTTAATTTATTAACTAGAAATAATATCCATATTTGTTTCCAATAAATTCCATTACATAACACATTATTTAAAAGATCAGAGTATCCAAAACAACTAGTGCGGAATACTTGAGAGTGCACGCTGCGCCATCAAGTCGAGCCCTTGCCCTTAGAGCCAGAAGTACCTGAAACACCCAACAAACTGTAAGCAAACGCCTAGTGAGGTTCCCAAAATACGCAACACATACAGTCACATAAAAACCATGAAATAGAAAGGCATACATGAATTGTCATGGACTCCCTCCATGGTCTTTACTTGTAATGCCACGGGCTCCCCTCATGGTATGAATACCAAGTGACATGGCCCCCCATGGTCTTTACCTAGAATGCTATAGGCTCCACCCCCCCCCCCCGGTGGTCTGATATCTAGGTATCATGGGCTCCCCATGGTCTTCAAATAAAACAATCCATACCACAAATCATACACTTGCATATCAACTAATTAATATATATCAAATAATGGGTCGGCATTGGTGCCTTCGACCCACAGGTATCATGAGAAAACTCACCTCAAAGATAGCCAAATCCTAAGAATGTTGCGACTACTACGAATCAGCTCCTAACACTGAATCAAACCTTAAAGCTAAACTCAGTAAATAACTATGGCTAGATTCAAACACTAGGTCCACAAATGGCCAAACTAACCAGGCACACCAATGGCCCAAGCCCATTAGGCCCACTAAGGCCCAAAATACAATCCTATAAAGGCATACATGAATTGCCAAGGACTCCCTCCAAGTCCCAAAGAACATCTAGGACCATAAAGTCACTGACTTGGTGACTTTGCATGACCCAAAAGGTCCCAACTTCAAATATAGCATTAAACTTCCGTAAAAAGGGGTAAATCTGTCACACCCCCAAACCAAGGATGGCGGAAACGTCCGGGGGTGGAGGACTTCATGTATAGTATCATAACAACATTTGCAATAGTGATTATAGTAAAAACAACCAACATATATATAATTGAAAGAGTTACATCATTGTATGAGTTTACATGTTTCCAAATCAATTACAATATGTTGACAAAGTACTTGGTTACCTGCTTAGTGATTTCCTGAGAATACAAGTTGTTTGAAAAAGTGTCAACACAAAGGTTGGTGAGTTCATAAGTTTTTGTATGCAATTATGAAATCATTTTCTTTTAAAAGTAGTGCTCGTTCTAGAAAATCCAATAGTTTCCTTGGTGTGTAAATGTAGTCTTAAAACCCAAAGACTGGAATGTACAAATAATTTGTCATATTTATAGTAACACAATGCGAGTTTAAATTAACATAAACTCGTTTGATTTCGGTGAAATCCCCGTAAATTCGATGTCTTTTAATGCTTAATGTGAGTTATTATAACCATGCTATGACCTAGGTGGCCTGAAACGACGTTCTTCAGGCGTTGGAAATGTTATGACATTTGTCACCTCAGACCTGCCGGTCTAGCTGTTGCATGCAGCTCAGGTGTGGGTTTGTCAATCCCAATATAGATCTATATACAACTATCACGCTCTCCCTCCAGGAGACTCTGGTTACAATACAGGACTTATTGGTAAAGTGAAGCGAATGTCTCACAAAAGTCAGTAACGAATTCACGTGTAACGTAATGAAAATCCCTTTCTGTCTAAATGTACCCTTTTTGTATGAGTGTGTTATGTGATGTATCATAAACTATACCTATTATAGTTTATCAAAACAAGGGTAGTAGTGGTAATGTACGTAAACTATACTTAACATAGTTTATTCAAATGTTTGTATGTAATGGATGTACTTTGATTATAACAAATTGTTATTTCTATGCTTTATCTAGAAAACTCCATTTGTTAACTGATGTATGCCTATATACTAAGACAAAAATGTCATATATTGCAATAACATATAATCACACAAAGATATACACCTTGCTCAACATGTTACAAGGTGAATTGTAATTGATAGTATTTTTCTATTGATAACATTTTTTATCACTGTTTTTAGAAAATTTGTAGAAAAATCATCAAAGGTCCAAATCAGAATCCGTAAATTCTGAGAGTTTGGAAAATGATTCTAGTTTCTCCATAATTTTTCTCATGATTTTTAGTGACCTCTAACTTGTGTAAACAAGTCCACAACCACAGACTGGTCCGGATTGATGTTTGAAATGACAGACAGTTTTGTAAAAATCACCATAAATTGTAGAAAATAGTATTGAGATGTTCAGGTAGCCATTTTAAAGCTAAGGACTTGAACTACTTGCACCTTGTACATTTTTGAAAACTAAAATGTTTAGGTTGTCCAAAACAGTCCGTGATTGAAGTCTAACTTTTATGATGAAAGCTGTTGGAAAAGTTTAGTTGTGTTCTTGATGATTTAACTCGTATTCCCCCCTCCCCCTAAAAATTAAGAAAACATGAAAATGTAGGGGTATGAACTCACCTTGAGTGATTTTAGTGGGTGATTGTTGAAGAAGAGAAGTGTTCAACTCAAGAACACTTGGAGGATTGCTTGAAGATTCGAGAATCTAACACCATTGTGATGGAATTTGTGTAAGCAATCTATGATTGGAGTAGAAGGAAGTGTAATAATCAAAATGAAGATGATGATACTTACCAAATGAAGAAGAAAAGCCTTGGAAAGTGCTTCAAATTCTCGGACTTGAGAGAGGAGAGTTGAGAGAAAAAGGGGTTTGATCTTTTGGTGGAATGAGTGAAAATGAGTGAAGTGTGAAAAATGAGGGTGAGTGTTCTAGCTCTTAAACGTGGGAATGGCTGGAAAATGGTGAGAAAGTACAAGGAAGTGACTAGGTATGGTGTAATAGTGATTGGGGGTTGTACTATGAAGGTGTGGGGAGGTTGCTTGTGTCATACTCTAAGGCAAAGTCAACACTCAACCTCAAATATTCACCCACTAGATTTTATTCTTAAATAAAGATTTCCATAAAAATATGTTTAAATTATGAATATTTAGGGTCTTATATGTTAAAATATGTTTTTTGGAGAAAATCCCGCGTTAAAATCACGAAAAACAGGCTCAAAACGCTAAAGATATTGAAAACCGGGTGAAACTTGTCAAAATCTGAAGTCTTGGGCCGAAGGTTCGGTTCATGATGCTTAGAACCGAAGGTAAGTGGGAGCCGAGAGGAGGGGAAGAGGAACCGAGAGCACGAGGAGAAGAACAAAAGGCGAGGCTCGGTCTCGGCTGCGCAGGCTCGCTCCTCGGACAGAAGCTCAAGTTCTCGAACCGAAAGTAAGAAAGGTAGAGCCGATAATCAGGTCTTGGTTCGGAATGATCACGGGACCAAAATAGACAGAGGTCTCGGTCCATTTCGGTTGAGAGGGTCTCGGTTCTCAGGATGTTCGGCTCTAAGAGGGGTTTTGGCTCCTTAAGGTTGTTTTTCGCATAGACTTCCGTTTTCGAGCGGTTTTCGACTAAATTAAGGGTCCGGATGCCCCGAGTGATTTTAAGGAGTTGGGAGAGATTTCACATACGGAGAGAGATTTGGGAGAGATTCCACCTTCTTGGAGAGATTTGGGAGAGATTTGACATACTTGGAGAGATTTCACATACGGAGAGAGATTTGGGAGAGATTCCACATTCTTAGAGAGACTTGGGAGAGATTTGACATACTTGAAGAGATTTCACATACGAAGAGAGAATATAGAGAGATAGAGTGAAGGATATTAAGAGAGGCTTCTTTTGTGACTTTTTTGAGTGTCCGGCTTCGTAACGCAAGGTCCATAAACCCCATTAAGCCATGTTTTAGGATCTTACACACTCCAGATGAGTATGCAACATTATTTTATCGGTTTGGTTCATTGTTTAGCACTAAGGCTAAGGAAAATTAAACACACGAATTTTCCAAATGATGTTTTCTCATTAATATAGCGAGTTGTACAGTAATTACATAACGTAAACCCTAATATACAAGGTTTAATTGAGTCGCCGGTTTGACTTGTTGACTTTGTTTGACTTTGACTTGACCCGAAATTGACTATTGTCACAAAATCTCATGCATAGGGCTTATACAACTATAAAGATGCAAGCTTCATGAATCTAGAACCTCAGAAACACCAAGAGGAGCAACTCAAAGCTTTTGGAATGATCACAAACTACTAGACCTCAACTATGGGACCAAAAAGGGACTAAAATCCATTAAGACTTAGATCTAAGCTTCTAATGAGCAAGGTTAGAGCTTTATACCTCAAATGGGCTAGAAATTGAGCAGAGAACCAAGATCTATAAGCTCCTACTTCAACCACCACCTTGCACCAAGCTTCTCTTCCTTGAATGAGCTTCAAACACACACTAAAAAACACACAGTGATCTCACAACACTCATGGAGGCTCTAGGGTTTCGAGATTAGGGTTGTGGGAGTTATAGAGAATAGAAACGAGGCCACCACCTGGGACTTAAGGTGTTTAAATACATCTCAAACCCTCAAAATTAGGGTTTGAGGTCAACGCGTAAACGCCCTACGATCCCCAAGGGAACGCCCCGCGTTCGAGCTCCGCCTCCAAAAGTTCGAACTTGGCAGAAAGGGTCCTTCCTCCCCTTCAAACTTGCAAAACAAGGCCATAAAGCAATAACCTATATATACATGACCAAAAATCAATAATACCTGGTGTGAGCGCTACACGAAGCTTAGTGAGTTCCCCAAAATACCGCATACAATACATATCTACCAGCTCAAGGCTGTCGGGTCTATATTAGCCATGGGTCTGTTTCACCCCCTAGTCTATTTCAACTCATGCTTCGGCCCAAGTCGTACCGGGTCTGTTTCACCCCCGAGTCTATTTCAACTCATATGTCAACAAAAGGTTGTACCGGGTCGAATTCACCCCACGTACATATAGCAAACAGACACACAAGTATATAACACATACAGCCGAAGTCACAAAGACTACAAGCACATAACATATCCTAGTGACCTACAGTATAGTGAGCAAACTCACCTTAATCTGCTGACAGTCAAACAAATGATCGGGCTGCTGAACTGGAAAATCCCCACTAAATCACAAGTAAAGAAACCCTAATAAAAAATTAGGTCAATAATCCAACTCGTTAGTCCAAACCCTTAATCTTGGCCTTAAGGGAAAAAGTTACTTATTCCATGCCTTATTGGGCCTAACCCATCAAGGCCAAAATGCTACTAGCTACGAAGCCCAAAAGATAATCTACGTCCAAAATGGGCCCAAGCCCAAAGGCCCATCACAGAATAGATTACGGCCCAAGAAGGGCCAAAAGTTCCTAAGTCCCACAAATGGCCTGAAATAAAGCCCAAAGTCAACTCTGGAGAGTACGATCAGCGTACCAATCAGTATGTCTGGCGTACTCACAACCCTCGCCTAGTCGGGACCTGAGACGCGTACGTGCAACATACCATTAGGTACGCCCGTGTTACACTGCAGTTGTCAAAACCTCATTCTAAGGTCTTAATGTCACACCCCCGACCGAGGCAACGTAACATGTTGGGCTGTGCGACTAAGTTCATGGATCACAATTAAACTAAATATATAACACAAGTACAACAATAAACTACATAGCATTCATGTTCCATCTAGATGTTTGAATACAAGGTTTTTACAAATAATAATAATACATGAATTGCCTTAACAAATAGGCATATAATACAAAAAGAAGTAAACTAGGTCACCTATAATCAAATCCATCTTGAATGTTTGTTAAGTAATTTCCTAAGAATACATGTAGTTTTGAGGGTCAACACAAGGTTGGTGAGTGTTATAGGTTTTCTGCTAAAAGCAGTAATATTTTTAATAAATCTAAACAGTATTAGCTTTGTATGAATAACAATAGTTAAAACAGTGTTCGCAATGAGTCTTTAAAAGCCAGAATGTATATTTGTATAAATAAATCCACACTTGAAAAACCGCGTTTGTAAAGAATCTTTGAATATCTTTGAAAACCAAATTGTATTATTACATAAGTAATTTCATACTTAAAATAGTTTTGAAATCAACCAAGCCCATGGTTGTAGTGAGACAGAGATATTCTAGTTAATGTTTACAGTGAGTCCTATAACCGAGTTATATGACTTGAGTATACCCCCTACAACGCTTCATTGGATGTTGTAGTAAAAATTGTATACACTTATCACCCGCTTCGGTTGATTGGTCAAGGGTTGTAGCTAACAACTGCAGGTGGGGATGTAAACCCCGTATAGATCTATACATATGTATCTCGTTCCGAAGATTAACGGTTACAGTAGTATGGGTATACTAAGTGTTTAAACTCAGCTAATGAATAATGTAACGTTCCACTAAAAAGCAATTAACTAAAAAGTTTGAGAATAACTTTCACCTCTAACTTACTTGTAGTTAGTTCTAGGCATAACGAATATGGTTATATAAGGTTTATAAAAGTTGAGTATGTTTGACATGTGTGTAAAAGTGTAATGTGCTCGTTTTTATAAAAATGAATGTTTCAAATTAATGAACATATATATATATATATATATATATATATATATATATATATATATATATATATATATATATATATATATATATATATATATATGAACATGCATAATAATAGTTTGAATCCTTGAAATACTACATGGTTACATAACATGCTTGTTATAATATGAAATGTCAAATGGAAATTATATAACTTTGTATCGTGTAGTATTCGTTGTGTGAAATCACGATAAAATAACCCTACCCTAATACGTATATGAAAATTTTATACTAGTTTATTCATAACAATATGGTAAATTGTTAAATAATAATATTTTTATTAACTAGATTTATTATATTTTCGCATAAAAGAAAATTGATTTGTATAAACAAAATATTTAGGCACGTGTATTCCCCTTGAAATAATTAAAATATTAAAAATGGGCCGTAAGCACTCACCCTTGAAGCGTGAGTTCGATTGGTTCAAATTTGATTTCTTTGAGATGTTTGTCGTGGGAAACCGCAAATGTTACGTTTCTTGAACATTGAAACACCTTTGGGACCGTATTATAGCAAATTTGAACTATTGAGGACTGGTTTGTAACTTTGCTAAAGTATTTGGGCTTTTTGGTAATTTAATTAGATTGGTTAGGACTGTATTGGTAAAAAAAATACCAAATGAGGGGTTGATTTTGAATAAATTGAATCGTTGTTTATGGATTGGGACTGATTCGATAAAGTTTTGTCAAGTGAGGGTTAGTTTTGTTTAATTTAAATGAAAGTTTGATTTTGCTTTGACCTTTGACTTAGTCAAAATCACAGATACGTTTTTAGGTCAAGTCCCGTTTTCACTCTTCAATCGATCAAAAGGGCTCCAAGAATCGATAGAGTCGCCTTCTTCCTTTCAATCGATCGGGAACGAGAAAGAAGAAGGGATAGCAACGAAGCAGCCCCGATGGGCTTCGGCTGTGGGTAAATCAGAGATGCTAATTCGGTTTTCATGTGATTTGAAGAAATAAGAAAGTGACGGTGGTGGTTCTTGGTCCGGTGGTGGCAATTTCGTCAGAGGGAGCATCGTCTGTGGTCGACGAGGCCGAAGAGGAGGGAGGAAGAAGCAGGGATCGTTCGTCGGTCGGCTTCGCAAACCGATGTGGTCTCCTGGGTTCGACGGGCCGAAGGGAAGAACGAGATGCGGTAGGGCATCAGCGAGGGTCGATGGGGTCCGAAGAGATGGAGAGCGTGAAGAAGCAGCGAAGTCTTCCTCGTCTCTTCCGGCTGCGAGGTGTGAGTTCCGGACACTGCAAACAGCGGTAGCAGTGAAGAGAGGACCATTTGACCCTGAAGAGGCATCGACATTGATTTTAGTTTGTTTTGATAGAAATCATTGGAGTGTTTGGTTTTGGTTCTTGACAGGAAAGAAGGAGGATTGAGATGGGTTTTCGGGTTTGCGGGTTTGACAAAATTCGATGGGGATGATTGAAGGCAGTGAAAGCTTTTATTTCACATTTAAACTTGTGATTGTATAAAAAAAATCTGATCCTTGGATTTGAATTGGTTTCATTTTAAGTTGGGTTTGAGTGTGGATTTGGGTTGAAGAAATTGTGCACGTTAAATTGTCATGTGTAGGGTATTTATTATTATTATTATTTTTTTTTTGTGAATCTATCATCAGATTTTGGAAAGCTTTGTGAGTGTTGAAAGTATTTTGGTTAAAGAAAAACTAAAAGCAATGTCATTAGATATGTTTTCGAGAAAGAATGTGGGAAAAGTTTGTAAAGGTACAATTTATTTAGAAAATGTATATGATTGAATTTGGGTATGTATTGATGTATGTATTGTTGAGAAATTTTATTGGTTTTATTCATGCGCGATATATGTATATATAAAATTAAAATAATACGTTAGGAAATATAAAATTATCAATTTGTTAAACATTGGACTTTTAAATTAAAAATTGATATATACCTAATATATATTTATAAAAGTATAATCCATCACATATAATTGATTATGACATATGTCTCATGCTCGTATATCACAATTGATTATGACATTTGTCACATGCTTGTATATCCATACGTATATTAATTTATATATATTGTGTTGTTATATAATTTTAATTATATAACATATATGTCTTGTGTTTACATGATTGATTTGGATCTTTGAAGGCACATATAACACCAAAAACATATATCCATATGTATATAAATTTATATATATTGTGTTGTTATATAATTTTAATTATATAACATATATGTCTTCTGTTTACATGATTGATTTGGATCTTTGAAGGCACATATAACACCAAAAATATATATACATATATAGTCGCCTTGTCATTATACAACTTATAAACATTTTTCACAATAATAACTACAACATTATATATATATATATATATATATATATATATATATATATATATATATATATATATGTTCAAATGAGAACATTTTTGAGATTGAGAACATTTTTTAGCTCGTAAATTCAAAAAACATGCTTGTTTGTTATAACTATTAATTAGATAAATAAAATAAATATCATACCCCACCCCACAAAGACGTATCTTTTCTCATCTCATTTTTCACGTCGGACCACCATTGAAGCCACCCGACCTCCGTTGAAGCATCTTGTTTCTGATTTCACCCCGACAAGGAGCTCATCGTTAGCAATCTCTTCCACAAATCCCAATTGACAACGATGTTGATCTCTGCAAACACGATCGATACGAGCTTCCAGGTAGGGTTTTTTTTCGAGTCTATACACTTGCATTTCTCACCCTAAATTGACATGATATATCACGAAATTTATGAAATTAAGCTTATAATGAACGAAGAATCGAGTGTCTAATACTTGATCTCACATCATTGAAGACATTCTATCTACAAAATTCCTAAATTATTTCCTATTGTTGATGAATTCTGAACTTGCTTTCTTTTGCGATGAATTATACGTATAATTGGATCATTTTTGTTGATCATGTAAGTAATTGTAGTGTAGCATTTACTTGGTGGATGATTAAATCAACAGACAAAGAAGGAAATTGATACTAATATCAGCGAGAAAGTAGCAATAAAAAATATAAATGATATATTTGAACGTGCTTTTGTTGTTGTTAGTATCATTCGTTAGATTAAGCTTCTTACGCTCCTTCTTCACCCATTCATTATGGAAATCAAAAACATCTTATTACCACCTTCTAGAAGAAATTTCGAGATATATACTTGGATTTTGAGCTTACGAAATCTGATCTGTATGAGATTATTAAAGCAAACGAATGTGAATCAGAGTCACATTCTTGGTGATTTTCTTGGATTTTGAGCTTACACATCTTATTATGAGCTCAGAATGATGTCAAATACATACTTGTTGGATGATTAGTGATTCTTGTTGTTATTGTTGCTTCATTACTCTTTCATTTGGGGTAATTAACTTCTATCTTGTTTCATATAATCTCATAGACATTGTGACAACTTACATATTTTTTATAAACACCAAGTGTTCGATGAAATGCCTCAATGAAAAAACCTCTACAAATAAATCAAGAATAAGGTGGTGTATTTATTGTTGTAGTATGTAGGTGCTTGTTGATGGTTTTTTTGCTGAAACAACATCATTTTCAAGTCTCTATTTAATTTGCCTCTGTTTTTCTTAATGGACTTCATTTCCACAAAGTGACATTTTATTTGAAAATCCTTAACTTTGAACCCTCATTAAGCCAAACATTAAGACCCTTAGGTTAAATTGAATTTCACATCTCTATAGCCTAATAATTAACCAACAATCATTTTAAAAGTGATAAACTTAAGGCTTAACCATTAAATCCTTAATAGAACACCAAAAATGATTTAGAAGATATTATGATCAATTTTCCCAAATCGGTCCTCCAACTTCTAAAATTTGTGCAAGTCAATACGAACATCTAAAAATCATGAGACTTAGTTTTCTGAAAATCTTAGTGTCAGGGGCGAAGTATATTAAGGGTCAGGAGGGGTTGTGGCCCCCCCTGATTTTTTTATTAGAATTGTAAATAGTCCATATTTTTTATCCATATTAGGCCTAGACATTAAAAAATTGGGCTGTGGCCCCTCCTGCGCTTTTCCAATAGTCCGAATCAAACAAAAAATCAGATCGTCATTATCGTTCGTCCCTACCCTCGTGCCTCGTCTGAAATCTGAACCAAACACTCCTTAATCGTTGCTGTGGCCTGTATCACTGCGTGCTGTCACACTGTTGCCTGTGTTGCTGATCAGAACTCAGAAGATCAGTGATCAGTCCACTCTGTCTCCTGCCTTATTCTCCAAGTCTAAGTCTGAACTATAAAGTCTTGCTGGTCGCTGGAAGCCTGGAATCAATTGATCAATGTGAATATTGAATTGTGAAGTGAAGCCTGGAAAAAAATCATAATTACTTAAGCAGGTTTGTTTTTTTTTTCACAATGAGGGATATGAACCTACAAGGCTACAATTACAAAGATTAATTTAACGATACAAAAAATAAGGAATCCTTATATTAATATATATTAATTGGGGCCACTGTATTTGATAATAAACTATAAAGTTCTAGATTCATTATGTGACACTATAACTAAATTCTTTGCTATCACCTAATACTCTTTTTGAGTGTTGGTAAATTGGTATGAATATGATGAAACCTGTTGACATTTGCAAAAAACATAAGGTTATATTTGGTTACATAAAATACTATAGAATGTAACATATTCAGTGAGACCAATTATTTGTTAATTTAATTATTTAAATACAATAATGATGAAGATGAATATCATTAATTGACCATTATTTGAATCTGTAGTATTTATGAAATTTCTACATGAACAATTATAAAAAGATAGAGCAAAGTAATGATATTTAACCCCTATAAAGAAAATCTTATAATATAAAGTCAATCCGTGTGTCTAGATGTTTCTGCATTATTGTCCAACAATTTCTTTTTTGTCAAGAAAAAACTTAAATCTTACACACAAGCTGTTATCTATGTTAAACATTTACAACTGTATTTAAGTAATTTAGAATTTTGAAGCATTGTTAATTAACCGATTTCAGATTTTTGCAAAATTTTGCAAAAATATCAAATAAGATTTGTAGAAATAAGATTTTTTTGCAGAATTTGGGTTGTTGGTTTATGAGCTTATGATTTCACTTTTGATTTTTACAGATACAATCATATAAATCTCACAATTTCATGGGAAAAATGAAAACCACTGATTCTTTTTTCAAAAGAAAGAATGATGATGAAGAAACTCATAATGATAATCAACAGAGTAAACGTTACAAAGCTTCAACAAGTGAGCCGCAACCGCAAGAACATGAAAATCAACAAGAGAATGATATTGATGAAGCTACACAATCAAATCCTAATGAAGTGGATCTTAAGCATCTAGAAAGAGATCCCGCTAAACGAAAACAAATGTGGGAATATCCAGTTAATTTAAGGGAACAAGTAAGACGAGCTTATATGACTTTAGGACCTTTCCAAATACGTCTTCAAGAATATCATGCTAAAGGTTCAAAGAAACATCCTCGTAGATTCCAATATTCTTGGTTCAACATTTTCCCTAATTGGTTAGAGTATTCTCCAACAACACATGCTTCTTATTGTTTTATTTGTTATATATTTAATGATAAACCAAGTGTGTGCCATGGTTATGATGCATTTACTGTTAAAGGATTTGACAATTGGAAAAAAGTTAATGATGGGAAAAATTGTGCATTCTTGAAGCACATTGGTTGTTCACAACATAGAAATGCTGTTACATTTGCTGAAAACTTGATGAACCAAGCAACACACATTGAAAATATTATAGTGAAGCAAAATGAAGCACAAATATTGAAGAACCGGTTACGATTAAAAGCTTCAATTGACACAGTTCGTTGGTTGACATTCCAAGCTTGTGCATTACGAGGACATGATGAATCGCCTAATTCCAAAAATCGAGGTAATTTTCTTCAACTAATAAACCTTCTAGCGTCTTATAATGATGAAGTTGCAAATGTTATATTAGAGAATGCTCCTTATAATTCAAAGTATACTTCTGGAGATATTCAAAAAGAAATTCTTAGTATTATTGCAAATAAAGTTCGAAAGCATATTCGTAGTGAAGTCGGGGATTCGTACTTTTGTGTCATGGTTGATGAGTCACGAGATGAGTCTAAAAAAGAGCAAATGGCCATAGTTTTGAGATTTTTTGATGCAGAAGGGATCATACGGGAAAGGTTCTTAGATTTGGTTCATGTTAGGGATACCTTATCATTAACCTTGAAAACAAATATGTGGAGGCAACTTTTGCACTATCAGTTTGATGTTAGCAAAATCCGTGGCCAAGGTTATGATGGTGCTAGTAATATGAGAGGGGAATGGAATGGATTACAAGCACTTGTTCTTAAGGATTGTCCTTATGCGTATTATGTTCACTGCTTCGCTCACACATTACAACTAACACTGGTGGCTGCTTAAAGGGAAATTATTCCTATACACCAATTTTTTACAAACTTAATTTTTACAATTAATGTAGTTTGTGCTTCCAGTAAGCGTCATGATGAGTTACAAAAGGCAAAGGCAACTGAGATTGAACATTTATTAGAACTTGGTGAAATTGAATCAGGTAAAGGATTGAATCAAATTGGGACATTAAGAAGAGCTGGTGATACACGTTGGGGTTCTCATTTTCGTTCTGTTTGCAGTTTGCTTAACATGTTTGATTGTACACGTGTTGTTCTCCAGGGAATAATTGATGATGTATCTGCTACTTATTCTCAACGCGGAGATGCTGATGCAGCTTACTGTTACCTGAAATCATTTGAGTTTGTGTTTATTCTTCACTTGATGAAAGAACTAATGGGAAAAACTGATATACTTTCTCAAGCTCTACAAAAGAAATCCCAAGATATTCTTAATGCCATGGAGTTAGTTTCAGCAACAAAGGAGAGTCTAAATGATTTCAGGAACAACGGATGGGATTCTTTACTTGAACAGGTAAAGATTTTTTGTGAGAAACATCAAGTAGATGTGCCGGATATGCAAGCTCCATATACTTGTACTAGATATCGGCCTCGAAAAAACGATAATCAGTTTACTTTTGCACATTTTTATCGAGTATATTTGTTTACATCCACATTGGACAAACAGTTACATGAGTTGAATAGTAGATTCAATGATCAGGCGATGGAGTTGTTAAGTCTTAGTTCTACTTTAGTTTCAAAAGAACACCCTAAAGTGATTAACATTGATCAGATTTGTCTTCTTGTTGAGAAGTATTATCCTGAAGATTTTACAGAGCAAGAGAGAATTCAATTACGATATCAGTTGGATATTTTTAATATCGATATGACAAAGAATCCCAGGCTAAGTCGTGTATCAACTATTGTTGACCTATGCAAGGGTCTTGTGGAAACTCAGAAACGTGAGACGTATTATTTGCTTGATAGAGTGGTCCAGTTAATCTTGACACTTCCAGTTTCTACCGCAACAACAGAGAGGGGATTTTCAGCAATGAAAATATTCAAGAACCGCATTCGCAATAAGATGTCAGATGACTTTCTCGCAAACAACTTGGTGGTTTATATAGAAAGAGAAATTGCTGAAAACATTGATACGAAGTCAGTAATTGATGAATTTAAAGACCTTAAAGGTCGTCGGGCTGAGTTGTAATTCTTTTTCTAGGTATTTTTGGTATTTAGTTGTTGAAAAAAAATTGGTTTCTTTTTATGTGTAAGACAGTAACTTAAGGAATTTTTGGTGAGTAATTTAGGTATTTTTGGTGTTTAATTGCTGATTTTTCTTTTGGTTCTTTCATGTATAAAAACGTTAATTTTAGTTTGTAATACTTTCGGCCCCCCCAAGTCAATCGCTCAAGCTCCGCCCCTGCTTAGTGTGTCTACTTTCTTCGAACTTTGAATCACATTTCGAAATTCCAACTTCTTGAGGGGTAAAATTGGAATCTTCTCAGGCTGGTCCATGCTGTCACAGATTTCATGCACTGTCTTCAAAAAAATCAAAATAAATTCATCAGAACTCCAAATGCCAAAAGTCCAAAGCCTATAGTTAGATATGGATATTAAATTTCCCATATATAATGGATTTGATGTAATTCTTAGTAGATTGGTACAGTTTATTCCAATAGTGTTGAGTGGTCCAGAATGTGACAGCTTAAAGTTACTTACTTGTAAATTTAATATAAAATCAACCAAAAATCATTAGAATGAGATCTTTATATTTATGAAAAGATAAAAGAGGGAACTTTACCAATATAATTTTATAAAAATTTAATAATGGGTTGAAAGTTAAGAAAACATATCCCAAATAGAGGCCTACAATCTAACAGAAAATATGGAAATATGTACATAAGTTTTATAAGATTAATACAACAAGCACAAGCTAAATAATGTTATAATTTTTGTGTAGGTTCTAGGAAAGGAAAAGATCTATCTTGCTCATGCTAGCTAATTTTCAAGATCAAGGAGGTGAGTACTAACTCTCCTATTATGTAGGCATTACTTATTTTATGTTATTGTTCACAGATACCCTAATAACATGTGATTATGTGTATCCAATCATATATGATTTATGTGGATGAGATTCATTGTCACATTCTCGATTCAATAATTGTTCTTTGTCTACTATAATCATATGTGACTAAATACAGATAATCATATGTGATTATATGTATTTAATCACATATTATTTACACGGACAAAAAGTAATGATGTCTATATAAATCATATGTGATTAGATACATATAATCACGTATGATTATATACACAAGAACAACTATTAAATCTAGAACACAAAGATAAATAATGTCTACATATATCATATGTGATTAAATGCACATAATCACATCTGATTATATGTATCTAATCACATAGAATTTTTGTGGAAGATATTTATTTTTGCGTTCTCGATTCAATTGTTGTTCTTCTGTGCTTAATTACATGAGACTATATGTATCTAATTGGATATGATTTATATGAACAATATTAATTTTAACATTCTTGTTCAATAGTTGTTCTTGTAAATTTAGTTACATATGATTTTTGTACATAAGATTCATTTTCGTGTTTTTTGATTAAATAGTTTTTCTTTTTCCACATTAATCATATGTGATTAATACATACAATCACATATGATTAAATACATAAGGAAAAATATTGACTCATGAATATTATCAATATAAATCATATGCGATTTGATACATATAATCACATGTGATTAAGTACATGAGTACATCTATTGAATTGAGAAAGAAATAATGAATCTTGTCCACAAAAATCATATGTGATTAAATACATATAATCACATGTGATTAAATATATTAGAACAATTATTGAATCGACACAAGAATAAATATTTTCCATATGAATCATATGTGATTAAATATATATAATCACATGTGATTAAATACACAAGAACAACTATTGAATCCACACGTGAAAACAAATATTGTCCATGTAAATCATATGTGATTAAATACATATAATCACATGGGATTTAATACACTATGCCAATTATTAAATCGAAAACACAAAAATAAATACGGCCCACGTAAATAATATTTTATTACATATGATTACAAATGATTATTTGTATTTAATCACATATGATTACAAGTGATTAAATACAAAAGAACAATTATTGAATCAACATGTAAAAACTAATATTGTCAATGTAAATCATATGTGATTAAATACTTATAATCACATATGATTTAATACACGATGCCAATTATTAAATCGAAAACACAAAAATAAATACGGCCCACGTAAATAGTATTTTATTAAATACATATAATCACGTGTAGTTATATGTATCTAATCACATATGATTTACATGGACAATTTTCATTTTTGCATTCTCGATTCACTAGTTTTTCACGTGTATTAAATCACATGTGATTATATGTATTTAATAATATATAAAACATATATGATTCGATACATATAATCACATGTGACTCGATACGTATAATCACATGTGATTATATACAAGAGAAAACCTAATGAATCAAAAACACAATAACAAATCTTTGTAGGTGGGGATGGGGATGGTGGTGGCGGGGTGGTGGTGGTGTGTGGTGATGGGTGGTTTCAAGTGGTGGTGATAGTGGCGAGTGGTGGTTTTGGTGGGTGGTGGGTGGGTGCGTGTAACGCCCGTAGATCCTGGCTAGTCAATTTAGAGGCAATAAGTGTCGAAAACGACTTTTTGGCAAAAGATTATTTATAAAAAATAGTCTTAACCAAGTTTTAGAATATGTATCAAGGTTTCCGTACATATAAAGAACGCCGAAATCCGAATTATAACGAAGAAGTTAAGACTCGTCAAAGTTTTACAGCAAAACCGTCACGACACCGGGAAGCGTAAATAGTAAATTTATGATGGAGCGACTTTTATCCTTATCAATCTAAACAAAAGTTGTAGTATATGTTAAACCGAGAACATACAAAAAAAGAACGCCCAAATCTGACTTCGTATGACGAAGGTATGAATTTTCTAAGATTTGGCTTAGTAGTGCACGACCCGAAACTCGATTTTTAGTTCGAGCGGTTTTTGGCTTATGCGACCTAAATGAGAGTTGAAGATCTCATTAATAGGAACTCAAGGGTAAAAAGATAGATGAAAACGGAGTCCGTATGAAGGAGTTACGAATTCTTCGCGGTCATTTAACAGTTTAAACGCCTCCAACTGTTAAATTTGAGATCGATCGAGAATTAGCCGACGGAGTCTAAATGAAAGTTGTAGATCTTGATTTTACCTACGCGTTGAAAAAAAGAATGTCGAAAACGGAGCTCTTATGAGAGAGTTATGATTTTTTCTAAGTTTGAAGGCTGATACGCGATAGGGGGTGACGTGGCACCACCAGAAGGCTGCCACATGACCTAACTCGGCGAGTAGGTCCTCTTACTCGGCAAGTACATCAGTCAGCACTCCTATAAATAGAGGTGTCGGGTTCCCTCACTTCCTCACACCTCTCTCTAAAGCCCCACCCCCCCACCAAAAGCCTAGGGAACCTCCCTAGCACCCGAAGGAAGCCCTAAGGCTCCCAAAGCCTCGAGAAAAGAGCCTTTCGGCTTAGAAACGCTGCTCCAACAAAGCCTGGTTTTCGAGAAAACCCGCTGTAAGTGAGCTATGCCTACCCTATCTTTAGTATAGCTTATGTTTCATTATAGTAATTTTATTAGGACCTTATAATAAGTACTTGGGCTATTATTATGGGTTATATAAGTATTGTTTAACACTTATATAATAGTAATAATAGCTAGACTATTAATTAGTCTTGGTGAATATTAGACCAAACTCTAGTGGTAATGATACTAGGTTTTGACCGAGGAAAATTGTGTTGAGAGTAACGAAGTGCTGTCCGAGTACCCAGTCACCACCGTATCAAGTGAGTGCATAGTTACTTTCATCTTACACATAGATATGGAGTATTTTATATAAATTACGTGCTATGTGTGCATATTATTTGAATACTTGCTGTCTATGCTGGATGAACGATTTTATACATGTTTTAAAAGATTTAAACGGTATATTTATTTTATATCTACAAATATGTTGGGATAAAACATGGGTAGATGAAATAGTTTATGTGTGATAAAATAAAATGATGAGAGATAGGTGATGATAGGAAGGTGATAATAATTAGGTGAGGATAGATAGGTGATGATGAATCGGTGATGTAGGATGAAAGATACTATAACCTTGTCCGGCAATTTGGAGATGTAGTCATCTACCAGGGTATAGATGGCGACCATGGACTATTATAGACAACCCCGTGGAAACACCAGTAGGCTCATAACCTGTAGGTGATGAATTACGAGTTCAGGCGATGTTGTATCTACGTATTCATGCGATGATACCCTAACCCCTTACTATGAATTAGGAGTTCAGGCGATGTTGTAACTACGTATTCATGCGATGATACCTTAACCCCTTACTATAAATTACGAGTTCAGGCGATGTTGTAACTACGTATTCATGCGATGATACCGTAACCCTTGTTGGGCACGTATTGAGGGAGTAATCCCTGAATCAATATTGTCTATGCGATGTAGGTGATGATCCTTAGGGAGAGTCCTTAGGAACAAGCATATAAGGAAATGCGACGTAAGGAGGTGAGAGGTAAATATGATATAGGAGATGACCCTTAGGATAATTCCTTAGGGAAGGTACTTAGGAATAAAGAAGATAACGGGGATGGGTAATTGGGTTAATTATTTTATGATTAAACATAATAATTATATAATTGTGGGTTGAAAACCCTATGTACTCACCAGGTTTCCCAACCTGACCCACTCAGTTTACTTGTATCACGGGTGACGATGTGAAGTTACATTACACTGAGAGATTAAGGAGATATAGATCACTAGTGTAAATGAATGTAAGTTATGTTTATGCTTATGTTTCTGTATCGACGATGACATCCCAAATGTTTTAAAATGAATAAAAATACATTTCTTCGGAAATGCTTTGATAATGAAATTATCATGTTTTTTTGGGAACAAATTCCGCAATGTTTTTATTGAAAGGGATACTCTGATTTTTATAAAGCATAAACAAAAATCGCTCTTTTCTGGCCGTGAAAATGGGGATGTCACAGTTGGTATCATAACCATTAGTTTAAGCGAACTAGGAATATGAATTCATTTCTAGACTTAAACATAGAATGCTAAGCAATGATGGTGAGGAGTGTGTCTTAGGTAATACACCTAAATAGACACAAGCACTAGCTTATTTAGGGAAAATGCCTAACATGCTTTCATGTGCTAAATGATTTATGATATTCATTATATGATCGGATCTATGGTCTGTTGCCGACCGAATCTAGAAATTTTATGTGTTTAGATTTCTAAATGTTTAATTATGGTATTAGAACTGGCATGTAACTTTTCGAAGTAAGAAAGAGGATTATGCGTCTAAAATCTTCTCTGTTTATATTCTCGTCTCCATGTGTTGAACGCATGCTTCCGTGAATGTAACGTCATGGTGAAGGCTCGTATCGAATTGAGTAAATGGAGGAAACGAGAAGGCTTGCGATAGTGAATGACGCTTGTTGGAAGATATCGTAAGAGAGGTATCTTGCCTTTAGAATGTGTCTAATAAATAAATACGTCTAGTATGGGAGAAGTACACTTTCGATTAGCAGAAAGAAAGAACTTTTGGTATAATCAATGAAGTTATCCCATCGTATGGAATTTCCACCACCAACCAAATTGAAGCAGAATTTATGATTGAAGATATGCATAGAAGAAGTCCTAGTAGAGTCTAGGGGAAATTTTTCTGATTATTTGGACACACTTTTATGTGTTAAAATTGTTTTTTTGTGATAATGACTTGGAAAACTACGAGACAATACTTGGAACGAGTATGAGTAGGTGTGAATGGTAGTAGAGGCCTATACTACCGGAAGCACAGGACTCACACTTGGATCAGGGAAAGTCACAAGGTTACCAAGAAGCTAGTAATTGATTTTGTTTTATTCAAGTATGTCGTTACCATTGTTTCGGTAATGACTAAGAAGATTGTTGTTATCCCGACCCTAGTGGTCATATCACATTGAGTCTGACTACGATGAGTAGGTTACGTGGTTTAGAGAACCAAGTTTGATGTAGCGTCCGACTTAAACCAAACGATTGAAATCAAAGCGATCAATAGAAGTATTGTGCTCGTTGTTAAAGAAGTTGGTAGCTAGAAGTGCTACATGTTAAAATGTGATTATATCACATTAGACCATGAAGGAAGGCATATTCCATTCCGGAATTTGACTCTAAGAGACCTAAGTCTAAGCATTGCTACATACGATGATAGGTCATTAGAATATGACACATCGGTTAATCGTAGTAATCAAATTAACTTATCCTAAGTTTGTTAAGAAGAAGAAGGAGTCTCTGATAAAGAATGAGGTTGTGACACGAAGGTCATGATTGAAAGTCTAAAGAGCAGGTGCAAGATCGAGCACCGCCTGCAGTCAAGGAGTCCAAGAGTTAGATACTCGTTCGAAGCAACATAGAAGTTACAGTTATTACCTAGGATGAAGATATAACGTATGGAGTCATTATACAATCCTATTTCGTTGATGATTCCAGGACGTAATCATCCTAAGGGGGGGATAATTGTAACGCCCGTAGATCCGGGCTAGTCAATTTAGAGGCAATAAGTGTCGAAAACGAATTTTTGGAAAAAGATTATTTATAATAAATAGTCTTAACCAAGTTGTAGAATATGTATCAAGGTTTCCGTACATATAAAGAACTCCGAAATCCGAGTTATAACGAAGAAGTTATGGCCCGTCGAAGTTTTACGGCAAAACCGGCACGACACCGGGAAGCGTAAATAGTAAATTTATGAAGGAGCGACTTTTAACCTTATCAATCTAAACGAAGGTTGTAGTATATGTTAATCCGAGAACATACAAAAAAAGAACGCCCAAATCTGACTTCGTATGACGAGGGTATGAATTTTCTAAGATTTGGCTTAGGAGTGCACGACCTCACCTGAAACTCGATTTTTAGTTCGAGTGGTTTTTGGCTTACGCGACCTAAATGAGAGTTAAAGATCTCATTAATAGGAACTCAACGGTAAAAAGATAGACGAAAACGGAGTCCGTATGAAAGAGTTACGAATTCTTCGCGGTTATTTAACAGTCTAAACGCCTCCTACTGTTAAATTTGAGATCAGTCGAGTATTAGCCGACGGAGTCTAAATGAAAGTTGTAGATCTTGATTTTACCTACGCGTTGAAAAAAATAACGTCGAAAACGGAGCTCATATGCAAGAGTTATGATTTTTCTAAGTTTGAAGGCTGATACGCGATAGGGGGTGACATGGCACCACCAGAATTGGACATGTGGCACCACCGGAAGGCTGCCACATGCCCCAACTCGACGAGTAGGTCCTCCTACTCGGCGATTCCATCAGTCAGCACCCCTATAAATAGAGTTGTCTAGTTCCCTCACTTCTTCACACCTTCAAACCCTTCTTTCTCTCTCTAGTTTCTCTCTCTAAAGCCCTAACCCCCCCCCCCCCCCCAAAAAAAAGCCTAGGGAACCTCCATAGCACCCAACGGAAGCCCCGAGGCTCTTGAAGCCTCGAGAAAAGAGCCTTTCGGCTTAGAAACGTTGCTCCAACAAAGCCTGGTTTTCGAGAAAACCCGCTATAAGTGAGCTATGCCTACCCTATCTTTAGTATAGCTTATGTTTCATTATAGTAATTTTATTAGGACCTTATAATAAGTACTTGGGCTATTATTATGGGTTATATAAGTATTGTTTAACACTTATATAATAGTAATAATAGCTAGACTATTAATTAGTCTTGGTGAATATTAGACCAAACTCTAGTGGTAATGATACTAGGTTTTGACCGAGGAAAATTGTGTTGAGAGTAACGAAGTGCTGTCCGAGTACCCAGTCACCACCGTATCAAGTGAGTGCATAGTTACTTTCATCTTACACATAGATATGGAGTATTTTATATAAATTACGTGCTATGTGTGCATATTATTTGAATACTTGCTGTCTATGCTGGATGAACGATTTTATACATGTTTTAAAAGATTTAAACGGTATATTTATTTTATATCTACAAATATGTTGGGATAAAACATGGGTAGATGAAATAGTTTATGTGTGATAAAATAAAATGATGAGAGATAGGTGATGATAGGAAGGTGATAATAATTAGGTGAGGATAGATAGGTGATGATAGGAAGGTGATAATAATTAGGTGAGGATAGATAGGTGATGATGAATCGGTGATGTAGGATGAAAGATACTATAACCATGTCCGGCAATTTGGAGATGTAGTCATCTACCAGGGTATAGATGGTGACCACGGACTATTATATACAACCCCGTGGAAACACCAGTAGGCTCATAACCTGTAGGTGATGAATTACGAGTTCAGGCGATGTTGTAACTACGTATTCATGCGATGATACCCTAACCACTTACTATGAATTAAGAGTTCAGGCGATGTTGTAACTACGTATTCATGCGATGATACCCTAACCGCTTACTATGAATTACGAGTTCAGGCGATGTTGTAACTACTTATTCATGCGATGATACCCTAACCCTTGTTGGGCACGTATTGAGGGAGTAATCCCTGAATCAATATTGTCTATGCGATGTAGGTGATGATCCTTAGGGAGAGTCCTTAGGAACAATCATATAAGGAAATGCGATGTAAGGAGGTGAGAGGTAAATATGATATAGGAGATGACCCTTAGGATAAATCCTTAGGGAAGGTACTTAGGAATAAAGAAGATAACGGGGATGGGTAATTGGGTTAATTATTTTATGATTAAACATAATAATTATATTATTGAGGGTTGAAAACCCTATGTACTCACCAGGTTTCCCAACCTGACCCACTCAGTTTACTTGTATCACGGGTGACGATGTGAAGTTACATTACACTGAGAGATTAAGGAGATATAGATCACTAGTGTAAATGAATGTAAGTTCTGTTTATGCTTATGTTTCTGTATCGACGATGACATCCCAAATGTTTTAAAATGAATAAAAATACATTTCTTCGGAAATGCTTTGATAATGAAATTATCATGTTTTTTTGGGAACAAATTCCGCAACGTTTTTATTGAAAGAGATACTCTGATTTTTATAAAGCATAAACAAAAATCGGTCTTTTCTGGTCGTGAAAATGGGGATGTCACAGTGTGGGAGGTGGAGGTAATTCATTTTTGCTTTGTGATTATATGAATCTAACCATAGATGATTAAATACGTATAATCACATGTGATTTTATGAATCTAATAACAGATGATTTATGTGGGCATAATTCATTTTTGCTTTGACAATTCAATAGTTGTTCTCATGTATTTTATCACATGTGATTATATGTATAATCGTATGTGATTGAGTACATGTGCACAACTATTGAATCGAGAAGGAAAAAATGCATCTTGTCTACCTCAAATCATATATGATTATATACATATAATCACATGTGATTAATTACACAAAAGCAATTATTTAGTCGAAATCACAATAATAAATATTGTATACATAAATCATATATGATTAAATACATATAATCACATGTGATTATATGTATCCAATCAAATATGATTTATGTGGATGAGATTCATTGTCACATTCTCGATTCAATAATTGTTCTTTGTCCACTGTAATCATATGTGATTAAATACATATAATCATATGTGATTATATCTATCTAATCACATATGATTTATACGGACAAAAATAATGATGTCTATATAAATCATATGTGATTAGATACATATAATCACATATGATTATATACACAAGAATAATTATTGAATCGAGAACACAAAGATAAATATTGTCCACGTATATCATATTTGAATAAATCATATAATCACATGTGATTATATGTATCTTATCACATAGAAATTATGTGGAAAATATTTATTTTCGTGTTCTCGATTCAGTTGTTGATCTTGTGTGCTTAATTACATGAGATTATATCTATCTACTTAGATATGATTTATATGGACAATATTTATTTTCACATTCTTGTTCAATACTTGTTCTTGTACATTTTTCACATATGATTTCTGTACACAAGATTCATTTTTGCGTTTATAATTAAATAGTTTTTTGTTTTTCCACATTAATCATATGTGATTAATACATACAATCACATTTGATTAAATACATAAGAAAAAATATTGACTCATGAATATTATCAACATAAATCATATGCGATTTGATACATATAATCACATGTGATTAAGTACATGAGTACAACTATTGAATTGAGAAAGAAATACTGAATATTGTCCACATAAATCATATGTGATTAAATACATATAATCACATGTGATTAAAAATATTAGAATAATTATTGAATCGATGCTAAAATAAATATTTTCCACACGAATCATATGTGATTAAATATATATAATCACATGTGATTAAATACACAAGAACAACTATTAAATCAACACGTGAAAAAAATATTGTCCATATAAATCATATGTGATTAAATACATATAATCACATTTGATTTAATACACGATGCCAAAAACATGAAAATAAATACGGCCTACGTAAATAATATTTTATTAAATACATATAAGCACATGTAGTTATATGCATCTAATCATATATGATTTACACGGACAATATTCATTTTTGCATTTTCGATTCACTAGTTTTTCACGTGTATTTAATCACATGTGATTATATGTATTTTATAACATATAAATCATATATGAATCGATACATATAATCACATGTGACTCGATACATATAATCACATCTGATTATATACAAGAGAAAACCTAATGAATCAAAAACAAAATAACAAATCTTTGTAGGTGGGGTGGTGGTGGTGATGGTTGTGGTGGGTGGGTGTTGGTTGGTGGTGGTGGGTGGTGGATAATGATGGGTGGCAGGTAGTGATGGGTGGTGGTGGCGGGTGGTGGTGGTTGGGAGGTGATGGTGATGAGTGGTGATGGTGGTGACGGGTGGTGGTTGGTGGTGGTGGGTAGTGATGGGTGGTGGGTGGTGGTTGGTGGTGGTGGTTAGTGATGGGTGGTGGTGGTGGGTAGTGGTGGTGATGGGTGGTAAGTAGTGGTGGCACGCGGTGGTGATGGGTGGTGTAGGTGGGTGGTGGTGGTAGGTGGTGGTGGTTAGCTGGTGATGGTGGTGGTGGTGGGTAGTGATGGGTGATGGTGGCTGGTGGTGGTAAGTGGTGGGTAGTGATGGGTGGTGGTTGGTGGTGGTGGTGGTTGTGGTGGGTGGTAGATAGTGATGGGTGGTGGTGGGTGGTGGTGATGGGTGGTAGGTACTGATTGTTGGTGATGGTCACGGGCAGTGGTGATGAGTGGTTGTGGCGGGTGGTGGTGGTTGGGTGGTGATGGTGATGGGTGGGTGGGTAGCGATGGGTGGTGAGTGGTGGTTGGTGGTGGTGGTTAGTGATGGGTGGTGGTGGCGTGAGGTGGTGGTTGGTGGTAGGTAGTGGTTATTGGTGGTGGTGGCGGGCGGTGGCGATGGGTGGTGGTGGCAGGTGGTGGTGGTTGGATGGTGATGGTAGTGGGTGGTGATGGTGGTGGCAGGTGGTGGTAGTGGTGCTAGGTGGTGGGTAGTGATGGGTGGTGGGTGGTAGTTGGTGGTGGTGGTTAGTGATAGGTGGTGGTGGCGCGAGGTTGTAGTGGGTGGTGTTGGTTGGGTGGTAAGTGGTGTTAGTTAGTGGGTTTTTTAATTGTTTGTAATTATTTTTTGATTTATATGAATATTATTTTATAATTTTAATTAAAAAATTGTGTTTTTCAATTTTTTTTCTCAAATGTTCTCACGATAAGAAATGTTCTCGATTGAACACTTCCATATATATATATATATATATATATATATATATATATATATATATATATATATATATATATATATATATATATATATATATATATATATATATATATATATTCAGGTTTATTTGAGACTATTCTAATTTTGTGAGACCGTGAGACCAAATCTAAAAATAATTTTAAAATGCAAAATAAATGGAAAAATCCAAAAATTCTTTTTTTAAATATTATTTTCGGAACATGAACTAACTAAAAAAAATAAATAAAAAAAAATTAAAAAAAATCCGTTTTTTTTTCTGAAAAATACATGAAATATTCTAATAGAATATTACACTGACATATTCTAAAAAATAATTTTAAAATGCAGAATAAATGGAAAAATCTGAAAATTCTTTTTTTAAATATTATTTTCGGAACTTGAATTAACTAAAAAAAATAAAAATAAATAAAAAAATAAAAATAAATTCCATTTTTTTTGAAAAATACGTGAAATATTGTAATAGAATATTACACTGTACATATTTCTAAAAAATAATTTTAAAATGTAAAAATCAAAAAAATCTTTTTTTAAATATTATTTTCGGAACTTGAATTAACTAAAAGAAATTAAAAAAAATTAAAAAAAAATAAAAAAATGCGTCTCATGGTCTCACAAAATTAGGTCGTCTCACATGAACCTAACCCTATATATATATATATATATATATATATATATATATATATATATATATATATATATATATATATATATATATATATATATATATATATATATATATATATATATATATATATATATATATATATATATATATATATATCGTGAAGTATAACTCGATTCTCGTGTCCTCGCATCGATTATATAAGTTTCTAAAAGTGTCTGGTTAATGTTCAAGTCGTGGTGATTCCAAAAATGCAAACGGAATTAAATTTCGGTATATGAAACCTCGCAAACTGACAGTTAAAGTTCCGCGTATAATTAAGCTAAAAATGTCTGATTTTTCAACTTTTATAAATATTTATATCAAAAATATTTCAAATATGAAATTAAATATTAGGCTATAGCCTGAGTCCAAAAATGTTTTCGAAATTCCCATTTGAGGTATGCAAGTCCCTTAACGGTTAGAAATGATTTTAGCGATTTTAAAAAAATAAGTATTATACTGGTTTTGTATTATTAAAACGGTCGTATCTTTTGCATACGAACTCCGTTTTGAACGTTCATTATATTATCGGAATCAAGGAAACGTATACTACGAGACTGAAGTGTTTGTATCACTCACAACTGCATAATACGAAAATTCTGTTTTTCAGGCGCATTCCTATGGTTACAGTTTAAGTTGTTTGATTTGTTTGCCATATTACATATTTGGAAGTAAGATACCACCTGCTATCTTATAATAGTTGAAATAAGTCATTTATTTTACATTAGATTCACTAAAATTTAATGAGTCAATTTACCAAGATACTTACTGTGAACATGATCGTTCATAGTCTTTGAACTAAATTCCGGGATGTCACACTTAATCAGTTAAGACCCAATGTCCAGTGTTAGATCCAGGCTTATTAAAGTGTATTAAGCCATAAAGTTGCCAACTTTATGCTTTTGCATGTGTTAATGGGGTACATATTGGATTTAACCACATTATCTTCATGAAACCACCTTGAATCCTTGCATGATTGAAGTTAATCCATCAAGACTCCATTTTTATGCTCAAGGGAAATTAGAAACACTAGGATCTAGCATTATAACCTTTTGGAGTAGCTCATACTCTCAATAAATACCTTAAGGACCATTTTATGATGAAATAAACCCTACTAAAAAAAACACATGGAGTCATCAAGGTAGAAGCCTTTTAGCTCCATAAAGCTAAAAATGATGAGAAACCATTGGATCTACAAACTCTTTCTAATCCAATGCTTCTTCACAAATCTTCTTCTTCTCTAAGAACCACACACACCCCAGAACACACACAAGCTCAAACTTTAGGGAAATGGATTAGGGTTTTGAGATATGACTCAAGAGGAAAAGGAGGTTGATAAGGTGATGAACTTGAAGGACTTAATGAACTTAAATAGGGTGCAAACCCTAAAATTAGGGTTTCCCTCTTGCTTGAGTATGCCCTGCGCGCATGGGTATGCCCAGCGTACGTAGGGGCCATCCCCGATTCGCACATGCAAAGGACTATGTCGGGTGTACCTTGTGTACGCCCAACGTACTTTGGTCTAGTCCTTAAGTAAATGAAATGATTGATAAGGTTTATTCCTTACAATTCTCTTTTTCTTGAATCAGACTTCGTCCTCAAAGTCAGCTGTTAGAAATAACTCTGAATAATGCTCCCTCATCTCATCCTCAGGCTCTCAAGTTCACTTTGAACCCTTTCGGTGCTGCCATTGCACCTTCACCAATTCCACAACCTTGTTCCTCAAGATCATTGTCGTTCATTTAAGGATCGCTACCAGTCTCTCAATATAGTTTAGGCGGTCATCCACATGAATATCTTCCAATGGAACCACTATGGAATCATCAATCAAACACTTCTGTATCTAAGAGACGTGAAAAGTGTTGTGAATCTGACTAAGTTCCTCCGGGAGATCCAAAGGATATGCTACCTTGAACCACTAATCACCCTCTCAGTTGCTCCCATCGACTTCTATATAAAACTTCAACTACCGAAATTGCTCTATCCACATTTCCACTATTGGCTCTATAAATCCTAGAATCCCCAACCATATATCTTGACCTCACGGTCTCTTCTAGGTCCCACCTGCCTTGCTACTAACTCACGGGCCTCACCCACAAGTCTCACCCAAACCATACTACTAAGTGGCCTTGCCCCCGGGTCTCACCTATCTAGGGCTATGCAGGTAAAACTTCCTCGAGTTCTACCTATCTATCCTTTCCTGACTCTGATCTCGCTAACTAAGTGATACGAGCCACGCCCACACTCCGCTGTCTGGCTACTAGTGAATGCTACGGCTATCCCGTAGTCTTACAACACTTCTCACTTCCATCACACATACAACCTAACTTCCTGGCTGAAATCGTGTCCTGACTGGAATCCTCATCCTGATTCCTAAGATAGCTATCGAACAAAGACGCGAAAACATGCGTTGAGAAGTTCTTTCCAAACTCCTAACTCTCATACTCATCGGTCCAATCAGCCACTTGGGCTGCCTTCCTACCTGAAGAGAATGCGAACTCATCCTAAATCCACACTTCCTTCTGTTCCTGAACCCTTGGATAACTCTCCCCCACTTTGGTTCTGCTAACACTTTACAGCACATCCGAATGGAAAGATCCTCAATCCTTCGTACCATCCATTGATTGATCTTGCTGGTAACCAATGCTTACCACTGTTAATGTTCCCAAAACCAATTGACACTAAAGCTGTAAGCCCCTTGAATACTGTCGGGACACATCCCATGTTCTAATCACGCTTGCTATAGCTACCGCATCTTGAGAATTCACTTTATACGTAGGCATCCCCACACTACTACCCTAAGACCCATGGTATGCAGATGGCATGTAACCCAAACATAAGCAGGGAGTATAATACCAAGATAAAACTACTCATATGGATGCAAGAAAATAGTAATAAAATCATAAATAAAAACTGGACAATAGTAATTACACAATAATATCATTACAGAAACGGGAGTTCAAGGTGCATGCAGTCGATCTATTGCGGCTCGATCCTGACTTCCTGCGGAATGATGGGCGCTGGAATATGAAGTCTCTCTGCCTCCAAAATAGGAAAACGGAACTAGAAATGACCTGGCTGGTGACAATGAAAACATATATGATCCTTCTTACAATCTAGATGCGCATGCCCTCTTTCTCCACACTTGAAACACCTAAATTTGTGACAAGAAAACCCATGGGTTCCCCCACACTTGACACACCTAAGATCTCCCCGACTTCCAACACCCAAGTCAGCTGAGTTAGACCCTCCACCTTCTTTCACTTGTCCTGATGTTGGTGTCCGCTTCTTTTTTTCCAATCCGACTTCCAAACTCACATTTCCTCTAATTTGACAGTCAATCTATCAATGATCCGACCAATAATACCATGCAATCCCTCGTGAAGGGCTCGTGAAATCTCAGCGGCAACCTGATCACGTGGTTGACTCTCCTAAAGGCGCGACACACGAAACTCCTCCAATCAAGCATGACTAAAGCTAACAAGAGGATCCCCCCCGAAGGGTTTTAGGGATCCACAAGTCTTAGGCTCCAGATGAACCCCTAGATGCCCTGCTATAGTCTTAACTCGAAAGACCCCGAGACAATTATCCAATACTCCCATAATCCCTTCCTCGACTGCCCCCATGATCATAGGAGCCTGGTCTAAAATACTTCACGTAATTTCAGCTGAAATAAACTCACTCATCTGCTTATCGAGCTGCCCGACTCCAAAGCCTGAACCTGATCCTTCACCGGCACCTGTGTTGCCAACTGGTCTACCCCGTAGAGTCACCATACTGCATAATAACATAACAACCATCAGAACACTCATCACTATCGAGGGATCACACACGCACTATAAGTTCCCCGGTTTTATCTCAGTCTTCCTTGACTCGAGTACGGATCCTCTGCTTTCAGTAGTACATGTCCATACTACCTTCCACATCTATCTGTACTTTCCTCAAGGATTGCCTCGACTCCACCAAGTCCCTTATTTCTACTACTACTCCCATCACTACTCTCATCCTAGGCTTTCCCTAGGGTAATCACCATCCCACTCTCCGCCATCAGTTGCATAAGAAGTCCCTGCTATCTCCCCCTAACCAGCTCGCGAATACCATTACATATCACTAAGACTAGATAATTCTTTGAATGAGAGGTTCTACCCTACAACGGTTAGACTCAGACGAGAGCTGCGAATTAAGGCTAAACCTAACCTTCTGAAATTATTTAGTCCTCACAATATGTAAATTTACATATTCTTTTACTAGTTAGTAAAAGATAACTAGAACTCCTATAAGCACAAAGCAAGCAGCATTCAGGCATTGAGTAACCTATCCCAAGCATATTATATCCAATCTATCATATCACTGACTAATTAGTACTATCAAGCAACAGGCCTATCAGGCATCTTCCTAGATCCTTATCCCTATTCTAGCATGCAATTCTCATACACATACAGTAGGCATAAAAGGCATCCTTCCTAGATCCTTAGCCCTATTCTAGCATGCAATTCTCATAATCATATCATAACATAACATACTTTCGGCCGGTTGCACGCATCACACACCTTGTTCTTTCACAAAACTCTTTATTTTAACTTTTGGAAAACTATTTTCTTGTGAAAGTCTTTCAAACCCTCAATTTGAGTCCAGACACCCCCAAAAGTGTGTCCGAATCCCTCAAACCAAGGTTCTGATAACATGGTACCTTGCATTCTTCATCTCCTCGTCCGCTACATACTTCAGAACCAATAAATCCCTCTCACAAAACATAACAATGATTTCTGTCACTGTCTTAGTAGTCTGGTGAATGTCCTGAAACTCCCTCACGGATTGCTGGACCACAATCATAGGCGCAAACTCGGCCCAAAACCTCGTCACAAAATCCTCCCAAGTAATGGATTCAATCACCTCACATCCTAAGGCGTACCCAACCTCCTCCAAATAGTCTCAAGCTCTGTCTTTTAGAAGACATGATGTAAGTCTGAACTTCACCTCCTCCAGACAAAGACTAGATCGGAACGCATTCCCGACATCTGCCAACCAACACTTACTCGCAATCTGGTCCTTCTTCCTGTACAACTCCGGATCCCCACATGCCTAGAACTCGCGGTGTAACACCGTAAATTTTCAAACAAAATTTTCATTTAAAATCACATAATTCTCATAACACATTTTACAAAAATCTCATTTATTTAATTTACAACTCGCAACTCCATAATTGTTTGATTAAAATCCAGGATAATCAAAACATAACTCTTTCACTGGTGTGTACAATTAAACCGATGCCTTCCCGCAATCCTGAGAAAAACCTGAAACACATAACACATAACACAACAAGCACGAAGCTTAGTGAGTTCCCCAAAATACCACATACACAAATAATAAGCCTCTCATGGCTATAACTCGGCATGGACCCTCCAGTCTCATGCGTCTTGGTGTGGACCCTCCGGTCATGTGTCTCAGTGAGGACCCTCTGATCTCACAGCTCAATTTGGACCCTCCGGTCCTGTCTCAATGAAAACCCTCCGGTCCCACAACTCGGTTTGGACCCTCCAGTCCTATCTCAATAAGCACATAATATAGCATATATATCACACAGACAAAATGCATAATATCACATAACTCAAGTAAGCACATAAGACCCTCCGGTCACACATAGATACCACTCATGGTAAGTATAGTGAGAAGACTCACCTCGGATGATGAACAACCCCTATAAACGTTGCTGCTACGCACCGACCTCTAACTCTGAGCCAAACCGACAATTAACCCAATTAGGAACTAAGTCCAAAATCTTACTCATTAGGTCTAAAGGTAGTCCACTAACCAGCCCATCCATAATCGCCCACCAATGCCCAATAATAAATGGGCTCTCCCGAGGCCCAAATCTAAAATATAAATGACAAGCCCAACTCAAGGGCCCAAAACACACATATATATACATAATCCTCTGGTCCGTAAATCTATTGCAACAACCCAAACTCCAGGCCCAACACTCAAGGCCCCGAAATGAGACTTAGCCCAAAAGTCCAAAGTGAGGTTACGCATGGCGTACCTCCTTTGGTATGCTCAGCGTACTCACAAATCCAGATTGGCCATCAGGGACACCGGGGCAGTATGCGGGGCGTACTAGAATGACGCTCAACGTACTCCCCAGATTTACTCTTTCTACTCATTTGGTCTTAATCAGTTAAGACCTTGACTCAAATCACAGATCTGGATTCCTTATTAGCCCTTACTCCATAAAGTCAGTAACTTTAAGCCTTTGCATGGTTGATATGGTCACAAACACCCAAAACACTCACTCTTTTAACTCAAAATGCTCATAACTCAAGTATGGCTTAATTCCAACGTCCAAGGCTTGATTTTTATGACACAACACCACTAAATACGCTCAAATGGGGTTGGTCATAGTCTCTGGAGCTCAATAACTCATAACGTCTCCAACTTTGGGACAAAAACCCTAAAATACTCTAATATGAAGCTCAAAACAAAATAGTGAGAAAGCTTGGAGCATTATACCTCATGATGAAGCTCCCAACTCAGATATGCTCAGATCCAAGGCCTAGACTTTCACTCCTTTTTCTCCAAAGCTCCTTCTTTACTCTAAGAACACACAAAATCACTTAAGGCTCTCAAATGGACACACACAGGCTCAAGAACGAGGGTTAGGGTTTAAGTGGGTTTATTGACTGAGGATGGTGGCCAGGAATGAGGCCATCTCATTCTTTATAGAGGGACACCCCTCAATTAGGGTTTCTCATTCTAAGCCTAGTACGCCCAACGTACTAGGTGGATCCGCTTAAAAGTCACACACATGAGTACGCTAAGCGTACACATATGTACGCCCAACGTACTCAGCTGCCACCTTTCTCAAAAGAGGGACTTATCCTGCCAAAACTTCAAACTTCCATAGCTTCCTCGATATAACTTTGATTCCAATGAACCTCATACTCACGGAAAGGTGTCGAGATGCCAACGCTTCTAGCAACTCTTCACAACCCCGAGACTTCCTCATGCCTGGGTTGTAGCCCACAAACCCTAATCTCGGACGATTCGAAACAGGATGTTACAATTCTTCCCCACTTGAATTAGATTTCACCCTCGAAATTGGTCCCTATCAACATATAGATCGAACCTGATAACCCAAGAAGCACCACCTAAAGGACCTCATATCATACAAAAATATCTTCCAAAGACACCTGATCCCAACGGGAACTCCCGACCCCAAAGAAGGACAAACCCATCTGCTACTATGGTACTCGATCTGACTCTCCTGAACTTGAAAACTTTAGTGGTCTGTCCCCCTGCCAGACCACCCTCACAGAATATCATGCTAATCGCTCATCAATTAACAGACTCTAAGAACACTCTACCAACTCTGATTCTTTAATCGATCCCGGCCGAACTCAAGAGGAGCGGGAAGGTCATAACCCACTAAGGACCTACCACCTGAACAACTATCAGAACTCATCGGAAAGAATGAACCCCAAAAAAAATCTGACCTCAAACAAAAGAAAAAGACCATGCTCGCTTGGAAGTATCCTCTGACATCTATAGACATAAACCCCAGCTTCCTCTCAAATTTCCCCTTCAACACTGAGCACCAAGTCAGCTCTCGACCCAATAGATGAACCTCCAAAGGTTACTCATTGCATACCAAAAACGTCTCACCGACTTCCTTCTCATAATAACTATCTCGGTTCATCGTGAGACACAAGTCACAAATTTTTCTTTATCCCAAGTGAATACTACAACCTCATCTAAAATCATCTCACCTCCGACCTCTGTCGTCTACTACCTACTGGTTCCACGCATCTCATGAGTATTCCCATACCAACGAAACTGACCCCTCCGGTCTAAGACATCAGATGAAGATCAATACCCCTCAAATGAAACCCATGTACAAATTCGAAACCTTACCTTGCTTACTCTGATACATGAATTGTCCCAAACTCAACTCGAGAGTTTGATTCAACAGCAGAATTGGAACCACTCATTTCCAATTTGATACTCAACCCAAACCCGTGATTCGCGAATTTATGCACACACCATCTCTCCAATTCCTTCCGATTACGATAATCTCTCCTCAACTCGGGATACAACAATCCTTGACCGACACGGAGACCCCAGTCTCACCCCTGGTCCGGCAACCAGGTTCCCGAAGACTCAAGCGGTAAGGCTACCCTAGCCTAAGAACTCCTTTTCGTCATACTCTGACTAGTGAATACTTTAGCTCCCCGCAAAATAGTATTCACTCTTATCGACTACTGAGTGCTACGGTTCCCCCCGTAGGCTTACGACACCCTCTCACTAACCAGTGAGTACTACGGCTCCCCACAGTATCACAACACTCTCCCGCTAACCAATGAATACTATGGCTCCCCGCAGTATCACGACAATCTATCGATAACTAGTGAATACTACGGCTCCCCGTAGTACCACTATACCCTTTCCCACTTACTCATGAATGTTATGGCTCCCTGTATTCTTTTAACACTCTCTCGTTCATTGACTCACCATGGGCTCACTCCATGGTTTCTCCTGATAATCCCAAGCGATTACTCCCACCCGGATCCACTTGCTCTCTTATCACCCTATAATCTCATCATCATGACATAACTAAATTGAGTTCACTAACTCATGCTCTTCAGCTCAACCTAGATAGGTGCTTACTAGTTAGTTGAAGTTAATGGGAACTCCTAAAAGCATAAAGCAAACAATATTCGAGCATCGAGTAATCGGAAGAAGCATAAACTAAACATGTCATCCTATCACTGATTGATCAGTACTAACATGCAAGTCTACAAGCTCATACATTATTCATACACAGGCATCTCTCCTAGCATTCTATCATGAAATACTAAGCAAATCCTTAGCCCTAATCTAGCATGCGATTCACAGATTCACAAATCAAAGAATATCATAAAACATGTATGGGTAATTTGGGAAAAATTACTTGAGGTCAGTCGATTGCCTACACCACACTCCTTTTTTTATTAGAAAACTCTTTTTATAAAACATTTCCTTTTTGAAAAATGTACAAAATCCTCATATTGAGTTCAGTCACACCCGCGAGTATGCTTGAATCCCTCAAACCAAGACTCTGATACCAACTTGTAACGTCCCAAAATTTAAGACCAAAAATTTCATTTTTAGAATAACAAAACCATCTTTGGAATAACAAAACCAATATCCAAAACGTTTTCATAAAACCACAAAAGAAGATCAAAGTATGTCAATAATCATCCAAATACATCAAGTCAACAAAATACATAACAACATGGTATATGCGATGCAATCATCTCGATCCCTTTCCCTTCGATCCAGAATTACCTGAAACATAAACTGAAAATTGTAAGCATGAAGCTTAGTGAGTTCCCCAAAATACCATATACCATACATATTTTCCAGCTCAAGGTTGTGTCGGGTCTATTTCACCCCCGATTCTATTTCAAATCCTGTGTCTGCCCAAGCCGTACCGGGTGTATTTCACCCCGAGTCTATTTCAACTCATATGTCAGCACAAGGTTGTACTGGGTCTATTTCACCCCACATACATATAGTAAACAGGCACACATGCATATAACACATACAATAGGAGTCACAAAGACTACAAGCACATAACATATCCTAGTGTCCTACAGTATATTGAACAAACTTACCTTTTCCTGCTGACAATTAAACAAATGATTGGGTTGCCGAACCAGAAAATCCCTACTAAATCACAAGTAAAGAAACCCTAATTCGAAATTAGGTCAATAATCCAAACCGTGAGTCCAAACCCTAAATCTTGGCCTTAAGGGAAAAAGTTACTTATTCCTTGCCTTATTGGTCCTAACCCATCAATTCCCCAATGTTACTAGCCACGAAGCTCAAAAGATAATCTATGTCCACAATGAGCCCAATCCCAAAGGCCCATCACAGAAAAGCTTATGGCCTAACAAGGGACCAAAGTTACTAAGTCCCACAAATGGCTCGAAATAAAGCCTAAAGTCCACTCTGTTGAGTATGCTCAGCGTACCAATCAGTACGCCTGATGTACTCACGACCCTCGCCTAGTCGGGACCTCAAACGTGTACGCAAGATACCCCTATGTACACCCGACGTACGCTATAGCTGGCCAAAACCTCATTCTAAGGTCTTAATAAGTTAAGACCCATCGTCCAGTTTTAGATCAAGGCTTATTAAAATAGATTAAGCCATAAAGTTTCCAACTTAATGATTTTGCATGTCTTAATGGGGAAAATCTCGGATTTAACCACATTATCTTCATGAAACCACCTTCAATCCTTGCATGATTGAACTTAATCCTTCAAGAACCCATTTTAATGCTCACGGAACATTAGAAACACTAGGATCTAGCATTATAACCTTATGGAGTAGCTTATATTCTCAAAAATACCTTAAGGACCATTTTATGATGAAATAAGCCCTAAACTAAAAACTAACACATGGAGTCATCAAGGTAGAGGATTTTTACTGCCAATAAGATAGAAATGATGAGGAACCTCTAGATCTACAAGTTCTTTCTGATACGATGCTTCTTCACAAATCTTCTTATTCTTCTCTAAGAACCGCACACACCCAAAATACACACAAGCTCAATCTTTAGGGGAAATGGATTTGGGTTTCGAGATATGACTCAAGATGCAAAGGAGGCTGATATGGTGATGAAATTGAAGGACTTAGAGCATCTCTAACCCACTCTCATTCTCCATTATTTCCCCCATTTCTTCCCCCATTCTTCTCCAACCCTACTCCATTTATTCCCACATTTTGGGGGAAATGAATAGTAGAACACCAAATATGGTGTTATACTATTCATTTCCCCCAAAATGGGGATGAACTTTAAGTTGTCAGTTTTACTCCCTCGTTTTATATATTTATACTAAGGTTTGTTTATCTACTAATTATTATTTAAATGTAATATTTAATACTTATAATACTGTGTTATATATTAAATTATATTAAGTAATTATAAATATAAAGTTTGTTTTTTGTTTAACAAATTCATATTAAAATTTAAATACATATTGAAACTTTAAAACACAAAAACATATTTTACAAAAGCATATAATTACGTATTATAAATATAATGTTATTTATTTAATACTATTGTAATGAAAAAAATATAGATTATATATTTGTTAAAATCAAATTAATAGAAGGAGTGTGTTTGATAATTTATATAAGTTAGAAAAATGGAAGATACTTTTTTGGGGTAAAAATAGGGTAAAAAATGAAGTAGGGTTGGAGATGAAACACTATTTACTCAATTTTTACTTTATTTTTGGAGCAAAAAATGGAAGAGGGTTGGAGATGGTGTTAATAAACTTAAATAGGGTGCAAACCCTAAAACTTAGGCTGATATAAATGACCTTTTAAACCAATATACATGATTAGGTATTTGATTAATTTAAGAGAAAATTATAAATTTAACCTAATACCTTAGTTACTTTGTGGAAAATAGACAAAAAAACAGAAATAGCAAATTTAGCCACTGAAACCGCAGATGGAAACACCCCATCTACGATTTTACTAATCTATCTGCAAATGTGCAAGTGCCTAAAGCACAGTCTTGTACATTCATAGATGGATTAGTCCATCTGTGATTTTATGTATTCCATCTGCGATTTTGTTAGATGAAGTGTATAAAACCATTTTTTCTTTCATTTTTCACTCTCAAGTTTAGGAAAACTCTCTCTCTCTCTCTCTCTCTCTCTCTGCGATATCCTTTGACAATTTCTTCAACAATCCTGAAAATATGGTAAGTTTTTAACTCATTTTATGTTTTAATCAACATTTATTTAATGTATGTTTTATTTATTTATTATTTATTGTATTGTTTTTTAAAAGAAAATCAAACTTTATTGGTTGTTATAGGGTAATTTTGTTGTATTTGATAGATATAATATTATTTATTAGTATTTTTGAAGTTTTAATGGTATTTTGTTAGTAGTTGTATGAATATACAAGTATAGACTGTGTAAAATATGCATTGGCTTGTTGTACATATAGTAAAAATATTAGAATATTTTATTTTTTTTAAGTTGAAGGTTGAAAAAATTGTTACGAATCATGTATAATTGCATGCATGTAGTTTGTTTACAATAACGATTACAATATGTTTGGTTAGTGGTTGTTTGTATAGTTGTCGTATAACTTGAAAAATTGTATATAATTGTCGTTTAAGTTTAAAAATTGTTATAGTTTGTTATTGTTTTTCAGCATAAATATAGAAATTATTGATTGAATGGTGGTTTATGCTTTGTTTATGTTTGTAAATTGGCTGTTGGATTATTTTTTTCCATTTAATATCCGGATATTTTTAAAGGAAATAGTTGTTTACCTTTGTAATATGTTGTTGTTTTTGAAGGGTTTTAAGCAAAACATCAATCCTATGGTGTACATGCAAACCCTAATAGCTTTTGGATCTAGTTTGTCTAATGAACATGCAATTGAATATCCAAAGCTATAAACCCTAGATCTATCAAATAAGAACTGAAATAAGGGTTTAGTAATTACCTTTGATTGTTATATTGCAATAACAATCAATCCTTGCTTTGATTGGCTTTAGAGAACTTAGTGCCTCAAGTGCTACACCTCTAATGGAGCCACAAACACCACTAAGCAACTTGGATGAAGAGGAGAAGAGAGGAGGCTGTCCAAAACATCTAGAAACCCTAAATGAACTCTTGTCCACGTTTTTGGGGCTTAAGGGTTCTTTATATACATGTAGGCTATTAGGGTTTTCAACTAGGAAACCCTAATCTGACTGCTTAGGCCCTAAGCAGCCCATGGATCCCTTTCTTTAGAGTCATGGACGAAATCTTATGGGCTTCCCCATAAATTTCGTCCACTCCACTCTATGGAGTCCATTAGCCCACTCTTGCAATTATCTTATAATTACAATTCCAGTCCCTTAAGTTTAATTAATCTCTTTTAGTCATAGAAGTAATTCTTAATTAATTCTTGACTAATATTAATTAAACATTATGATTTCTCCTTTAATATATTATTCTTATAATATATTAATAAATCATAATTAAACCTTTCTCTTCTTAATTCATCCTACATATTGCTATGGTGAAGGCAACCCAAAAGGACCATGCTCATAATCGGGTCAAGTACATACCAAAATAGTTATGGACTTAGACACTAATCCAATAGTCTTCCACTTGGATAAGTCTAATAACTATTTTTCATATGACTTCAGAACCTGATCAGCAATCGTAGCTTTCAAAAGCCATTATCAACTCTGATCTTATCAGATAGCATGTCCTTTAGATAAGGGATCATATATTCCTGCATTCTCAAGATATCGTATAGACATAAGACATGAATTTCAATCATTCTCTCTATATTGTTTCCCGACTTCCGATTTATGACGACTGACAACAGACTACAATTGAACACATCAACTTAGTCCTGGCTTGGCCAAGCACTTGGGTGTCATCACTAAATTATCGAGAGGCCCACAGATATCGCTTTTATCCCACTTTGGGTAAAAGGAATGGATAAACCTCAAGTCAAATGCTCGCTTGCATTTACTGATCGAATCACACACAACAATAAGTTTATAACACCAAGTTACTGGTGCGTTTACTTATTATCAATGTGCAACCGACCAACAAATAACAACTCACACGTCTCGGTTTCAAGAATATACAATATTATCGAATCACAATCACTCACGATATAATCCATGAAGTGATTCATGTGAGCGTGGGTTTAATCCAATACTCTAATCTTATCAAAGCATTCATGAACTCTACAGCAAACTTGTGCCATGTCTAAACACTTTGGACAATCTACAAACAGATTCATGACAGACTTTCTTCATACATACTCCCAACGTATAACCGACTGTGGATGTTTGAATAACCTAGTTATTCTGGAAGTCAAAACTTGCAAACTGAAACATAACAATAATACTTAATCCTATATGACCCTAAACTTGTGAGAGTAAATAAAACACTTCTATTTAACCACCATATTGATTACTCATTATTCACTATTTCAGAAAATCAACTTATTACTCAAATTACAACAATAGTTGTCCCATGCACAAAGCATGCACACTATGTTTCCTATGGTCCTTTCTTTTTGAAATAGATCAATTGAAAAACTTTTCCAATGATGCTCATTTCACAATTCCCAATCCGTATCATTAGTGTAAGAACACAAGGTTCTTGCCACTATTAGAATATGCTAAATTCTAACATTTTATGCAACGATCCTTTTACAAAGTCATAGCACAATAGTCACTAGGACTTGGCCAATAAAATTACAAAGCACTTTATCAAAAATTGTTACAAGACAATTCTATAGACGCGAAGTCTCACATTCAAAGTACATTCCTTTGAACATCCTTCTTGCATAAAATTTTCTATTCTAGACATAGACTCTCAATATCCAACTCTGAATGTAGAAACATTTCCACATTTGCCATATGACAACTCATTCTTAATAGAATCTTATCTATTCATAATAATGTCGATATGGTCCATCCAATACCATACTTTCAACTACTTACAAGCGATCAATCTTCAGTGAACTTTGGATCGTCCTTTGATAGTTGTTTAATTATTTTAGTCAAAACTGATTCTAATCCTTTTTCCCTCTTAATGAGCTAGACATTTGGAAAATTTTAGAATTGCCAAATATTATAGCATTTGCAATCGATCCTATACCCGAAGCGTATGGGACACGATGCATAATGTCTTACATAAAGATATTATACTTTATCAATCTTCTGCCATAATATTTTATGTGTCACGTTCTCACAATTCGAACTATGAAGAGGGATGTCGTAATCATAATCGAAATTTGAGAACACACTATGTATCCTTTGACTAAATTTATTAAAATTTCTCAATCTAAGCTTTAGATTTTGAAACGAAGTATAATATTCTCTCCCTTAATTATAGCAAAACAACTTTTCAACCCATGCAACTTTGCAAATTGAATCTTTGTTTTTCTATAATTAATATTGCTAACTTGCAATACTTGCCATAATAATCATATAAGCATAACACTTATGCTCCCATTATCATGATGATTATTATCATATAAGCATAACACTTATGCTCCCACTAGCTTTGACATGTATTCAGAACACAACTGAACTTCCAGAAACAATACCTATTGAATTTCTGAAGTTCATATTTCTAATACCAGATGCTTTGATAAGCCTTTATCTAAGCTTCTTAACCTTATACACCTTTGCCTTAGATAGCTCATATGTGTGTCTAAGCAATTCAGAACTTATGTTACTAAGTTCCAAATGTTCAAACTAATTGCCAAATCTCATAATTCGAACTATGGAAAGGGATGTCGTAACCATAATCGAATTTGAAAATACAATTATCACAATTGCTATCTTCTTAAAATCTCTCTTAGTGAAAGCATTTCCTCACAGTCATTTTCATGAAGGAGGGAATCTTATGACACTTAGATTTTATGGTGTATGAGTTCCTATCCATGTGAATTTTCCAAAACCAAAGTTGGTGAGAAATCCATACTCATATGGACTGAACTTTCTTAATCTTGATTTCTTGCCTTATGGTAACACGAGTGCCCACCATGTCTTCCAAGTAGTTTAGCAACTCATCCTTACATATCAATGTACTTTCCATTGATCAAGGTACTTTGTATTTAATGATAACTCATAGAACTCACATGCATAATTAACTCAATTGGAATGGCACAGAAACAAAATAATGTCAACACGATAGGTTGTAAACCTCAAGTCGTGTACTAGTGATGATCGATAAGGTTTATTCTTGATTCGTTCTTGAAACCTTTTTCGAGATCATAAAAACTCCCACTGACCTCTTGACACATATGATTCTCTTGTCAGGAAACTTTTCTAGACAAAACAAATATTCAAGAGTTAGTGTAGTTCTAATCAAGACAAAACACTTCACATAATTGGTCCTAGTTGTTCTTTGTCTTATCCAAGACAGCACAACTCACCAATTTCAAATGTGCAAGAATAAGAAAACTTTTTCCAAATTCCACATTTGATGAGTGTTATAAACCTACTTAATACTTTTCACTCAATTCACAATCTTGGAGTACAGCTCTAAGACTTGATATTGGAATGAAGTATGATCGACTTATTGATTTAACCATTTCCACAGTTCTCGATTTCTCTTCTTAGACATACAATGCATTAAGACTCACTTAGAGGATAAATTGAGATATGTTTCTTAATCATTAAGACTTATCATAAAACACAATAAAAGGTACTCTCCCTTCTTCTTAAAATAGAGAAACTTTTATCTTTCTGCCTACTTGATTCTTCTTTATTCGTTCTGCTATTCATTGAAACTCTTTCAATCAACTCAGAAGTACACTTAATCTTATAAGTATAATCATATTTACTAAACTTTTATAAAATCATGACGGATATCTTATCTCTCTTTGTGGTGGACTTGATCAACGCACAACCTAGTGTACTCGATCTCCTAGTCCTTCACTTGACACTTTTGTTGAAGAATTAGTCTAATTTCCAAATATGAAAGTTTTCATTCATCATGCAACCAAGTTGTATGATTCCAAGTTTCCATCCAATTGAAACTTGGATGATGAGAAACTCTCCCTATTTGGTGAATTCTTGACGTCTCCACAAATAACATAATCAAGAATCAAATCCATTATTGCTAATAATAGAAACCTTCAAACATCAATTTTTCATACATGCCATTGCAAGGATAAATAAATAAGATAAAATCAAAATTCATTTTATTGCGAAAAAATTTGTCCTTACAATGCAATTCAATTGAAAAACTATGTTATTACATATTTCTTAACAATCTATTCTAACTCCAAGTAGTAGCTCAAAAATCCAATCTTCAAACAATGCGATCGAAATCCACTTTCTTCACGATTAGATTCAGCTCACTTCTTCCCTTAAGCTTCATCTCTTTTCTTCGATCCTACAAAACATCAAAATGTAATCTCATCACATCATGTATTAAGAATCTAGAATAGGAACTTAAAAGAGTTAGTTAATGGATTTTACCTGAAGTAGAGCCATACGTCTTGACTCTCCCATTTCTTAGATCTCTCAGGTAGTTAGGGTAGCTTCGTCTCCAATGCCCCTTCTCTTGGCAATAAAAGCAAATGGACTCCTTTGGCACAACACACCGGACAATCACAGACTTAGTTCTTTCTGGACTTCCAATGTTGCCAGTGTCCATTGAAGTTTGGGAGTTTGATTCACCAGACAAATTTGCTTGACCAGCACGCCAAATCATTGTTGATTCAACAGCTATAAGCAAATATGTGAGATCAATGAGGGCCATGTCGTGATCCATCATATAGTACTGTCTAACGAACTCACTATATGATTCAGCAAGTGACTGGAGAACCCAGTCAACAGCCAACTCACATGAAATCTCGACACCCATCATGCTTAACCTATCAATGTGTGACTTCATCTCTAAGACGTGTGCACACACAGGTTTCCCATCTTCGTGTTTACTTGCCAAAAGGACTTGAGTGAGCTTGAACTTTTCAAGCCTTTGAACTTGTGGGTTAGGGAGAACAATTGGGAGAGGTGGAGGAAGTGAAGCATGACTCTCATTTCCTTGATAGTATCTTGGAACGTCTTCTTAATTTGGAAAGCTTGTTCCAAAGGATTTGGGAAGACCATTGTAAGATTTAGACATCTACAAAACGGGAGAAAATTCAAGTTAAGTTGATTGAGTCCTTAATATAACACCCAAATGAGTTATTAAGGCTAGGATCCAACACAATATTCTAAAACCTAGAAAAGGGATGCCGTAATCTAGTTGCAGAATATTTGAAGGTAGGTAAATGACGATTTACCAATTTCCACCATGAAAAACGAAAAAGAAGTTTAACTTTTAAATGAGTTGAAACTCCTATATCTTTTAAGATTCATTGAACTTTTCAATGGCATGTTTAATCTCGATTATGCCCTTCTATTTGTGACTAGGATGCCGAGGATCACAAATAAGGTGTGAATAACCATGCGAATCACGTGGTGCACCCAATGCTACTATCACCTAATCAATGTGCCGGTTAGCCACACACGCTCCATTGATCTATGATAAGCATCGAGCCACCCTTCGCCACCAATGTCATCCCCAAATTAGTGTGCCGATTAACCACACACGCTCCACCAACATTTGACAAGGTTACGAAGTGTAATTCCATGGGTTAGCATACAATTTCACATTTTGCCTAAAGTAACTATGATTTGGGAATTTGAAAAAGCATTTAGTTACTTTGTACTTCATTATACTTATAATGGAAGGTTTCTGTCCTATCCTACCCGTTCGGCTAATGACCCTCCACTAGTCAAGAGTGCGGTGGGTAAGAGTGGATACCCATTCAATCGCCATTTTATAGGCAATTTCCTTAAACACCCCTTATAGACCAGCTTCGTGAATGAGGCCTACTAACGGTAAGACTGATTGTTTACTCATATATAATATTAGACATTTAATGTTATATATAGTATATGTTGTATTTTACACTTTTAAAATACTAGGTGGTTCCATTTAGTAAATTATACTTTTAATTTAATTAAATGTAAACCAAAACTTTATGGGTTTATTAAATCACTTTTAATTATACACTTTAATTAATTAATAAAACCATAAGGGTGTGATTTGAACTTTTCAAATTAGTAGGGTTTTAGAATTTAACAATTCAAAATTAAACTTTTAATCAACTTTTAAATTCCAAAACTTGAGGGCAAGTTTTGAAACATTTCAAAACATTAGGGTTCAGAATTTAAATATTTCAAAATTAAACTTTTAATCAAAAAATTTAAATTCCAAAACTTGAGGGCAAGTTTTAAAACTTTTCAAAACATTAGGGTTTAACTTATTTAAATTTCATAAGTAAAACTTTTAAGTTCAAATTTAAACTATAAAACCTAAAGGGTGCAATTTGAAACTTTTTCACAAGATAATTTAAATCTAAATTACAAATAATCAATATTTATCTAATAAAACAAAAGATTATCTAAATTTTTCACAATTATCTTCTATTTTGGTAAGGATATTCACCCAAAATCAATAAAAATCGGATTTTGTGAATTAAAAATGTTTATGGAAAGTATCCCAAGCCAAAACAACAAGAAAATCGCGAAAACAGCCTGCCAGACCCGCTGACTCGTCGAGTCTGGACCAGGACTCGTCGAGTACAGACGACTCGGCGAGTTCACCAAGTGACTCGGCAAGTCAGGCATGCAGAAGCCAAAAAAATTCGATTTTCAGTTAAATTTCGATCAATTAAGCATCAAATTCACTAGCAAACAGCCCTAAGCTTTGATACCACTGAAGGGTTTTAAGCAAAACATAAATCCTATGGTGTACATGCAAACCCTAATAGCTTTTGGATCTAGTTTGTCTAATGAACATGCAATTGAATATCCAAAGCTATAAACCCTAGATCTATAAATAAGAACTGAAATAAGGGTTTAGTAATTACCTTTGATTGTTATATTGCAATAACAATCAATCCTTGCTTTGATTGGTTTTAGAGAACTTAGTGCCTCAAGTGCTACACCTCTAATGGAGTCACAAACACCACTAAGCAACTTGGATGAAGAAGAGAAGAGAGGAGGTTGTCCAAAACATCTAGAAACCCTAAATGAACTCTTGTCCACGTTTTTGGGGCTTAAGGGTTCTTTATATACATGTAGGCTATTAGGGTTTTCAACTAGGAAACCCTAATCTGACTGCTTAGGCCCTAAGCAGCCCATGGATCCCTTTCTTTAGAGTCATGGACGAAATCTTATGGGCTTCCCCATAAATTTTATCCACTCCACTCTATGGAGTCCATTAGCCCACTCTTGCAATTATCTTATAATTACATTTCCAGTCCCTTAAGTTTAATTAATCTCTTTTAGTCACAGAAGTAATTCTTAGTTAATTCTTGACTAATATTAATTAAACATTATGATTTCTCCTTTAATAGATTATTCTTATAATATATTAATAAATCATAATTAAGCCTTTCTCTTCTTAATTCATCCTACATATTGCTATGGTGAAGGCAACCCAAAAGGACCATGCTCATAATTGGGTCAAGTACATACCAAAATAGTTATGGACTTAGACACTAAACCAACAGTTTTTTGCAGCATGATTATAATAATTTCAATGTGAAAGCTAACGTGAACTTAAAAAGATCGGGGTGTAACATCTGGGAAGTATTTGAGGTGTTACATGGTTCAAGACGCGATATTTTTAGACGAACTTTTTTTGGTTACTTGTTGGACGTCCCTCATTTACAAGGGGATGGATTGTTGTTCCACAAGATGTTTCTTCATCAGATACGGTCGGACGATGTTTTATTTTAGAGTCGGGGATACGAAAATGGTATATGGCCCGAAAGAGTTTTGTTTGATAACCGGGTTTAATTTCGGCGAGTATCACAAAAATATTGGCAAAAAAGTGTCAGAAAAAAAAAAGTTACTACTAGAAAAAGAAGTTTATTGCGTGAACGTCTATTTCCGAACCATACAAATAGTTCGGTGAAAATAGGTGACCTAAAAAGTTTTGTTTTAAATCATCCATTCTTAGAAGCTAGTGACGATGATGCGGTTAGAGTCTGTCTGATATACGTATTGTGTGAAGGATTTTTGGGAAAAGAAATAAACGATCGGGTGCCGCAAGACTGGTTTTTTAGTCTGAGAATTTCGATGTGTGGAACATATATTTTTTTTGTTTATTTTGAAAGTTTCATATTATTCATGTTAATTTATATTATAATTTTTTTTTGGCAGTTTTGTTTGGGGTAACTATTTGTGGGACTTTACCTATGACGACCTTGACGATACGTGGAACAAGATAGATAAATATATATCACTGGCGGAGCGTGGTTAAACTTTTAAATACCTAGTTTCAAGATTTACGGCGCCATTTAGGGTATACAAATTTATTATTATTTGTAAGAATTTATTGATATGTTAGTTATTTTAATTTTAATTTTTATTACTATAATTGTGAAAATTGTAGATATGGATATATGAGATGCTTCCAGTTGTTCGTACTGGCGGATTTGCATAGAGAAAAATAGAGACACGCATATGATGAAATGATGGAGTGGCATAAACAATTAAAATGGATTGATGTAAACAAGATTTTTACAATGACAAAGGTTTATAAAAATTAATTTTATTGTACCAAATTCCTTATTACAATTTTATATGCGTTTTTAATATGTTTAATTTTTTTAGGAGGGACAATGACCAAGAAATAAAATGTCACCGAGTGATGATGAGATGACATCTACTTATTATATATCATTTCAAGAGTATGTATATGGTGTCGGAGGAAGATTTAATAATTACGGGGAATGAAAATCATTTTGATGATTATGTATTGATGACAACGAAGTTACACCCGATAGACTGAGGGCCCGAAAGCCATCACAGTATATGCGTACTCCTTACACCATGGTATTCGTCGGATTTGAATGCTTATATCTTAATTATACATTTATATTTTTATGTGAATTATTTGAAACATAGAGATTTAAACATTTCAATATTGTTTTAGTTGCACACGACACCAAAACAAAAAAGAAGACCAAAGAAGAAGGTTGATGCCAAATCTACAAGCTCCGTTCCTCCTCCAGCATTTGCTGTTGATCACGACTTCTCGGTGGTGCGCCTGCAACCTTATGTAGCAGGCGGTAAGGCGCAACACCGTTTGTACAATTTGTTATTAGATTTAGATTTTTGAAGTGCATTGTTTGGGCATACACACGACGGATGGTTGGACTCAGTGGTAAAATATCTTTGCATTTATTATTGTAATTGTTTTTATTTATTAGTTAATAACAAAAGTATTATAACTTTTGCAGCATATGACCATTTGGTATAGACTATTGATTGAGAGACGATTTGATAGTGAACGACATACAATAATGCCTCCAAATTTTTTTGTTTCCCATCGTCTTGAGGATGGTTACGATTAGAGGGCGTTTATGTCTGGTATTGCTACATACCCCAACTTTATGGTTGTTTGGTGGAATGTGGATACAGTAAACTGAATTTTAATTTTTGAAATTAATTTCACTGTTGTCATTTTGTTTTTGTATTGTGATATGTAAAGATAAATATTTTTTTTTTAACTTTGTACAGGTCCTAATGTTGATTCATTCATTCCCTAATAACTGGTTATTTGGGGAACTACGATTGGATTCAATGGAAGTCCATCTTTATGACAATCTCGGTAGGGGGCTTATGAAAAATTCAATTCTTATGGAACAATTAGTTTCAGGACAACCAATACGTCACCTTACTGACCCAAGAAACGCAGCTTTAGTGTTTTGCCAAAGGATGACAAAAATTTGTTGGGGGTCGACTCTTGGTCTTATGTAGTTGGATTATATATATATATATATATATATATATATATATATATATATATATATATATATATATATATATATATATATATATCTGTTTGTGTGTATGTATGTGTAATTGAATGTTTGGATTTGATTATTAATTGTTTAATGTTACAACTACAAACAACTACACCATTAGTTTTAGTTTTAACATTACAACTACAAAGTTTAAACATAACAACAATTACAACAATTTATTGACGTACTAATAACTAGTTACAACATAACAACGACGCCACCATTAGTTTTAACGTTACAACTACAATACTTTAAACATAACAACAAATACAACAATTTATTGATGTTACAACTTCAAAACTATCAAACAAATATTAAAAAGCTTACAACTTGTAAACAATAATTGCCAAAGTTGTTATGCGGGTCCATTCAGCACCAACTAGGCAATGTGGGGGAGCCAGAAGCGTTACACCCTCCGTAACACTAAGCCATCATCTTGTTACAACCAACACCTCGTTTATTGTCCATGGTCGTGGAGAATTGGAACCAGGAAGTGCATTCGAAGAAGTTGCTGCATTCGATGACATTTCTGAATATGGGTGTTAGTTTCGTATAGATGGTATGGGTGCTCGTTTCGTATATATTACACGTCTATTTATAATAAAAAGGGAGCTAACATGGACTTGACAAGTGTTCGTTTCTGTACAACAATCACTTATCTTGTGAAACAGTCAATTATGTGTTGTCTTTTCCAAGTTGGCTACGATTTGCAGGTACTACAGTGACTTGTCATTGATGTGTAGTCATTTCAAAGTTTGACTATGAATTTCAACTCTAACTACGAAATGGTTGAATTTGGACTATGAAATACAAATTAATAGCATGTATGTATACGACATACAAGTGAGTTTTCTTATTAAAAATACTATATATTATTATGAGTTCATCCTCAAAGTTTGAATTTGCTCATGCAACGAAGTAGATTGTTACTATTGTGATGCAGTTGACCCCTTTTTTACACCCTCTTCGGCAAGCTCATATATGTCGGATCAAAAATTTCAAGAATTGAAAACGGTTGAAGAACAACAAATACAGGATAAAGAGGCATCACGCCTTCTCAATGAACGTCATGAAGTTATTGCATCATAATGCAAACAAGCTCAAGAATGGATAGATCTCAATAAAAAGAAAATCAAAGAACATGAAGAATATATAAAAAGACTAAGAAGACAATTAAAACGACTGAAAAATGGCTTGCTGACAAGGACGCAGAGATGATACATATTAGAGTGCAAAAGGATCGTTTGGAAGATAAAATGAGAGTTAGGGATGACTATATAACAATTGAGAAAAAGAAGTACCCATTACAATTCCCTGATTTAATAATTAGTTAAAAAAATATTTTAACATTATCTTGACTTGGCTTTGCTATTTATTTTATATTAAGATGTTTCTTTACCGTTAATTATCCAAGTACAAAAGCATAACAACAACTTATAAAATTTAATATAAACATTAAAATACATAAAAAATTAACATCTATTCAATTTAAGGTTGTTTTAAATCAAAATCGGCATCATTGGATTGTGAGCAACTCGCTGAAGCCCCAATATCAAATGTATTGCGACGTGATCCACTACCGGACGCCCTTCTAGAACAATTGTTTCTCGTGTGTCCTGCTTTACCGCATGTAAAACACTCTTTTCTAATTGGACCTTCACCATGGGATGGAATGCGGTTTATGTTTCTTGGCCTGCCTGGCTGACATTTATCCATTATAGGTGGCTTAACAATCATCAAATTATCGGGGATCTCCCATTTGGATGGCTTTGGCAAAAGGTTTACTAATTCTTCATATGTTTTCCTCAATGTTTCGGTATGGTAAGCATTTAATGCAAACATCGAGCAGTCTTGATAATTGTTGACTGTTAACGCTCTTATAACATGACCACAAGGTATGCCATCAAGTTGCCAATGCCTACATGTACATGTCTTTTGTTGGAAATCTACAATCACGTTTTGTGCCCCCTTTTTTACCTCGCATTTGGTACTTGAGATCATGCAAACATCCCAATTCTTAAAAGAAATTTTATTTTCTTTTATAATTTCATCGGCCCAAGGGGTGAGTGTTGTGGTTGCTTCTGCTAAAAAATAGAAATAAATTATACAGTTAAGATCAATAACATTTAATAAAAACATTAATATTAAAAGTTAGTACCTGCAAAGTTTTGTCTTTGAAACCACCATTGTTGCATTGTTGCACGAAAAAAGTCGATCAACATCAGTATTGGCACCTTACGTGCGTGTCTAGATAATGCGTTTATAGACTCCGCACTGTTGGACGACATAAGATTGTATCTGTTCCCTTTAAAATGTGCCCTAGACCAAGTTTCAAGATTTATACTTTTTAAGTATTCACATACATGTTCTTTTGTCTTTTGCATTAGGTCCATGGCAACATCAAAAGCATCAACTGTATACGCTCTGCAAGCCTCTTAAAAAATTGCTTTGATTGTCTTACTCTTCTCGTATCTAGCGACTATGTTGAAATACAAATGGACACCACATATTCCCTGATGAGCGTGAGGAAAAATGTTGGCAACGGATGTCGCTAGAGATGGAGACCTATCAGATATAGTTGTAAGTTCCTCCATATAGCATATACAATCACGTAGTTTTTGAAAAAACCATGTCCAAGAATCTGTACACTCATTTTTGGATATACCAAATGCAACCGGTAATATTTGGTTTCTTCCGTCCTTAGTAACTGCAAGTAACATGGTACCTTTGAACTCGCCCTTTAGGTGGGCTTCATCTACTACAAGGGTCGGCTTACAAAAGTTAACAAAAGCACGTACCTACAATATATTGTATATCTATTAAAATACACCAAAACAATACAATTAATAATCAAATATAATAATACTAACCGAGCAACCAAGTGCAACGTACAAGAACTCAAATCAATCATCACTGTCTATTTGAATATGTGTCATGGTACCCGGATTATGTTTGACCAAATTGTGGAAATAAGCTGGAAGTTCGGTAAAAGAATCCGCTTTCGTACACCTTAATAACAACAGTGCATATTGCTTTGCACGCCAAGCCTGATGGTATGAGATATTGGTATTCAATTGAGCATTCATATCATTAATAATATAATGTCCCCGATATATTCTACTATAATCTTCAGCCAAAACATCAACAAGATATTCACCCAAAACATATTTATTTGCTTGTCGATGATTAGGTTGCACAATTGTTGAACAACATGTGTCTACGTCAACAAATGTTTTCACTTGGAAAAGTCCGCCATAATTTTTAATTCAAATTGCTCTAAGTAACCAAGAACAATTTTTCCCTACACACACAACCGCATACCTTGATTTGGTTGATCTACTTGTTCTCGTCTGAAAACCTTCTCGAAGACATTTTTTCCAATCGCCCGTTTTAGAAGCTCTTTGCTCTTAAATATAATGAGGCATTCAATCTTTTGATTGTTGATATCTACCATCTGTGCAGGGATATCTTCATTGACATCAACCAGACATGCTCGTATAGAGGGCATACCGTAAAAAATGTTATCGGGAAACTTAACTTCAACTTCATCACCCAACTCATCTCCATCAGAATTGCTTTCTAAGTCGGTTATATCTAAAGCTACATCAGCAACATCAACATAATCCCCGTAACTATGTACATTTTTATCTTTCTAATCCATAACTTTTTTCTTTTTACTTGTACCTACTACACGCCTATTCATAACTTTAACTTCTTGTTCAGGAACATCGACACAACGGCCACCCACGTCATTAAGATATGTACCAACATCATCATCACCAACTGTAGCACCTGGTTCTTAGTACGTATTTCTTTTTATTTTTATCTAAGTGTTTTGCATATTTGCCCTTGGCCTCGGCAAGTTGAAGGACCAACTCACCGAGTAGAAGCGGGACGGAACGCGGGACTTAAGTGATGGACTCGACGACTAGGCCCTGGCTGGACAAAAACCCTAATCTGAGGGTTTGCACCCTATTTAAACATCTCATTAAGTCACCCATCGCCCCATTTGCTACCAGAAGACCCCCATAGCGAACCCCAATCGTGTGAGTGAAGATCTAAGGCTTTTTGAGTGATTTTGGTGCTTTTGTGATCTAAGAAAGGAAGGAAAAGCTTGAAGAAACAAGAAGAGGTTAGAGGGATCCGAGTTTGAGCATCTTCCTCAGTGCATTTGAGGTATAAAGCTTATACCTTGCTCATTATTAATATAGATCTATTCTTGAAGGAAGTTAGGGGTTCTAAGAGTCATTTTGGCTACCAACCATGACTGCAAGCATGGTTGAGGGCTAGGGTTTTGGATCCAAGGTTCTTGAGGGACCCTAAGGCAGAAAGCAACTATTTTAGAACCCATGGAAAGCCTCATGCATGTTGGCAGTTCCTTTTTGAGCCATTTGGGCTCATTCTTCCATGCATGCACGTAGAGTTTGTAAATTTACGTGCTAGATCGAGTCTAGGGGCTTGGATCTACCTTTTGATCAAAGGTTGTACATTAGAAATCGAGGATTTAAAGTGTGGACGTGACCGACTCGGCAAGTTCGTTCCTGGGACTCGACGAGTCCAAGGCTTTGAGTCCCATAGTTGTCGAGGGTCAAAAGAACTCAGTTGGGTGTTAGAAGGGTTGTAGCAGGACAGAAAGAGTGACCCAACGCATTGGACATAGTTTTATGCCTGGAGTTCATGGGAATCATTTTAGGTCTGTATGTTAGATGATTGTCTTTGTGATATCATCTAGGTTTGCTACTACCTGATATGTTATACGTCGGTATGATATGCGATAGTAGTAGAGTTCGGTTGTTAGGACCGAAGGGTAGGTCAGACACCCCATATATGTCTAATAATATGTTATGATATGTTTATATGCTGGCATGATATGTTATATGTGATAGTGGTAGTAGGAGGGGAATAGTCCCCAAGTTCGGTTGTTAGGACCGAAAGGTAGGTCAGCACCCCAGAATGGCTTGACATGGGTTGGTCATCACCCCATAATGGTTTGACATGGGTAGGACGGCACCCCAGAATGGCCGTATGGGTAGGTCAGCACCCCAGAATGGCCGTACGGGTAGGTCGGCACCCCAGAATGGTTGTACCGGGTAGGTGGGGCACCCTAGAACTTCCTGGCAGTATGTATGCTATGTGATTGTATGGTATGTGGTACGATGGGGGAACTCACTAAGATTCGTGCTTACAGTTTACAGTTTTGGTTTCAGGTGCCTCTTCAACGAAGGGGAAGGAGCTGGCGCGGTAGCAGCACATCATACACACACTCTTTGGTTTTCGCACTATGGATATTCTGGGATTGAACTCTGACATGTTCTTATTTTATGACTTGGGTTTTCATACATGATACATTGTTTTATGAGATGATGTGATATCACAATATTTTCTTATGAACGTTTTTATGAGTCAGTTAATTTAAACAAAATTTTTGGTTTTTAAAATTGAGTCGTTACAAGTTGGTATCAGAGCCCTGGTTTGAGGGATTCGGACACACCTTCAGGGGTATCTGGACTCAACCCAAGGGATTAAAAGCTTTTTTTTTTAAAAATGATTTTTCTAAAAGCTAAGTGAAAGAGTTTTAAGAAAGATCAAAGTGTGTGATGTGCGCAACCGACCGAGCTCAAGTAAGTATTCCCCAAAGTACCCATACAAGTTTATATTATGTTTATCAATTTCAAGTAGAACAACATGCTAGAATAGGACTAATGATCTAGGAATGATGCCTTATGTGCCTGCTTTATGTGCTTCATCTTATGAGAATTGCATGCTAGTATTGAGTAGACAATATTAGGATAGCTTGTTTAGGTTATGCCTGGTAGTATGAGCTCAGCATTGTATGCTAGTACAGTTTCTCAATATGAAAACAGATGCTTGCTTTGTGCTTGGTGGGACTCTGAATGACGGGAGTTAGGCATTAGGTGAATACGTTACGTCACATGTGATCAGGGTTGAATAATCTTAGAGTGCTGGATTTGGCCCTATTACGCAGCTCTCGTTTGAGTCTAACCGTTGTGGGGATGAGTATTTTACTCAAAGGATTATCCGAGCCTCATTACATGTGATGGTATTCAGGTAATGGCTAATTGGCATTACTAAGAGGCCTTCAGCATCTGAGGACTGGTTTGGGTGGAGTCAGAGATTTTCCCTAGGGTAAGCCTAGGATGAGAATAGCAGAGATCAGCAGGGGAAAAAGGGACTTGGTGGAGTCAAGGCATTCCTTGAGGAAGGTACGGATAGATGTGGAAGGTAGTATGGGCCCGTACTACTGAAAGCAGAGGATCCATACCCGAATTGAGGAAGGCTGAGGAAAGACCGGGGAACTTGTAGTGGATGTGATCCCTCTTGATGCATCAGTATCACTAACGATTATCATTATGTGTTGTGGAATGGTGGTACTACAATTGAGGCCAGTAGTTGGTAGCTCAGGAGAGGGATCGGGTTTGGGTTCAGGCTCCGAACCAGTGGGTGATAGGCTACGCGAGTTCATCGCATCTGAGATCACCAGATGCATCCTTGATGTGGCCCCAGTCATATTTGGGTCGATCAAGGAAGGGATTGTTGAGCTGATGGAGGATTAATGCCTTAGGGCGTTCAGGAGTGACATGGCGACCAGTCCGTTGGGGTCCCACACGCTGTCCTTTAAGGACTTTAGGGGCAGTGGTGCGCTAGATTTCCATGGGGCGAAGGACCCCATTGCTGCCAGATGATGGATTGCGGACATTGAGTCTGCATAGCTGACCAGCTTCTGGCATGAGGGGTCGAAGGTGAGATATGCAGCAGGGTGTTTGAGAGACAGAGCTAGAGACTGGTAGGAGTCTGTTGGTGACTCATTGGGAGCCTCGGCCGTTGAGGCTATGACCTGGTCAGACTTTGTGACCAGATTCAGGGCGGAGTTTGCGCCAACTGTAGAGCTTCAGCAGCTGGCCAGGGAGTTTTTGGACATGAGACAGACTACGGAGACTGTGGCGGAGATCACCGCCAAGTTCCGGGAGAAGGAATTTCTGGTGCCCTAGTATGCAGGAGATGAGGATATGAGGAGGCCCACTACCATGACATGTTGCGAGTCGACATTCAGGAGCATGTTAGTTTTTCAACTTGTCCTACCCTGGATTCCATGATTGCTAGGGCAAGGGAGAGGGAGATAGATCTGCAACATGTATGGAAGAGGAAGATAGAGGAGGGACAGACGACTGGGGCTTCGGGGAAGAAGCCCAATGGATCAGACAGTAGGCCGAAAGGCCAGTCAGGACAGGGTTGCTGCAGGAAATGTGGAAGGCCACACGAGGGGGCGTGTAGATTGGGATCGTCGGGCTACTACAAGTGCGGCAAGGCGGGGTACTTCAACAGGGATTATACTGCCCCTGCACCAGTTATTCAGACGTCTGAGTTGTTGTGTTTCCACTGCAACCAGAGGGGCCACAAGAAGGCCAACTGCCCCCAGTTGATAGCATCAGCGCCAGTGAAGGCGCCAGCTCCAGCGACCCTACGGATCACTGATGGCTGGCAGGGCAAGGCATAGGCTCCAGTGGTGAGGATTCGGGCATTCCAGTTGACTGTCGAGGAGGCACGCGTTGCACCCGATGTGGTGGCGGGTATGATTTCTCATTTATACTTTTATGATACGCTGCTTTGATTTTGATATGTTATGTATGTGCTCTGTTTAGGATCGTTCCATGTGAACGGTATCCCAGTTCAGGTATTGTTTGATTCGGGTGCTACCCGATCATTTGTCTCTCTTGCGCTTTGCAAGAAGTTCCCTGAGTCTTCGGGCATGTTGGATTGCCCTCTAGAGGTCGAGATTACGGACGACCGGTCAGTGCGAGCATCGGAGGTCTTCCGAGATTGTGTTTTGAGATTGTTCGAGGAGCGTTACCTGGTAGACTTGGTTCCCATACCTTTGCGAGGGAACAAGGTGATTATAGGTATGGATTGGTTGAGCCCCAATGAGGCAGTGATAGATTGCGCACAGCAGTTGGTGCGAGTCAGGACCCCAGGAGGGGGGCAGTTGGTGATTCAGGGCGAGAGGCCACAGCGAGGGCCAGCCTTATGTTCGGCAGCGAGGGCAAGGCGTTACCTTCAGCAGGGTTGCGCAGGATATGTCGCTTATGTCATGGACACCCGGGAGGCGGGTAAGGCGACAGTGGGCGATGTGCCCATGGTACGAGATTTTGCGGACGTATTCCCCAAGGAGTTGCCTGGGATACCTCCGGAGCGACATGTGGAGTTCAGGATCGACCTAGTCCCTGGTGCGGCTCCGATTGCCAAGGCACCGTATCGGTTGGCTCCTCCTGAGATTAAGGAGTTGTCTAGACAGCTGCAGGAGCTGTTAGACAAGAGATTCATTAGACCAAGGAGTTCACCCTGGGGAGCCCCGATTCTGTTTGTGAGGAAGAATGACGGGTCGCATCGGATGTGTATATATTATCGGGAGCTGAATAAGGTAACGGTGAAGAACCGTTACCCACTCTCGAGGATTGATGACCTCTTTGACCAGCTACAGGGAGCATCTTGGTTCTCCAAGATTGATCTGCATTCAGGATATCATCATATGAGGGTCAGAGAGGAGAATGTAGAGAAGACAACGTTCCGGACACGCTATGGCCATCACGAGTTTGTGGTGATGCCCTTCGGGCTCACCAATGCTCCTGCCGCGTTCATGGACCTCATGAATCGCGTGTGTAGACCGATGTCAGACCGGTCTGTGATAGTGTTTATTGATGATATCTTGGTTTATTCCAAGACGCAGGAGGAACACGAGGAACATCTGCGAGAGGTGCTAGAGACTTTGAGGAGGGAGAATTTCTATGCTAATTTCTCCAAGTGTGAGTTTTGGTTGCGCGAGGTGCAATTCCTTGGACACCTCGTCAACCAGAACGAGATTTCGATGGACCCCGCCAAAGTGGAGGTTGTGATGAGATGGGAGGTTCCAAAGTATCCATATGAGATTCAGAGTTTCCTAGGATTAGCCAGCTAGTATCGGAGATTCATCCAGGATTTCTCCAAGATAGCCGTACCCCTGACCAGGCTAACAAGGAAGGTCGTGGTCTTTCGTTGGGGGACTGAGCAGTAGGCCACATTCGAGACACTGGGACAGAGATTGTGTGAGGCACCAATGTTATCCATGCCGGAGGGCATGGAGGATTTTGTGGTGTACTGTGATGCATCCATCTCGGGTTTGGGCGCAGTACTAATGTAGAGAGGGCATGTCATCGCCTACGCATCGAGGCAGCTGAAGCCTCACGAGGCGAATTACCCGACGCATGATTTGGAGCTGGGTGCTGTTGTATTCGCCCTCAAGATTTGGCGTCATTGCCTCTATGGGGTTCGGTGTACCGTCTACACGGACCACAAGAGTTTGAGGTACCTCATGGATCAGCCGAATCTAAACATGAGGCAGCGTCGGTGGTTGGACGTGGTGAAGGATTACAATTGCGATATCCTATTACCATTCGGGGAAGGCCAATGTGGTGGCCGACGTGCTAGCTACAAGGCAACGCCGATTAGAGATAACTGTCTGAGGATGACAGTGGTGACTCCACTGTTGGAGTGGATCCGGGAGGCCTAGCAGGAAGCCATGAAGGAGGAACATCGGAAGAGTGAGCGGATTTTTGGGCATGTCTCCTCCTTCGACTATGACAGCCGAGGATTGCTGACACTACACCATAGGGTGTGGGTGCTGTACCACGGGGGTGTGCACCAAGTTCTGATGGAGGAGGCGCACAAATCTCGATTCTCCATTCATCCTGGGGCGACGAAGATGTATAGGGATCTTCGTTTGGACTATTGGTGGCCCTGCATGAAGCGGGATGTGGCATGGTACGTGGAGCGGTGCTTGACCTGCAGGAAGGTCAAGGCCGAGCATCAGAGACCGAACGACAAGATGCAGCCGTTGGATATTCCGCTGTGGAAATGGGAAGACATTACCATGGATTTTATCACAAAGCTTCCCAGGACCGCGTGGGGAGTGGATTCGATTTGGGTCATAGTCGATTGATTGACCAAGAGTGCCCATTTTATCCCGATTCAGGAGAGCATTTTGGCCGAAAAGTTGGCCGACATCTATATCAGGGAAGTGGTGGCGCGGCACAGGGTGCCAGTTTCGGTGATTTCAAACAGAGATGTGCGGTTCACTTCCAAGTTTTGGAAGAAGTTTCATGATGAGCTAGGTACTCGTCTGCACTTTAGCACCGCCTTTCACCCGCAGACGGATGGTTAGAGCGAGCGGACCATCCAGACTCTGGAGGATATACTGCGAGCATGCGTGTTAGACTTCGGAGGTAGTTGGGATACCTACCTTCCATTGGTAGAGTTCTCCTCTAACAATAGTTATCATGCGAGCATTGACCGCCCTCCCTTCGAGATGTTGTATGGGAGGAGGTGCAGGACCCAGATATGTTGGGGCGAGGTTGGACAGAGGGTAATGGGGAGCACTGAAGTAGTGCTTAAGACGATAGAGAGGATTCAACAGGTCCGGAGCAGGCTTCAGACTGCTCAGAGTCGGCATAAAAGTTATGCCGATAAGCGCCGATCAGACTTGGAGTTCCAAGTCGGGGATATGGTTCTCCTGAAGGTGTCGCCATGGAAGGGCGTTATCCGATTCAGGAAACGGGGAAAATTGGGCCCCAGGTACATTGGACCGTTCAGGGTTATATCCCGGGTAGGCAAGGTGGCGTATAGGCTGGATCTGCCAGCCGAACTCAGTCAGATCCACAACATTTTCCATGTTTCCCAACTGCGAAAGTGCCTGGTGGACGACTCAGCAGTGGTGCCCTTGGATGACATTCAGGTTGATGGCAGCTTGAATTACATCGAGAAACCTGTGGAGAACCTTGACCGGAAGTCGAAGGATTTGAGGAACAAGAGGGTAGAGCTCGTGAAGGTGCAATGGCAGCACCGGAAGGGCTCGAAATGGACTTGGGAGCCGGTGGACGAGATGATGAAGCATTATCCAGAGCTGTTTCAGGAACAAGCAGCAGACTTCGAGGACGAAGTCTAAAATAAGTGGGGGAGATTTGTAGCACCTGGTTCTTGGTACGTATTTCTTTTTATTTTTATCTAAGTGTTTTGCATATTTGGCCTTGGACTCGGTGAGTTGAAGAACCAACTCGCCGAGTAAAAGCAGGACGAAACGCGCCACTTAAGTGATGGACTCGTCGAGTCGGGTCCCGGACTCGACGACTAGGCCTTGGCTGGACAAAAACCCTAATCTGAGGGTTTGCACCCTATTTAAACATCTCTTTCAGTCACCCATCGCCCCATTTGCTCCTAGAAGACCCCCATAGCGAACCCCAATCGTGTGAGTGAAGATCTAAGGCCTTTTAAGTGATTTTGGTGCTTTTGTGATCTAAGAAAGGAAGGAAAAGCTTGAAGAAACAAGAAGAGGTTAGAGGGATCCGAGTTTGAGCATCTTCCTTAGTGCATTTGAGGTATAAAGCTTATACCTTGCTTATTATTAATATAGATCTATTCTTGAAGGAAGTTAGGGCTTCTAAGAGTCATTTTGGCTACCAACCATGACTGCAAGCATGGTTAAGGGCTAGGGTTTTGGATCCAGGGCTCTTGAGGGACCCTAAGGCAGAAAGCTACTGTTTTAGAACCCATGGAAAGCCTCATGCATGTTGGGAGTTCCTTTTTGAGCCATTTGGGCTCATTCTTCCATGCATGCACGTAAAGTTTGTAACTTTACGTGTTAGATCGACTCTAGGGGCTTGGATCTACCTTTTGATCAAAGGTTGTACATCAGAATCGAGCATTTAGAGTGTGGACGTGACCAAATCGGTGAGTTCGTTCCTGGGACTCGACGAGTCCAAGGCTTTGAGTCCCATAGCTGTTGAGGATCAAAAGAACTCAGTTGGGTGTTAGAAGGGTTGTAGCAGGACAGAAAGAGTGACCCAACGCATTGGACTTAATTTTAGGCCTAGAGTTCATGGGACTTGAGGAGTGCTAGAACAGACTCGGCGAGTCTAATGCAATCTCCTTAAGATTGAAGATGAACTCGACGAGTTGTTCATACAACTCGGTGAGTCAAGGTTAGACTTGTTCATCAGATGAAGGTGAACTCGACGAGTTGTTCATACAACTCGGCGAGTCGGATGAAGGATCATTCGATGTTCTTATAGAAGAGGAACTCGTCGAGTCATCGCCAAACTCGACGAGTCGAGTCATGGATAAGGACATGTAAAGAGTTAGGGACTCGACGAGTTGACGACTCAAATCAGTGAGTCAGGTCAACTTGAAGTTGACTTTGACTTGGATTGGATTGGGGGTAAAATAGTCATTTTACTCTAAGAGTAGATGTCAGTTTCTGACTAAGTGTTTTATGGGGATTGTATCTGGAGGATTTCCGGAGCAGCAACAGACAAAGACTTCCCACACGAATTATCAGCAGCTACTTGCTCAAGGTGAGTTACCTTCCAGTAGCAGTGGGTCTACGGCCACAATGTCGGCCCACCAGTAGAGTTGTATGTTAGATAATTATCTTTGTGATATCATCTAGGTTTGCTACTGCCTGATATGTTATACGCCGACATGATATGTGATAGTAGTAGAGTTCGGTTGTTAGGACCGAAGGGTAGGTCAGACACCCCGGATATGTCTCATAATATGTGCTAATATGTTAATATGCTGGCATGATATGTTATATGTGATAGTGGTAGTAGGAGGGGAATAGTCCCCAAGTTCGGTTGTTAGGACCGAAGGGTAGGCCAGCAACCCAGAATGGCTTGACATGGGTAGGTCAGCACCCCAGAATGGTTTGACATGGGTAGGACCGGCACCCCAGGATGGTCGTACGGGTATGTCGGCACCCCAGAATGGCCGTACCAGGTAGGTCGGGCACCCCAAAATTTCCCGGCAGTATGTATGCTATGTGATTGTATGGTATGTGGTACGATGGGGGAACCCACTAAGCTTTGTGCTTACAGTTTACAGTTTTGGTTTCAGGTACCTCTTCAGCGAAGGGGAAGGAGTTGGCGCGGTAGCGGCACATCATACACACACTCTTTGGTTTCCGCACTATGGATATTCTGGGATTGTACTCTGACATGTTCTTATTTTATGACTTGGGTTTTCAGACATGATAAATTTTTGGTCTTGAAAATTGGGTCGTTACACCAACATACTTGTAATTCTCAAGATCCACATAGTGAATAGGTGAATACGTCACATTAACATTTTCAGCAACACTATGAAATTGAGGTACACTAGGAGTCATGAAAGTACATATTGGATTGTTGCTCCCTTTATCGCTGCATAAATTACCAATCGGTTCATTTCCACTCTGACCACCCTCCGTAACCGCATCACCTTCATCAACCACCACAAACGTTTTCACATCCCTTCCTCCACTACATTTGATTACATTGATCAACATTCTAACATCCATGTCTTCAACCATGGCTATACAATGATTCAATTCAGGATGATGAAAACGAAGACTAATTTATATTTGTCTAACAAACCGGTTTTCATTCTCACCAAAGATACAAACTCACTATAAGTAATATACTCAGAGAATATGAAAGCAAATTCAGAAATACCTCCCTGTAGATATACGTATTCAAGATTTGTTTCAAAAACTTTTCACCTCTCACCAGTTACAACTCAAACCAAATATTCATATATTTTTTTTTATAAAAAGGTTTTCAACAAATTTTCCAAAGAAATATTAACAAAAATGAAATTTTTTGGAAAAAGTTTATATATACTAAGGTTGTTTCGTGGTCAAACCTATCCAAAAAAAATACCAAAAATCGCAGATGGGAATAAGAGGAAATCGCAGATGGATAGTCCATCTGCAATTTTAGGGTGCAAAATGGGCTATATATAACGAAAAAAAAATAAAAAAAAATCACCTGCGAATGTGTAAGTGCCTGTGCTTTAGGCACTTGTACATTCACAAATGGATTGGTAAAATTGCTGATGAAGTGTTTCCGATTTCAGTGGTTAAATTTGCAACTTCCGTTTTTTTAATCTACAATGTAATTAGGATTTTGGGCTAAATTTGTAATTTTCTCTTCATTTACACCTCGTTTCCGAGTTGAGCTTAGCGAGAGAAAGAAAAGGAAATGGGTGGAAATGAGAAGAAAATGAAAAAAATTGGTATTCCCGAATTTAATTAAAGGAATGGAGTAGAAGGAAGCAGAGATAAATGAAAGGATCACTTTCTCTCCTATCTTTCCTTCCGATTTGGGAGGATTTGGAAGGAAAGTTTCTTTTCACTTCTCTCCAACTCGGAACACACGAAAATAATTTGTTTCCTTTCCTTTTTCTTCTTTTCTTTTCTTTTCTTTTCTTTCGTGATTTTTTTTTTCATAAACTCTAGAACTCTGGTGTTAATTTCGTATAAAAATTAAATCATTATGCAAATATAATAAGAGTGCGTAGAAATTTGATTTTTGGCTTCTAGAGAGAAAAGGTGAACGATAGTTTGCAGAGGTAGTAAAATTGTCATCAATGGCAGCACGAGTCGGAGAAGGGCAAAGAAGAGGAGGAGGAAGGCCACTTCCGCCGTCGGCAAGAGGACCTCCTGGTCCTCCTGTTCATGGTAAACCTGGACCTCGATTTGAACCAGTAGACCGCGAAAAGGTTGTGGTTTGCTCTCTCTGTCTCTTTCTCTCTCTCTCTCTCTCCGCTTATCTTCATATCGACATTCCTTTGTGTATTATCGCGTTTGTGAGGTTTTAATTGGTGAATGTTAACGTGTATAAGTTCTATTGTTTGTCTGAATCTTTTCTAGGGCTTGGAAATATGCTATATTTCTGAGGACTTTAATGCTTTATGTCTGCTTGGATAAACGTTTGGTAAATGACTTGATGTATTGCTAACTAAAATTTAAGTTCTGGTGGTTATATTTCACAAACTGAACCGAATTCATAAATTCGTGAAACTAGGGATACTCTTTGGTCTGAATATTTGAATCTACATGGAGAGAAACAATAATAGCCTCTCAACAATGTAAGAAAAAGCAATCTTCATCAATGCGCGTCAATTCATAAAGAACCACAGATTCATAGAGACACTTTTGATACCATATTGGCAATTGAGTAGAAATTTTGCAGTTTTGACACCAATACTTCAGGAGATTGGGTCGTTATGTGCACTTTGAGACTTGTTCTGTGTTACTTTGGTAGGACTTGAATTGCAGAAATGATCATATAACTGGCTCTCAGTTATCTTAGCTACTCTTAAATCCTGTTGTGTAACTGTGTGTTTGAACATATTTCATAAGCTCAGATTTTCTACTTGAACTCGTTCTTCTGCTCAAAGCATCTACAATTTAATGAACAAGGAAGCTGTAAATCTGTAATTGAGCTCATGAGCTGCATACATTCAACTAATTCAAGTCAAGCATCTGATCTCTTAGAAAAGTAATTCTATGAAAACAAATTAGTACACACCAAGTTTTTTATCCTCATATGTTTCATAAGCCAAACAATAGTTATAGTTTATACAATACAATAAACCGCTTGTGTGACTGACATTTTATTGATAAAGTCCTTTCTTTGACATGCAGACTTGTCCATTGCTACTTCGAGTTTTTACCAAGGTAAGAATCCCATTTTGAGACGCTGGAATATATCTTTTGTATCCCCTAAAAATAAATTATTAGTGCATTTAGTTGTAAGTTAAAGAGTATTCTTGATTTTGAAAATTGAAACAGATTGGTGGTCATCACAACCAGGCAGACTTTGCAGTGAGAGGTAAGGAACCTAAAGATGAAGTCCAGATATACACATGGATGGATGCTACACTTCGTGAGCTAACTGATCTGGTACATACAACAATACAATGGAATGGAATGATGGAAGGAATGGAATTGAAAATTGTTGTGTTGATTTTTTGTTGTTGTGGTTTTCAGGTAAAGGAGGTAGCACCAGAAGCTAGAAGAAGAGATGCAATGCTGTCATTTGCTTTTGTATATCCTACCAAAACTGGTCATTTTACAGTCAAAGAGGTAACCCTTTTGGTTTTTTACAATAGTAAAAAACATCACCTTACATTTTTTACATTTATCACCAAAGAAAACAAATTTGTTGTAGGTTGGGAAAACCTTGTCTTATCCGAATGCAAGACGACCAGACGATGGCAGCAAGGCCCTCGGCAGCCTTAGTTTTGAGGTAAGGAAACACCTTCTCATTATACTGTGTGCATTGGATTCAGACTGAGACTGATGTCAATGGGAGTATAGGACAAAAAATGTTGATTCTTGTCCCAACTCAAAAAGATGGGACAAGGACTTGCTCTTGATTTCTCATCTATACAAAAAGATGAGAATGCCCTCCTCATCTGTGTAATCGAAAATAACCCTAGAAAGTTTGTTCAGTCCAGTGTAATGTAACAAACACACGCAGTGTTAATGACTTATGAATTTCTAACGAGTAACCTAATTTGCAGATTGGAGATTACCTAGATGTTGCAATTCTTTAGATTATCATGGTTTTGTGGTTTGGCTTGGTTAAGAAGATGGAAGGGTAGTTTTGTAATTTTGCTTGCGGTCGACTAAAACCCTATTACATGGATATCTTTAAAACCCAATGTTTTAATTTGTTTTTTTTCCCTTTCATTTTGTGGTCAGCCTTGTTGAAATGAGATGATAACTTTTTCTTGCAGCCATACATCATATGTCGTATTTGTTGAATCAGAATTAAAAGAGACAAAAGAAGCCCTATCGATGTCTTTTATGTGTGTTGATGGAATTCAATGTGCTTAAGTTGTAATAAAATGTATATAAACAAAATCGAACCCTATGAAAATATGGATACTGTAACAAACCGTTATTTCAAACCTATGTAATAGTGTAGGTCAATTTGTACTTCTTTTTAAAATAATAAAGAGAAATTTTAGTATATTATGTATATTTACATAATTTACCCTAAAAAATAAAGTATTAAACAATCTCGATTGGGGTGAACCAAGTGGTAGAGATTGTAACAAGGTTTCAAAAAAATATAAAGAACACTAAAATCCGAGTTATAACGAAGAAGTTATGACCAATCAAAGATCCGCAACAAAACCGACAAAATACTGTTCAGCGTAAAAATTGAATTTTCAATAAAAGGCTTTTTAGCCTTAACAATCTAAATGAAAGTTGTAGTTTATGTTAAACCGAGAACTTTCATAAAAAGAATGCCAAAATCTGACTTCGTATGAGGAAGTTATGATTTTTCTAAGTTTCAGTATAACAGTGTACAACTAAAAACTCGAAATAAAGATCGAGTGATTTTTAACCGACCCAACCTAAATGAGAATTGAAGGTCTTGTCAATAGTAGAACAACGGTAAAAAGACAGACAAAAACGGACGTCGGATGAAAAAATTATGAATTTTTAACGGATTTTCTGTCTCGGTCTATTAAAAATAATAATATTAAAAATAAAGTCAAAATTAGCCGACGAAGTCTAAACGAAAGTCGTAGAGTATAATTTTACCTACACGTGCATATAAAGAACGTCGAAAACGGAGCTTGTATGCGAAAGTTATGATTTTCGCAAGTTTTTGGCACAAAAATCAAGAAATGTTGAAAACTGGGCAATTTTGCATGGCTGACCTTCGGCCACGTCACCTCGCATGCGAGGCCTCCACCTGTCACCTTCTGATTGGACCGAAGTCCTCCGTGTCGCATTTTGATTGGATCGCAACCGAGGTCTAGTAGGCAGCCGACACCCTCGCAGGATCACACCCCTCGGACACCCCTCGAACAGGCGCCCTCTTCCCATTCTACCGAAGTTCGGTCCAATCCGGAGCCAACACCACCAAGCCACTTGTCTGAACCGAAGCCCATCCGCTCGCCACCTGTCGGACACGCGACAGCCTCCCCTTGCTTCGGATCCGAGGCTTCGACCTATATAAGGCATGCGAGACTTCTCAGATTTTTCACATTTTTTCACCCCATTTTCCATATCTTTTCACTTTTTTCACTTCCTCAAACTTATATACAACCCCTAAAGCCCCAATATCTTATCTCAAACTCTAAGCAAGCCTCGAAGCCCTGAGATTCCCGAGAAAAATAACCTCTCTCCAGTCGAAACTCTGCCCAATTAAAGCCGATTTTTCGTCAAATAAACTCATTTCCAGGAAACGAAACGCTATGCAAATCACCACTTATCAAGTGAGTTCCCTTGAGATTAATAAAAAAATTAGAGATTGTGAGATTAAATATCAGCCAATGGAACTTAACGTCAACTACCGTCAACTGTTAAATGATTAAGGGGTATAATAGTAAACTTCAAATTAATGTTCATAAAGCGGACACCTTCTGTCTCTAAAAATCATCATATCGCTAAATCATCGATTTTCAGTATCAGTCACGTAATCATATCATCCAATCTTCAACAACTCATTCAATATAATAAAAAAGATCCTATTTTTACTGAATCTGTTATCAAATTATTCGCAATCTTCAAATCGAAAAAATGAGCGAAACAGAGCATCAGTTCTTATCCTCATAAATACAAGATACAAACCTCAAATCGAAGAAACAAGCACCTTGCAATCGTAAACAAAGCATTTGAAAATTGAATCAAAATCAATTTTCATAAATGATGTCGCATCCAAAAGAAATTGACAAGTCGATCGCAACTGATACTATTATAGTTGAAATCAATTCATCTCCTAACGACGAACAAATCAATTCAATTTCTTTCACTTCTAAAGAACTTCAAAATATGATTCGTATTGAAGGTATAACTAATTCGTTTTAATACTACATAATACATGACAGTTTCTACATTTCATTCTGATTCTTTTATTATACAATATAAATTATGAATAATCATATATGATTATACAATACAATATGTGATTTAATCATATAAGGATGAATAATCATATATGTTTGTTCATATCTATGATTAATCATATGTATTTATAGTTTGTAATTATGATTTATCATATATGTTTTCAAATTGAAATCTATATTAATATTACATTTGGATGAATAATCATATATGATTATACATTATAAAATAGGATTAATCATATATTACAAACTACAAATTCATATGATTAATCATACATGTTTAAACAATATCAAGTATGATTATTTATAAATTGATACGTATAATCATTTATGATTACACATTATATTATATGATCAGTCATATAATACAATATACAAATAAATATGATTTAACATCTAATAATATATTAATATCTAAAATTATATATGACTTTTTATACTAAAATATAAATACATATCGTTAATCACATATGATTATTACAACATAAAATTATATAATAACATATTTGTAATTCCCTTCTTTTATCAGGTGAAAGTTCCAATTCAACAAATGAATCATATTGCAGTAACATAATTGAAGAATTTGAATATAAAACAGATGTCCCTACAGAATTTGTACTAGTTGTAAACAGTGTTTTCAAATCACTAAATTTGGCAGGAAAAATGTATACGGATTATGCAGAAATGGCAGGTTTTCAGACAAGACTGAGTAGCCAATCAAAATACAATAGCCAGATAATAAAAGAAAAATATGTTATATGCAATAGGGGTGACAAGGATAAACCAAAACCTTGTGATACGTTGTCTACAAGTTCTGTCAAGAGGAAACCAAATTCAAACAAGATAATTACTGGGTGTACAGCAAAAATTATATTTGAAATTGTTTATGGAACAACAGATTACAAAGTTAAGAAATTCTTTGAAATGCACAACCACCCACTGGAAAGTATTGAGGAAAAACCTTATATGAAAAAGGCAAGAAGGATGTCATATTCTGAAAAAGAGTTTGTAGTACGTGCATCAAAAGCTAAAATTGGTCCCATAATGGCTCACAAAATACGAGCAGTTTTGAAAGGAGGATATAAATATGTAGGGACGAAAGTAACAGACTACAAAAACTTGAGGATAGGAGTAAATAGAATCTTATGTTACAAGGATGCTCAAATAATGATAAACAAAATGAATGATCGTAGAGATCATTACCCAAATTATTCATTTGAGTTCCCATGTGATGGAGATCTGTTGGTTGCTATGTTTTGGGTAGATGAAAGAGAAAAGGCTTTTTATGCAGAGTTTGGAGAAGTTATATCTTTTGATGCAACTTTGAGAACAAACAAGTAAGTTAATGTATATAAATTCAAACATACCATTAATCAAATATGATTGTACTAAGCACATTTTCTTTATATAGGTATAAAATGGTATTTGTTCCATTCACAGTAGTTGACCACCACAAGAAATCAGTTATTGTTGGTGCTGGGTTGCTGAGTAGAGAGACAATTGAGTCGTATGAATGGCTGTTTAAAGCTTTTCTTAGAGCTCATGAAGGGAAAGCACCAAAAATTATTCTAATTGATCAAGATGCATCAATAAAACAAGCAGTGGAATCTGTCTTACCAAATTCAAGACACATACTATGCATGTGGCACATAATGAAAAACCTGCAAGCAAAGGTATAATAAAAATACATTATATAATCATATATGATTATATAGTATTATGACAGATGATTCATATATGACTTATCAGATATCATACTATATAACCATATATGATTAATCATATATGATTAACTATTCTAATAATATGAATTATCAGATACCATACTATATAAACATATATGATTACATAGTATGTAATATGATAATACAGTATATAATCATATATGATTATATAATCATATTATTAAAATACTTAAGTATGATTATATAATCATATATGATTGATATAATGATATATAATTAAGTATGTTAATAATATGATTATATAATCATATATGATTATATATGATTAACCATATATGATTATAATAATATAAGTTATCATATATCATACTATGATTATGATGATACAATATATAATCATATATGATTATATAATACGATTATATAATCATATATGATTACAGTACATATATGATATATGATTACTCATATATGATTAGTCATACATGATATATCCTACATTACAGTAATCATATATGATTAATCATATATGATTAAACATATATGATTACAGTACATATATGATATATGATTAATCATAGATGATATATCCTACATTATAGTAATCATATATGATTACTCATATATGATATATGATTAATCATATATGATTATATAATCATATATTATTAAACATATATGATTACAGTACATATATGATATATGATTAATCATACATGATATATCATACATTAAAGTAATCATATATGATTAAACATATATGATTACAGTACATATATGATATATGATTAATCATAGATGATATATCCTACATTACAATAATCATATATGATTACTCATATATGATATATGATTAATCATATATGATTAAACATATATGATTACAGTACATATATGATATATGATTAATCATAGATGATATATCCTACATTACAGTAATCATATATGATATATGATTAATCATATATGATTAAACATATATGATTACAGTACATATATGATATATGATTAATCATATATGATTAAATAATCATATATGATTACAGTACATATATGATATATGATTAATCATAGATGGTATATCCTATATTATAGTAATCATATATGATTAATCATATATGATATATCGAAATAGGTATATAATTTATATTTATATAAGCAAAATTGTTCATTCATAGGTTACTGGCGATTTATTTAAAAACAAAGACTTCAAGAAAAGATTCAACAAGCTTGTTTGGAACATGCATATCAAACCTGATGAATTTGAAAAGAAGTGGGATTTGATTATTAATGAATTCAATCTGGAAGATAAAAGATGGTTCAATGATATGTTTGAATTACGTGACAAATGGATACCTGCATACTTCAGTGACACAATAAATGTCTGGATTGATGAAAACCACTTCAAGATCAGAAATCATGAATTCCTTCTTCAACACTTACTCTCAATCTGGAAATTTACTTTTACATTTCATGATGAACTATGACACAGCAATTCAAAAACAAAGAAATACACAACAAGAGCTTGATCATCAAACAAAGAAGGCGGTATATAAATTTATTTCACCACGACCAATAGAAAAACATGATGCAAAAGTTTATACAAGTACATTGTTTTATGAAGTACAGAAAGAAATCTATAAAGGTTCTTGGTACTGCCAATACGAACATCTTGCAACAAAAAATGGATGGGAGTTATACAAAGTGGAACAACCGAACAAAAACAGTGAGCTAATAACAGAATTTGAGGTAATATATTCTTATTATAATTTTTGTTGAATCATCACATAATATAAAAAAATATTCATTTATGATTATAAAACACTTAATGCTTTAATTTTATTTTGAACAGGTAGAAATAAAACTTCCAACAAATGATGTAAAATGTACATGTGAACACTTCAACCGCTTTGGGACTTTGTGCAGACATGCATTCAACATACTCATGAAACATGGAATTAAGGAGATACCTGAACATTACATTAGGAATCGTTGGAGAAAGGATGTGATATCAAGGCATTATAATTTTGGTAGACATGTATATGATATAGGAGACAGTGAAATTAACAGATCTGTCAATCAAGCATACTACAACTTTGAAGCATGTTTGGAATACGTAAGAAAAAATAAAGAAAAAATGGATTTGTTTGTTAAGAAAACATAAAGCATGCTAAAGGAATATGAAAACGATCCTACAAATGAATTGCAGAAGAATAGGACAGATGTTGAAGAGGTAGGAAAGCTTATGGGCATATCTATTCCTAAAGATATTGACATCAATGTTCCAAATGTTTAAAGCAATAAAGGATACAGAAAGAAAAGTAGAATCCAAAGTGCAGCAGAAATAGCGTATAAAAATTCAAACAAGCAAACAAGAAGATGCTCAGGATGTGGAGAAAGGGCTTCTCATAACTTGCGGACATGCCCAATCAAACTTGCAGTAGAACAATCATCAAAAGCTACATATATATTTACTGCTTTAATCAGTAATGAATAAGTCATGATTTTTTTTTCAAAATAATATACTTTTTGTTTAGTACACTTTACTCTTTTTATAAAACAGAATTTACTATGATTTTGTCTACTGGATTTAATCTACTTTGATAATTCTTTCTTTGATTTGATAATATATTCATTCATGATTAAACTTCTATTAAATGTTCTTATAAGCATTTAAGATTACATATACAATATTCATCTGTATACATGTAATCATTACACATAACCATATACAATATTCATCTGTATAATCATAAAATATTTTGTAATACTACTTCATATGTTTTGTTTAATCATAAGTGATTAAAAATATGTTTACACATACAGTTACATCTAACCATTACATATAATCATATACAACAACATTGTTCCTAACAAATATACAACACTGCTAATAAAAAATCTAAAGATAACAATATTCATCATCATAGAATAACATCAAACATGATAAAATCTTCAATAACAAACAATTTCACAAGTCTCAAATATCACGTTCCCCATTTCCCAAGATTCTTGTTCTTCATATTCCTAGCCAGATTTTCATACAGATTGTAGCCGACTCCAAGAACTCTTCCACCATTACTTAGAAAGATTATCTCCATTGAACAAAACAAATCTTTACTACATATTTGATGTAGAGAAATGTTGTTCATTAAAAAGAAATCTTCTTTAAATGAACAACATTCCTCTACTTCAAACACATCTAGTAAAGATCTGATATGTTCAATGAAGATAAACTTTTTAAGTAATGGTGGAAGAGGCGTTCTCAGAGTCAGCTACAATCTGTATGAAAATCTAGCTACAAATAAAAGAACAAGAATCTTGAAAAAATGGGGAACATGTTATTAGATACAACAAAATTAGTTGTTTTAGACTTATAGACTGCATATTTTACCTGAAACAAAATGGAAGTTTTTACATCATAAATAAATAATGGTGATATATAAAAATTGAAGAAATTAATAAACAAAACTAACCATTTGGAAGTATAAGGACTCATCTTTGAAGAAATATAAAGGGTAGCACGAGGCTACCCCCTTTATACAAACATAATTACTTATCAAAAATACAATATATGGCTGCACCAATCAGTTTTCATTTATAAAGAAAAGAGTCTTCAATACAAACACTAAAAAACAAAACTAAAATCTTACAAAGATAAGATTCTACATGGTAATGTATTCCATGCAGTAAAGATAAGCTCAATTATCAAGAAAAATATATAATAAATAATAATGTGTTGTACAACAAATATAATCATTTATGATTACAAAAACAGAAAAAAATAATTGACACAATCACTAATGATTACGTATAAGCAACATATAATCAATAGTAAAAACATAAATTACATATAAAAATATAACATAATCACTTATGATTAACATTCAATAACCTAATTCACACAAACAAACTTAGATAATAAAATCTACCAAAATACATATTAACTTGTTTTCCATCACCATGTTTTCCATAATCATAAAAACAAACATTCTTCACGATATCCATAACATACACAACATAAACAACGTTGTTCTTATAACATCATTAATAATAAAATATTCAATCAAAAAAAATTTGACAACCTTCTTTCTATATTCCATTGAGCATCATATGCATGCTTACCATGAATCTTTTGATCAACTTTTTGATACTCATATGCAGCTTTCAACACATCATCACGCTTTGTATTAATCTCAGAAGTTAAGATTGCTGCTGCATATTTCATTCTCAACTTTTCCAGAGTTTTTTTCTTGAGAACCACCTTCTTTGGAAGACCACATTTCCATTTAGAAACTTTTCTCCAAAATAACTCTCCATATGTCTCATAGCAAAAACTCCACAATCCACTTTGTTATAAACTGTCCTTCATGGCATTGTCAATCTTACTGGAGTAATACTTTTATCAGCCATTTCATTTGCTTTAACATGACCGATCTCTTTTAGATACTTCAAAAAAGACTTTTTCTGAAAATCATATATGATTTCAAGTCAAAAAAATATAAGTATAATAATTATAAAATATATCATATATGATTTCAAACTTAAAGAATAAATACCATTTGAAACTTACAAGAGGTTTAAAAACTACACCATACTTATCATCGAAATCAGCATCATCTGCACCATTATCAATAACCTCAAAAGCACGTTTCTTCAGATTCATAACAATAAGATATATGTGCTCATGCCTCAAAACCGGGAAAAATACCTAACATCAACATGTATAATATTAGAAATAATATATATATATATATATATATATATATATATATATATATATATATATATATATATATACACACACCATATCAACATCCTTCAAAACCTTCAAGTCTCTATCACCAAAAACACTGCGAGAAAAGCTCTCCTTGAAAACTTTATATTTTCCAGTTTCATTCAAATGAGTATATTCAAATAAAAAAGTCTGTAATATAAGAAAATCATAAATGATTATATAATAACATGTAAATATTTAATAAAAAAAATTATTAATAATAAAATAAAAACTTACAGTGTCAGAATTCATGAACAATTTGAGTGGAGAATTAACAACATCTCTGAATTTCTCTTCATGATTTAGTATACGAGACCATGAGTCAAGAACACTAACATGCAAATGGGTTTTTTTTATAAAGACTTTCATAATTAGCTCTAAACCCAATAACATCTGTTTCCATAAGCAATACAATATCCCTGTATATATTTATTTAAATGTTATTTAAAAGAAAAAATTATAATTATAAAAATAAAAATTATATTAAAAAAATTACCCTGGATTTCCTTGAAGACTGAAAAGCCATTCACAAACAACATTTTCTACTTGTGTCAAACTAGGTTTAAAATCAATCAACCTTTCCTTAAGTGGTGACTTATAAACATAAGAAAAGTTCATTTGTCTCTTTCCTTTGACATCCACTACTAAGGTTGCTTCTTCATTTATATCTTTATGTTTGCTAGAAACAAGTTTTGATGGTCCTTCTAATGTACCCAAAGGGGGTGCAGAAGAAACTGGACTAGCATCAATAACATCAACATTTGGAATAACACACTCTAGACCAGCACTTGGGTTTCCCAAAATAACTATATCCTTAATCTTTTTCTTTGTCATCCGTTCAGAAGAAATTTGACTTTGAGATGACTTCTTGGAACCTTCAGAATCTTGACTAAATCCAATACTAAAACTTGGAACAAGATCATTTTTCAATGATCGAGTCTCATTTGAATCCTTGTTTTTATTTGAACAATCTTCAACAATTTCTATCCAATAAAATTATAAAAATCATATATGAATAAACAATAATTATAAACACAATTATATATGAATAAACAATAATTATGAACAAATTACCTCCATCTTTATTTTTATTTGAACAATCGTCAACATCTTCACCTTCTCCGTCCTTCTTTGCTACAATAATTTTATCAACAGTAAGATCTAAAATTACTTTATTCTTATGATCATCCTCACCCAAATTTACAGTCCCTAAATTATTAAAATTATAAATGAATCATATATATAACATATTTATATATATATTATGTATTAAAAATACATAAATAAATACATACCATCATCAATACCAGTCAAATTCAAATTCACATCATCTTCAACTAGTTTCTGATTTAAACAACCATCAGTACCTATAAAATTCAAATATAAAAAATTAAAATCATATATGATTAAACTATATATAATAATAAAATATGTCTACCTTGATCCAAAGTTTTAAGAAAACTTTCAACAACTGGATCGCAAATAAATTGACTAAAAGATACAACTTCTTGGCTATCAATTAGACTCACACTCTTAGTAACATTTTCGACAACAAAATTTAAAATCATGTCCTCTTCTTTATTACATCCACTTCCACTTCCTTGTTCATCATCTTCATCATAATCACCTTTACCTTCAACGTGATTTTTACCAATATTGCTCTCATATGGACCACTTCCATCCCCCTGACCACCAGAACATTTCCCTTGATCATAATCTTCAACATTTTCATCATCATTAAGAAAATCATTCCCATAATCTTCATCATTAAATTGAACAAAACCAGGTGTTAATATCGGTGCTTTATACTTTTGTGAAACATAACGGAAATCAAAACTTTATGTGCTTAAATCTTCAACAGGAAATAATAATTTCCAATTTTTCAAAATTTGACTTTGAGGAAACTTCAACACTCCCTCATCTATCTTTACAACAAGATCCTTTTTCAAATCCTCCATCTTCTGATACATACATGAAATTTTACTTTCATACACCTACATAAGAAAAAAGATACTTACAACTAAAATACTTAAACATAAAAAGTCATAAATGAATAAACTAATTAAATCATGAATGAATAAAACTATAGAATTACCTCCACATCACTAACTTTATTAACATCAAAATCTTCTTCATCCTCATCACATAAATCCTCTTCATCATCAGATTCAACCTCATCACCACCAGATTCCTCCTCATTATACTCAGATTCTTGAAATTCTTCTTCAACATATGCTTCATTAACATGTCCACATCCAAATCCTTCACTCTCTTGTAAAATATCCTCAAGAAACCTTATCTTCTCTGACGTCCAATAAAAAATAGTTGGATGTTTACGTGTGACTTGCAAATGACCAAACTTGAAAGAATCCACATACAACAACTACAAAAAACATATATAACAACATAACATATATAACATCATATATGATTTTGATGTGTAATATATAATTAAACAAAAATTATACTACATAGTCATATATGATTATATGTAATAAAATCATATATGATTTATTATAAAAACAAACATATTTTTACAACTAACAAGAATAATAAATATCAAAAAATAACTCACGTACCATAAGGTATGCTGCTGGTCCATAAAAGAAAGAAGATTCTTTCTCTGGATTGTAAACCTTCTTCGTCCTTACCAAACAATCCACAATGTAATCGCACCAGTCAATGCTACTTAAATTAGTATCTCTTCTGATTAAATACAATGGATTCAGATTACATTTACCCATGCTTGTAGACTCACAGTAAGTATTAATAAAAAGAACCAAAAAATTAATTATGAAGTTGTCATGCACAACACTAGTTTGAACAAGTTCAATCTTTAGCTGTTTCAATCTCAATTTATCAATATTTTCATATTGTTTCTTCCACTCAAACATATAACTCTCTTCATTATTCTCCGAAATGTAATCCATGTTTGAAAGTAATGAGCCACCAGATGGTAATCCTAACATCTATTGAACAGACTTACTATCAACACTAACTTCACAATTATTAAACTCCACCTTCAAAGATTCAAAATTAAAATGATCAAGAACATAATAAACAATCTTCAATGATACGTTAATCATCTTCATCCCTAACTGTGACATCCCCAAAATCACGGCCAGAAAAGACCGGTTTGTTTATGCTTTGTTTAAAAATCAGAGTTACATTTTAAATGAAAGTGTTGCGGAATTTGTCCCAAAACAAAAATATGATAAAGATTTATCAAAAGCATTTCCATAGAAATGTATTTCATTAAAAGACTCGGGATGTCATGTTCGTACAGATCAAAAGCATAAACAGTAAAATATAAGCCTTACTACATTATTTCATATCTACAGGCCTATATCCATAATCCCTCGTCCAAAACATCACACCTATGCTCATGCGCCACTACCTGTAATACATAAAACTGAGTGGGTCAGGCTTGGGAGCCTGGTGAGCACATAGGGTTTTCAACCCACAATAAATAAGTTTATTAATTTCATCGATCAACAATAACCCGATTACCCGTTCCCGTTATCCTCACTTTACGTCCCTAAACACCTATCATAAGGGACCTAGCCTAAGGATCATCATCGGGACGGACACTACTGCTAAGGGGATTCCTCAGCAATAAATGTCCTAAAGGCAACCATGTGGGGGATGGAGTACACCGGTGAACATATCGTTCACAAACACCTACAGGTTGCGAGCCTGCTAGTGTTCCACTGGACTGTCTAGAAGAGTCCGTGGTCGTCATCCATACTCCGCTAGATGACAGAATCAACAACATCAACATCGAGGCCTCTCATCATTTTATCACACATCACCTATTGCATATACCCATGTTTTACCCCAATATTTTCGTAGATATAAAATACATATACAGTTTAAATCATTGAAAACATGTATAACAACGTTCATCTAGCATAGATAGCAAGTATTCAGATAATATGCACACATAGCACGTAATTTATATAAAATACTTCATATCTATGTGTAAGTTGAAAGTAACTATGCACTCACTTGTTAAGGTGATGATTCCAAAATCGGGCAGCGCTTGCTTCTAACGATTCTATTTTCCTTCGACGAAACCTAGCATTATTATCGCTAAATTTTAGTCTAATATTTACCGTGACCAACTATTAGTCTTAGTATTATTATTATTATATAAGCGTTAAACAATATTTTCCAACCACTATGTACAGACAGGGGCCAGACATAAAACACCGGAGGGCAGGACCATTTTGGCATATAGCACTTTTAAAATCTAACAACCCTATGCGGCCCTTTAAACCAGATTCCCCGTACCGCGAGTAGTTAAAAAAAATATTATAACGACACTTATATAAGTTATAATAATAGCTCAAATATTTATTATAAGTTCATAATAATAATACTAATTTTAAATATAAGCTATATTAAAATAAGGTAAGCATAACTTACTTACAAGGGGGTTTTAGCTAGGAGTCGGGCTCTGCAGGGGCAGAACTTCGTCGCTGAATCTTTCTAAGAAAGATTCGTGCAGCGCTTCAGCGCTCACCTTACTATACTAAGCTATAGAAAGAGAAGTCGAATCATGAGGGACCGAAATGCTCGGGGGATAAGGAGAGAAAGACTCTTGAATCAAGAGAATGGTGCAAGAAATATGAGAGCCCAAGGCTCTTATTTATACTAATTGAATTTTCAAAAACTACCCTCCATAATTACTTAATGACCTTTTAGTTATATAAACAACTAAACACCCCTCTATAATACTATTATAAATGGATTTAATGATATTTGTACTAAACTAATGTCGAAAGAACTCAACATTAGTCTTATAATGACCGCATCGTCGATACCTTTCTAATGATATATACATATGTATATATATGTGTACGTATACATGATTTATACTTTATTTTAATACGTAAATATGCTATTATAATTTGTAACTCGTTCATACGAACTCCGTTTTTGACGTTCTTTATATCCACGCGTAGGTGAAGACGTACTCTACAACTTTCGTTTAGATCACTAAGGCTAAATCTCGATCTATCGTAAATTCACTATTCACGCTTCCCGGTATCGTGCCGGTTCTGTCGTGAAACTTCGACGGGTCATAACTTCTTCGTTATAACTCGGATTTCAGCGTTCCTTATATGCACGGAAACCTTGAGACATATTCTACAACTTTATGTAGAGATATCGGGATTATCTCACACTTTAATTTTGATGCTCATTTTTATTCTTTATTAATTATACATTTATAATTAAATAATAAACACATATAATTCACATAATACTCAAATATTTCATCTTTATTACTTCAAAAAGAGTTACAAGAGTTGACCTAGACTATTACATTGACAAAAATGCTTAGCCCTGAAACCCGGGCGTTACAATTCTCTCCCCCTTAGGATGATTCCGTCCCGGAATCATGCATCAGCAAACAGATGTGGATAGCGACTCATCATGTCATCCTCTGTTTCCCAAGTGAGATTCGGCCCATTCGAATGTTTCCATCGGACTAGCACAAAGTCGACCATCTTGCGTCGTAACTTCTTAGTCTTACGGTCAACAATTGCCTCAGGCTCTTCGATCAACCTTTTATTTTCATCCATCCTTAACTCTGAGATTGGAATTATGTCGGGAACATCTCCCGTGAATTTCCTCAAATAACACACATGGAAGGTGTTATGAATACCATTGAGTTCTTCGGGCAATGCCAGCTTGTAAGCTTGGTTCCCTATCTTCTGAAGAACTTTGAACGGTCCAATAAACCTTGGACTCAACTTTCCTCGTTTCCCAAATCGTATAAGTCCCTTCCACGATGAGACTTTAAGCAAAACGGAATCCCCAACTTCGAAAGTTATCGGTCGTCTTTTCTTGTCAGCATAGCTCTTCTGACGATCCTGGGCTGCTAACATCCTTTCCCTAATCACCTTCAACTTCTCAGCAGTCTCATGGACTATCTCGGGGCCCATAAACTACTTCTCTCCAGCTTCAAGCCAACAAGACGGCGTATGACATTTCTGCCCATACAAGGCTTGATAAGGAGCCATCTTGATGCTCGAGTGAAAACTATTGTTGTAGGAAAATTCTACCAGAGGTAAGTGCTCGTCCCAATTCCCTTGGAATTCGAGGGTACATGCTCTCAGCATATCTTCCAGCGTCTGAATCGTTCTTTCGCTCTGACCATCAGTTTGCGGATGACAAGCAGTACTCAAACACAACTTTGTACCTAACTCCTCTTGTAGACTCCTCCAAAACCTTGACGTGAAACGACTATCACGATCTGATACAATCGTAAGAGGGACACCGTGAAGTCTTACAATTTCCTTCACGTAAGCATTTGCGAGCTTATCCATAGACCACTTCTCGTTGGCTGCTATGAAGTGTGCACTCTTGGTGAAACGATCCACGACTACCCAAATCATGTCGTGACCGTTCTTCGTCCTGGGCAGTTTAGTCACAAAATCCATGGTGATGTCTTCCCATTTACCCATGGGTACAGGTAAAGGTTCCAAACTCCCATACGGATTCTGATGTTGTGCCTTAACCCTCGCACATGTTACGCACTCGGCCACACACTTCGCAACATCGAGCTTCATCGTCGGCCACCAGTATTAGGGTTTTAGGTCCCTATACATTTTAGTGCTACCGGGATGAATCGAGTACATGGTCTTGTGTGCTTCTTCCATCAGAAGATCTCTTATTCCTCCCGTCTTAGGTACCCAAATTCGATCTTGGAATACCTTCAGTCCTCGACTGTTTGTACCAAACACTAACGTTCTTCCTTTCGGTCATTTTTCTCTAAAGCTTCTTCTTGAGCTTTCCTGATACTTTCCACAATCGTCGAGACGACTTCAATTCTTAACGCTCTTGGCCTTTTCCTTTCCAGATTGACTTTCCGACTGAGAGCATCAGCAACAATATTTGCTTTACCTGGGTGGTAAAGTATCTCACAGTCGTAGTCCTTGAGAAGTTCTAGCCAACGTCGTTGCCTCATGTTCAACTCCTTCTGATTAAAGAGATACTGGAGACTCTTATGATCAGTGAAGAGCTTGCACTTCGTGCCGTAGAGGTAATGCCTCCATATCTTTAAGGCAAAAACTACCGCTGCCAACTCCAGATCATGAGTGGGGTAGTTTTTTTCGTGCTCTTTCAATTGTCGAGATGCGTATGCTATCACCTTTTCTCTTTGGGTCAGAACACAACCCAACCCGACTCCAGAAGCGTCACTATAAACCGCGAAATCTTCGACTCCATCGGGTAGAGAAAGTATCGGTGCTTCACATAACTTCTTCTTTAGCTTCTCGAATTCCTCATCGTGTTTTTCACTCCACGTATACGTAGCTCCTTTATGAGTCAAAGCTGTTAATGGAGCAGCTATCGAAGAAAAGCCTTGGATAAATCGTCGATAATATCCGGCTAATCCTAGAAAGCTTCGAATCTCCGTGGGACTCTTTGGACGTTCCCACTTCATTACAGCCTCGATCTTTGCAGGGTCAACCATTATTCCCTCCTGGTTAACAACATGACCCAAGAATTGGACTTCCCGTATCCAAAAGTCGCATTTGGAGAACTTTGCAAAAAGCTTCTCCTTCTTTAACACTTGTAATACTTCCCGTAGATGCTTGCCATGCTCCTCTTGGCTTTTCGAGTAGATGAGAATGTCGTCAATGAACACTATCACGGATTTATCGAGGAATGGTTTACAAACCCTATTCATCAAATCCATGAATGCTGCGGGAGCATTGGTTAGCCCGAATGACATAACCAAGAACTCGTAGTGTCCATATCTCGTTCTGAATGCAGTCTTCTCAATATCCTGCTTTCTCACCTTTAGCTGATGATATCCTGACCTAAGATCGATCTTTGAGAAGTAGCTCGAACCTTGCAGCTGATCGAATAGGTCATCAATCCTCGGCAATGGATACTTGTTCTTCACCGTTGCCTTATTCAGCTCTCGGTAGTCTATACACATTCTCATACTTCCGTCCTTCTTCTTCACGAATAACACCAGAGCTCCCCAGGGTGATGAACGAGGTCGAATAAAACCGTTGTCCAACAGCTCCTGAAGTTGCGTCATGAGCTCCTTCATCTCCGTCGGTGCTAATTGGTAAAGTGTCTTTGCTATCGGTGTTGTTCCTGGTAACAAGTCTATACGAAACTCCACTTGCCTATCAGGTGGTAATCCGGGAAGATCTTCGGGAAAGACTTCCGGATAATCACACACAACCGGTATATTCTGCACCTCTTTCTTCTCCTTCTTGGCATCGATTACGAATGCCAAGTATGATGCACATCCTTTGGACAAACATTTCCTGGCTTTCATCAGGGAGATGATTCCAGAATTCACTCTGCGTTTGTCCCCATACACCATAAATGATTCTTTTCCGGGTGGGTTTACCTTTACTATCTTCTTTCGGCATTGAATCTCAGCATCGTTGGCGCTAAGCCAATCCATACCCAAAACGATGTCGAAACCGTTTAACTCTATGGGTAATAGCTCTTCGTGGAATTAGTTTCCGTTTAGGTCAATGACGATGTTCCTAATAGGATTACTAACAGGTATGAATTTGCCACTGGCAACTTCTACAATCAGGGCATTATCTAGTTTTTCTACAGGCAATGCTAATTTCCCACCAAATTTATGCGACACAAAGGAGTAGTTGGCTCCGGAATCAAATAGTATATTTGTAGGCAAACCATTTACAAGAAAGGTACCTGAAGCGACGTCTGCTGCCTCCTTTGCAGCCTCGAGCGTCATCTGGAAGGCTCTCGCCTTCGGCTTCGGTGGTATGTTGGGTCTTCCTGTCTCCTTCTTCTTCGGGCAGTCCTTCAAAATGTGCCCTTCTTCATTGCACCCATAACAGGCTTTCTGGTTGAGGGTGCATTCATTGGCGTAGTGCCCATGCTTTCCGCACTTGTAACAAGTGACCCCTCCGTCACACTTTCCAGAGTGCTTCTTCTTACACTTGTCACACCACTTCGCTTCTGATCCTCCTCCCCTCGAACCAGACTTCGAGAATCTACTCTTCTTGTTGGACTTCGAGGATCCATTGAACTTCCGTTTCTCACCAACCTCAGCCCTCTCCAGACCTCTTTCCTTTTGTTGGGTCTCCACGTTCTTAGCTACTCGAACAACTGATTTCAGAGTGGTTGCCATCTTGACTGTTGGGCCAAAGTCAGCCGGCAGTCCGTTTGCGAATTTCTCAATTTTGGAAAGTTCGGTTGGCACTAGGTATGGAAACAACTTCATCTTTTCCGTAAATGCAGCAACATAGTCATCGATGCTCATTCTCCCCTTCTTCAAATTTTGGAACTCATTGTTCAGATCAATCAGGTCTATCTCTGAACAGTACTGCGCCTTCAGTTGTTCCAAGAACTCATCCGATGACATTTTCAGAGCTTCTCCCCGTGGCATTGTATCTGCCAATAGCTTCCACTAGCTCAAGACTCCAGTTTTCAATTGTCTCACAGCGAAGACAGTCTTCTGCTTCTCGCTGCAGTCGCAGCTCTCAAACACCATCTCCATCTCGGAGATCCAGTCCATAATCTCAACAGGCTTTGGGCTTCCTGAGAGACTTGGTGGTTTCGCACCCAAGAAATTTTTGTACATCCGCCCATCCTTGTTGTTTCTCCATTCTGGGCCATCCTTTTGCTCACCTTGAGTCCCTACTTGACTCACTTGGCGGCTATAGTTCCCTTCCTCAGATGGCTCGGGAACTGGCTCCGTCGATTCAACATGTATGGTAGGTTCGTCCCTATTTTCGTGGAGCATCCGTCTCATTTCTTCCCTTTGTTCAGCTAGCATAGCCTGAATCATGGCTTGAACTCCAGCCATGGTGACTGGCTCAGGTGCAACTTCTTCAACAATAGGTATTTGCTGAACCACTGGGGGTTGGTTCCTACCTCCATTTGCGTTCACGTTTCCGCTACGGGTCCTTGCCATCTTGATCTATACACCGAATAAGGTGAATTTAGATCTTTATTTAGGATAGACGTTTTAAATCGTCCTTATCACTCCGAAACGTTTACATGCTAGTTCTAATATTGTAGTCGTACGTTTAGAATCCTAAACACATAAGGTTTCCAGATCCGGTCGGCAACAGACCATAGATCCGAACAATTAACAGCATATTATGCACAAAACATTTAGCACATAAAAGCATTTTAGGCACAATTCCTAAAATAAGCTAGTGCTCACACCTCACAATCATCGCTTAGCATTCTAAGTTTAAGTCTAGAAATCCTACAAATTCCTAGTTTGCTTAAACTAATGCTCTGATACCAACTGTGACATCCCCAAAATCACGGCCAGAAAAGACCGGTTTGTTTATGCTTTGGTTAAAAATCAGAGTTACATTTTAAATGAAAGTGTTGCGGAATTTGTCCCAAAACAAAAATATGATAAAGATTTATCAAAAGCATTTCCATAGAAATGTATTTCATTAAAAGACTCGGGATGTCATGTTCGTACAGATCAAAAGCATAAACAGTAAAATATAAGCCTTACTACATTATTTCATATCTACAGGCCTATATCCATAATCCCTCGTCCAAAACATCACACCTATGCTCATGCGCCACTACCTGTAATACATAAAACTGAGTGGGTCAGGCTTGGGAGCCTGGTGAGCACATAGGGTTTTCAACCCACAATAAATAAGTTTATTAGTTTCATCGATCAACAATAACCCGATTACCCGTTCCCGTTATCCTCACTTTACGTCCCTAAACACCTATCATAAGGGACCTAGCCTAAGGATCATCATCGGGACGGACACTACTGCTAAGGGGATTCCTCAGCAATAAATGTCCTAAAGGCAACCATGTGGGGGATGGAGTACACCGGTGAACATATCGTTCACAAACACCTACAGGTTGCGAGCCTGCTAGTGTTCCACTGGACTGTCTAGAAGAGTCCGTGGTCGTCATCCATACTCCGCTAGATGACAGAATCAACAACATCAACATCGAGGCCTCTCATCATTTTATCACACATCACCTATTGCATATACCCATGTTTTACCCCAATATTTTCGTAGATATAAAATACATATACAGTTTAAATCATTGAAAACATGTATAACAACGTTCATCTAGCATAGATAGCAAGTATTCAGATAATATGCACACATAGCACGTAATTTATATAAAATACTTCATATCTATGTGTAAGTTGAAAGTAACTATGCACTCACTTGTTAAGGTGATGATTCCAAAATCGGGCAGCACTTGCTTCTAACGATTCTATTTTCCTTCGACGAAACCTAGCATTATTATCGCTAAATTTTAGTCTAATATTTACCGTGACCAACTATTAGTCTTAGTATTATTATTATTATATAAGCGTTAAACAATATTTTCCAACCACTATGTACAGACAGGGGCCAGACATAAAACATCGGAGGGCAGGACCATTTTGGCATATAGCATTTCTGAAATCCAACAACCCTATGCGGCCCTTTAAACCAGATTCCCCGTACCGCGAGTAGTTAAAAAAAATATTATAACGACACTTATATAAGTTATAATAATAGCTCAAATATTTATTATAAGTTCATAATAACAATACTAATTTTAAATATAAGCTATATTAAAATAAGGTAAGCATAACTTACTTACAAAGGGGTTTTAGCTAGGAGTCGGGCTCTGCAGGGGCAGAACTTCGTCGTTGAATCTTTCTAAGAAAGATTCGTGCAGCGCTTCAGCGCTCACCTTACTATACTAAGCTATAGAAAGAGAAGTCGAATCACGAGGGACCGAAATGCTCGGGGGATAAGGAGAGAAAGACTTTTGAATCAAGAGAATGGTGCAAGAAATATGAGAGCCCAAGGCTCTTATTTATACTAATTGAATTTTCAAAAACTACCCTCCATAATTACTTAATGACATTTTAGTTATATAAACAACTAAACACCCCTCTATAATACTATTATAAATGGATTTAATGATATTTGTACTAAACTAATGTCGAAAGAACTAAACATTAGTCTTATAATGACCGTATCGTCGATACCTTTCTAATGATATATACATATGTATATATATGTGTGTACGTATACATGATTTATACTTTATTTTAATACGTAAATATGCTATTATAATTTGTAACTCGTTCATATGAACTCCGTTTTTGACGTTCTTTATATCCACGCGTAGGTGAAGACGTACTCTACAACTTTCGTTTAGATCACTAAGGCTAAATCTCGCTCTATCGTAAATTCACTATTCACGCTTCCCGGTATCGTGCCGGTTCTGTCGTGAAACTTCGACGGATCATAACTTCTTCGTTATAACTCGGATTTCAGCGTTCCTTATATGCACGGAAACCTTGAGACATATTCTACAACTTTATATAGAGATATCGGGATTATCTCACACTTTAATTTTGACGCTCATTTTTATTCTTTATTAATTATACATTTATAATTAAATAATAAACACATATAATTCACATAATACTTAAATATTTCATCTTTATTACTTCAAAAAGAGTTACAAGAGTTGACCTAGACTATTACATTGACAAAAATGCTTAGCCCTGAAACCCGGGCGTTACACTAACAAACTCTCAAATCCCATAGCCCTAACACAATCATTATGTTCTCTACTTAAACCTTGAATAACACCCAACAATGACCCGGGTGAACATCTATTCTTCAATAAAGGAAATTCTTTTATAACAATAGTTTTTTTTATCTTTCTTCACAACTTTAGTTTCTCTCTTTGGTTTCTTTGAAGATCCAGGACGACGCTGAAAATCTGAATCATCTTCATCAGATAGTTCACGTTTCTTACTTACAGTTTTGACCTTAACCCTCAGCTTCACTTTTGGTTGTTCATTAACTGATTTTTTGGATGTCTTTGAACGCGTTTGCGGCACCTCATTCGCCTTCTCTCTTTCGGAAGATGACCGTGTCTTCCTTGAGCTATCTACATCCCCTTTTTAACTACAATTTTCATTACAAACATAGTGTTAGTAAAAAATAAAACATACATTTATCATTACTATTCACTAATGATTATAAACAGACGTATAAAATCATTTATGATCATAACAACAAATAAATATACAAACTAAATGTTATATACAATCCACTTAAAAGAACCACAAAATCAGTTATGATTACAAAAATAACTTTATATTCATGTTTGATACATAAAAATACATTTATCATTACTAGTTACCAATGATTATAAACAAACGTATAAAATCATCTATGATTAGAAGTAAAAATAAACATATAACTAAATGTTATGTTCAATACACTGAAAAAATAAAAAAAATCAGTTATGATTACAACAAATAACTTCAAACATTAAGTTATATGTTTATTTCTACTTCTAATCATAGATGATTTTTTTTTGAAATGTACCTTCAGAAATAACAACACTTCTACCGCATTCGATATTTTTCTGATTTTTGAATTTTTTTCGAACATAGTTTCTTTTGAAATCCTTATCTGTGAAAATATAAACAAAAACTTACATCAAAAACCACCACAAACAAACATAATAAAAGACATATCAACTCTAAACGAGACAATCATCAAAATCAAGTTAAAATGATGAAAAACCTACTGAATAAAAAAAACACCATTATCAACATAAAACGACAGTTAACTAATTAATAAATACATACTTTATCAATAAAATGAAAAATAACTTGCACTATAACCTTTCATTTTGATTAAGGAAGATGCAACTTCGTTTATATTTTCTCCTGAAGACATTTACTGATTTCTCAATAACATGTAAGAAACGAAAACTAGGGCAAAATGAGATAAAGAAAGAAAAATAGGGTTTCCTGAGAGTTCGAATTGAGACTTCGATCGAGAAAGAAAAGAAAACAATAGCCGGTTACAGTATTGTAGCCTACAAAATTCATATCAATCTTTGTAAAATTACAACAATAGCCCCACAATCATAAATTAACGGCGTTAGTTTAATAACTTACCAACATAATTACAAATATGTCACCGCATAGCTTCAGAAACAAACATAAGCAAATCAAATGGTTATGCACATATCTCACAATCTCTAATTTTTTTTTTATTCTCAAGGGAACCAACACCTATATATATATATATATATATATATATATATATATATATATATATATATATATATATATATATATATATATATATATATATATATATATATATATATAGAATTAAGTTAATTTGAGAACAGTATTTATTGTGAGAACGTGAGAACACCATTTGTATGCTATTATTCTTATTTGAATTTAATATGTATAGTATTGTAGTAATTACAATATGAATATATTCAATTTTATATTGTCATTCTACTATAAAATTTATATATATATATATATATATATATATATATATATATATATATATATATATGTAGTAATTTAGTAAATTCTAATGTGAATGTTAAATATGTGACTCTTCATATATTCGATGATGAATAATGTCATAAAGTTGTACATACTAAATTTTAATGTGAATATTAATGTGTGGTTGTTCATATATTTGTTGATGAATAATGTCATAACGTTGTATATACAAAATTCATAGCAGAATAGTAACATAAAGTAGTGTTCTCACGTTCTCACAATAAATATTGTTCTCACATGAACCTAACCCTATATATATTTATAAGATTTAAAAGGATTAGGACTAATAACTCATTCTAGGTCATTTTCCTTGTTTCGATGTGGACTTATAGTACCAGTTATTTGTCCGAATGTCGTTTAAATTTTACTTATATATAAAATTGAACATGTATATAAATATAAAAGTTATTTCATTAGTTTAATTACCCTTCTAACATGTTGAGCAAAGGGTTACATGCAAAAATAGATAAATACCAATTCATAAAGTACATATAAATTATAATAGATATAATTTATGATACATAGAACAATAATTCATGACTCAAGTATACTAGAATACACTGTTTTACAAGAAACAAAGGTTTGATTCAAAACAAATCAAGGGTTTACAGTTTTCAAATACATGTCAAGAATACAAATTCACGGACATACAATCAATCATTTATTTCAGAATGATTAGGTTTTCATTATACATGTAACGTTTATATGCTTTTTATGAGACATTCAATACAGGTTGTTTAAATTCATTTAAACAACCAAGTTAAAGTCCTGATAATTATAACCAGAGTCTCCAGTCAGGGGATCGAAACAAGGTGTGTGTAGATCTATATTGGGATTGACAACCCTACACTCAAACTGCTAGCTACAGTCAGGCATACACGCCAATGAGTGAAAACTGTTATCAACGGTTTAAACGCCTACAAAGTGTTTGTTTCAGGCCATTCAGTCATAATATGGTTATAATAATTCATTAAAAAAATATTAACAATACGTTAATGTATAAACAACTAAACGTAAGTACATCTTCAAAGTACCAGTTTACAAAATACAAAGTGTAATGGTATATTACAGTTTTCAATAACAGCTGGTGAAACTAGGCACACTCTCAATTACAAGTTTTACAAATACAGAACATTGGTTTACAAATAGAACGGTTTTATGTGAATAAAACTACTTTTCATATACAGCAGAAAATACGGGATTTTCTAAAACAGTTTTCATATTCAAGATACAGAGACATCCTTTCAAACATAAAGACTTATGCACTCACTCAACTTTATGTTGATACTCTCTTTTCAAATTACTTGTATTCTCAATGAAATAATAAACATGTACTCCCCAAGCTTTTTGAGAAGATGGAGCTATTTTAAGTCATATTTTCTTCTATTGTATAACGATTTTGGTTTCAATATACATTGATTAAACACATGTAAATACTTATACTTTTTTAAATACAATGGTTGTTTGTACTTTGACTACTATGATGCATGTGTTGTGATACTACAAATGAAGTCCTCCACCCCCGGCGTTTCCGTCGTCTGGTTTGGGGGTGTGACAGATACATTTGATTTTCCTTGTTGCATGGAGATGATGTGTTTATAAATTATAAATTAAATATTAATAAGATACAATCTGAATAAAAACTTAATTTGATGAGCACTAGTACAAAAAAGACCTACGATCACACTTTCCGAAAAACGGCCTGTGACACTTTTTATTAAAAGTGTGGCTAAAGGTCACTAAAAAAATTTAGAGACTGTTTTTGGCTACATTTAAATTAGGTTGTGTGGCCATTATATAGATAATCAAAACTTTAACCACACTTAATTATACAAAATGTGACAAATATTAGTCACACTCGAACACTGAGGCCATAGGTCACAATTAGCCACAGGTATCGACTAAGATTGTCATACTTTTTTTATGAGAGACGGTAGATAAATGTATTATGACATGAGTCAGTTGCATGTGTGTCTATAACCCGATACCTTTTTAGCCACATAACAGACAAAGTAGCTAAAAGGTGATACATATGGTCACACTAAATATTTGTGTGTCCATAGGGCGGTTCTGTACTAGTTGTACTTAGTTAACGCAAGAAAAGAAAACAAGTTAGTATTGGTTATTTATGGTCATGTACCTTTTATTATGTGTGTCAAAATATGATGAATTGGCTTTGAGAAGAAACAAATATTGTGTGTGTAGGTAGCATTTAGTTATGATTACAACTATTATATGTGTTTATATGTAAATATAGTTATAAAAGAACAATAATGTCTTATCGGTATAATTAGGGGTCGTTCATTGAATATGTTACTATAATTATGTAATGTTCATTATGTTAGTCCTATTGTATTTGTAAGTTTAAAAAATAATCTTTTTAAAATGAAAATTTGTTGCTGTAAAACTAAAATTGTTTCCTGGTCAAGTTATTATATAAAAAAATGACAATTTTAGACTTTCTGGAAGACTCATAAATTTGACCATTTTTATCTTTGACATCATTTGACAGAATAAAAAAATGAACAAAAGGTACAATCATGCCTTTTTACAAAAGTACATTGCTTTTTTTTTTAAATTAAAGTGTTGTATAAATTAATAAAAAAAATTTGAATGACAGTTTTGTAAAGTTAGAAATAATTTCTAAAAAAACAAAAAAAAATAAAAATAATAAAAACAAAACAAATAAAAATATAGTTGTATTGAATAAGAGCTATAAGAATGGACCAAATTGCCCTTTTGTCATCTATTCTTTTAATTGCTACCAGATCATACACCATTAAAAATGAAAAGAATACAACTTGCTTTAATAGAAAATGTCTGATAAGTATAATTATAGTATGACTATTAGTAGTTTATAGTCATACTTTAATTGCTTATGTGTGTGGAAATCAAAAGTAAACAATACTAATGCTAAAAGAAACATGTGACATCAACCAATGGACCATTTTTCCGAAGGAGAACCGAAAGCTACTAGCTTGCACTTCCGAGCAAACTTCCAAGAATTTTTTTTCTCCTTTAGTCAACTAACTTTGGGTTTTCAAGCATTAAACACAAAATGCAATTTATAAGTTTTAATGCATGAACTTTAAGAGGTTGAAGGGCGTGGAAGGAGATTGTTAAGGATGTGAAAACCTACATAAGGCCAAGGGCAAATTAGTAATTTAAGACATAAAATGAGAAATGAGAAAAACCTTGAAATGGTAAATGGCAACAGAGATTTTTCTTTTTCTGTTTACTTAATCAAACCAAGCAAAATGACGACAATGGTCATTTTGACTAGCATTCCAAGTATGGACCAAAAAGGTCAAAATGACCAAAACGGTCGAATTGTGAAACTTCTTACCTGTAAAGAAATGTTTCAAATGACAAAAATTTTGACTAGTTTGATTAACCTGATGAAAATTACAGATCATATTCAATCAAAATCTAAAATCATCTATGAGCCTTTGACCACTAGGCACTAGAAGGAAAAAATAAAGATCCAATTCTACATAAACTCCTAAGATAAATGTAAGACTCAACCTAAAACGAAAAACACAAAAATAACAAAAAATTGAGAATCGTACCATGTAATGGAATTTTTCTTGATATTGAGATACTGATCAACTGAATGAAGGGTTCCTCTTATCATCAAGACATTCTTCAATTCGATAGTCACATCTCTCCCCAACAAATAATTTTCACTTTTCTTGATCAACAACCTTGATTTAACCTTTTGTCTAGGGTTCATCTTTTGTTGTAACGTGAGTAAACAAGAACACCAACCCTTTGCTAAAATGAACCCTAAAAACAGGACGATTGTAGATGAACAAACACAGACACGACAGTGGAATCAAACTGCAGACGAACACACATACATGAAGGTAGAGGCATTGATTTGTTTACCAAGCATCATCTTTAGAATAACTTAAAAAACAATTTCACTTACTTGCTGTAGAAAAACACGCAGACAAGACGGAGCGACCAAACGACAATGGAGGCATCGATGGTGGATAGTGTTAGAGATGGACGGGAGCGTCGACCAGTGGATGCCTTCGTCGGAGGGGATAGGTAATGGTGGTGATGAAACCAATTACTGGTGGTGGGTTGTGCACTGTTAAGAGAGAATAGTAGCGAAATAGATAAAGTTATGGTGGCGAGAGACAAGAGCGACGGAGTAGAGAGAGATAGAGAGATTGAGTACTGGCGATCGTGTTGATTGGCAGACCAAAGACAATGCGGTGGAGTAGATCGATGAAGAAAGAGATGAAGGAGAAAGAGGGGTCATGAATTATTTGGGAGAGATTGAGAGGGAACTCTTGATGGCGAGTTAATTTGGAGGTTGAAGAAACGAACCACAATTGTAGATAGCTGGTCTTTGAAATTTTTTGGGTTGGGAAAAAATATTTTGGGGAAAACGAAAATTCAAAGGGAAGGGGGAGGGGGGATATATATATATATATATATATATATATATATATATATATATATATATATATATATATATATATATATATATATTATCATTAAATTTTGATTTACTAATTTTGAATTTAGGATGAAAATTTACATTTTCTAAAATATTTTTGTGTTTATATGTGTCATATACGAGTGGTGTGTAATGAAAATTATACTTGTGTTATATGTGTTTAGATGGGTAAATTCATGTCTTACTCGTGTAAGGCACACAACATGAATTTGAAATACGTGTCAACACAAACACACATGATTTATAGGTTATCCTTATAATTAAGGCTTATGGGTTATATCATTGGGCTCATGACTTGTGGATTAGGGATTAGGATGTAGGATTTGGAGCTTAGGGCTTAAGGCTTATGCTTGTGGCTTCTAACTTATTATGGCTTATCGTTTAGGATTTAAGACTTAGGGATTATGGCTTATGACTTATGGATTAGGTCTTATTTCTTATGACATAATTAAGGCTTAAAGGCTTATGGTTTGAGGTTTATGCATAGGGCTTTAGGCCTTATGGCTTACGGCTTATGAGTTATGAATTATGACTTATAGTTTATGGTTAGCTTAGGGCTTAGTCCTTAGGCCTTATGGCTTGAGGGGCTCCTGACTTATGATTTAGGGCTTATGGACTATGGCTTATGCTTACAGATTAGGGCTAATGGGTTATAGATTAGGGCTTATAACTTATGGCTTAAGGCTTATAACTTTGGTATTATGCTTTATGCCTCATGGCGTATGACTTATGACTTATGACTTATGATTTATTTCTTAGGGATTATGGTTTCAGGTTTAAGGTTTAAGGTTTAGGGCATGTGACTTATGCCTTATCTTCAGATTCATGCTTAAGGCTTATGGCTTTGGCTTATATATTAAGGATTATAACTTAGGGAATATAACTTATAGCTTATAGCTTAACGCTTAACGCTTATGCCTTAGGGCTTAAGACTCATTCTTACAAGCCTACGATGGCGCCCACCCTACCTCCAACTCACCTCCACCTTTATATGACAAACCCACACACCCTGCCCCAACACCACCCACCCACCACCCTCCTGATGTCCATACTCTCACCCACACCAACATGCTTACCCTAACCCTTACCCTGCATTTATCCTACCTATACCCTCACCTCCATACCTAGCTACACCTATACCCGAAGCATATAACTATACTTTAATTACCGCAAGCCCACACCGAAGTTGATTCTTAGTTCACCCTTCTCCACCGACCACAATGTATACCCCAATAACAACCCCTACCACCGTCCACACTCATATACATATCCACCTCCCGAGCTACTTTTACACTAACCCTTACACTCACACCCACACCTACACCCATATGTATTACTCTATTATTATTGTGTAACTTTTAGTGTCGTATTCACCCAATAACCCACCCACCACTCCATGTCCGCACATATACCCTACACTACCTCATCCCTACACCGCTCAGATTAATATATTGATTAAAGAGTAATTCATGGTTTATCATCATTAATCGAATTTCAAAAAAATTAAAAAGGTAAGAAAATTATTATTAAATTAATTTTCCTATTTTTTTGAACTTGTTGAAACCTAAAATATTTTACTAGGATAATTTTTATCTTTATTTTGAAAATTTTCAAAATTTTCAAAATTTTCAAAAATTTTGAACTTTTTTATACAATTACAATTACTCATTTAGACTTCAGTTCCCCCCCCCCCCCCTGATTTTCCCTAAAAAAACCGTTCCTGGCTCTCTCAAAATCCCTGCTCGCTCCCTTTATCTCTCAAAATTCTGAACATATATCTCCACTTCCGTTCATACGCTCTGCTCTCTTCTCGCTCAGTAATCCCTATTTGGTGGTGTTGGTAACCTGGTTTCGAGATCAGGGTTTCAGATGACGAATATGTATCAGTCGGCGCTTTGGAGGAAGAAACAATCGGATATGATGCGATTTATGAAGACTTGATTTAGTAGACCGATGATCCAATAGTAGTAATCTTCAATCGATTTGGTATCTTTCATCTTCAAATTATGTATATGAGTGTGGGTATGGTTGCTCGTGAGTATGCGACACATCAGTCCAAGAAAACACACAGCAGCTGGACGCCTCGAGCAATTCCCGATTGCTCGCCGCTGATTGCTCTGCCGATTGCCATCGCTGGAGACCGTCGCACCCAACAGCACCGATGACCGTTTCACTCTAAAAATTCGATTCAGGTTCGATATTCTTCAATCCTTTCATGATTTCGTTCAATTTGATTTTGGATGCTCTCGGTCAATTCCTCTTTCCCCTAATTTTAGTTGAGTCTCCGACGGAGGAGGGTTAGTAGTATGTTGTTCTTCAGTCAATCTGCAAGACTGCAACCACAGTTGATTTCTACGGTAAGATAGTAATCTTCCTGCTTGTAATTTGATTTCAATTTCATTATAAATCAAAGAATTGCATTCGATCTACTCAATTCCTCTCCAAAATTAGATATTATCTTAACTTTCACTGCAAAATCAAACATGTTTTTTAGTTATTTGTGTAAATGTTTCTCTATGTATCACTTGTTATTCAAAAAAAATTTGTAAATGTGTTTGGTTTTAAATATTTGAGTTATGTAGGCACATCAACAAGCTTCTGAGAAGCATTGATACGGAAGATTGGTTGGTGGAACTTTCGACATATTTTAAATTGGTTGAGAGATGGTTGGGTTCCTAATTTTTCAGATTAAAGCGTTCAGAGCTTTTCTGTGAGGCAGAATAATACCAGCTTCTTGTAAGTTGTTCATTCTTTCCTCTTTCAAATGGCCTTTTGGTTCTATTGTTTTCAACTTTCCCTTTACAAAGTTGACTGAATATTTTTCAGATTAAAGTGTTCATAGCTTTTCTGTGAGGCAGAATAATACCAGCTTCTTGTAAGTTGTTCATTCTTTCCTCTTTGAAATGGACTTTGTTTTATTTTATGCTTTTTTCATTTAAATGTTTCCGTTTGATCAAATTGTTATGTATAGTCAACAGTAGTGCTTAAAATGTGCATGTTCTTTTGACATAGATTCATAAAAACAATAAAGTATCTAAAATTTAAAGTTAAACTTTGCGATTAACAGGAAAAAGAAGCAACTTAAATGGTTTTGAAGGATGAAATACAGTTGATGGTGAGTTAGTTCATTCCCCAAAAAAACTACAATGAAGTCCGAAGAACTTGAATACTCTAACCTATGTGGAGCATTGGGAAACTTTTTCTAGTTTACATTAAGATTCAAGATTAAGAATCATTCATCGTTATCTGAAAGGTTAGCAAAATTTTGTTGGATTTTGATATGAACCCTAAGATTTCTGATTTTGGTCTATTGAGGATTGTTGGAGTGGATCAAACTGAAGTAAACACCAATCGAATTGTCGGAACATAGTAAGTTTTTAACTCCCTTGTTTCTACTATGATTAAGAATCATACATTAATAGTTTTTTTTTCCTTCGTAAACTACTCTATTATGTCTTTTATTTATTCAATTTTGTTTCAATGTTATTGGTATATGTATCAAATATAAAATCACATCAAGACAATTAACTTCAAAACTCAAAGAAGCGCAAGGAAACTTTTATATTGAGTAATAGCCTTCTCATGAAGACAATGACCAATACCAACAAGATGAATGCCTAGTTATGTCTAGTTTTTGGTTTATGATGTTTTTGCTTTATTTATCATATTTTTATACTTGCACTTAGTAGAATTTTCATTTTTTTTGGTATTTTAATTACGAATTTAATGTATGGATTTGGATTTCAATTATTAATAATATCTAATTCTGAATATTGATATTGTTTCATATTGTCAGTTTTGGTTACTTTCATTTATATATATTCTTTTGATATATCTACAATATAGAAAAAGTAACGATAAAAATTGAATTATTGTGGCATTAATATAAATTTGGCCATGTTTTATAGATTTTCAATGTCTCTAAAATTATGCAATGGTTATTTTACATCATTTTTTAACGTGTGGCTAAATGGGTAATAATAGCCATAATATACAAGAATTGTGAGTCTACAGTTGTTTTAAGGTGATGTTTTTTTCTAAAATTTTTGTGACTAAGTTAAACAATAACAACATGAAAAACAATTTATGTGGCAAATAAATACTATAATTGATTGTTGTTGAGACTAAATACTAGCAAATCGTCACTTACATCATTAATTATGTGTCCATTTACCGAACATGGACATGTTCACCGTAATTATATGTGTCTAAAATATACCCAATAGTCTTAATACGATACCGAATAGTCCTTAATTTTAACAAAATGTGTGCCTTTATGATACTTATGATTGTATTTCACTTAATTGTATGTCTCTACACGATAGGTTATAGTGACAAAAATTGATTGTTTTTTGTGACTAATAATTAGCAATTCGCCACTTATGGAAGTAATTACATGTGGCCATTTAGCAAACATGGTCACACTCACCGTAATTACATGTTTACAAAAGATACACAATAGTCTTAATAAAATTTAAAATATGTGACAATATAAAAGAAAAACAACTACACTAAAACATCATGAATGTCGCAAGTTGGTGATATACAGTCACCACATTTACTAAATAAATGTGACTACTAACAGTTTAACACTATAATATTGGATATGTAAGGAACAAAATTTCATACATATTTGTCACGCTTTTATAATACGGCCACATGTTTTCATATCATACGGACACTATATTTTAAAGTGACCATAAGACCCATACGATGGCGTCACCTTCCGTCACACTTTCAGTGAAAAAATAAAATATCACGCATATGATCACATTTTTTTGGTGTGACTGTAAGTCATTTTTCTTATAGTGGAGCTTGATTTCTAGAACTTTATTGGACATTAAATTCCATCGACTACTGACCAAGCAAATTTCAAATACTTTATTGCCATAATGTCACTAACAAATAAAAATTGAAATGTTATGGTGGAGCAACTATACCTAGAATGGGAGACATTTTTTTATTATATGGTTTTATTATTGGTTACTAATATGAATTGGAAACTAGTCACAAACCGAATCTTTTGGATTCAAAATCAAGTTTTTTATATTATATTATTATGCATTTGTTTCGCTAGAATTGAATTGAATTTGAGGAAAAATAATCCAATTTCATCACATTCCAATGTTTGGTTCGACTTTGTAAAATTAAGCATTTATTTCGCTAGAATTGAATTGAATTTGAGGAAAAATGAATACAATTTCATCACATTTCAGTGTTTGGTTCAACTTTGTAAAATAGAATTGAAATCATGAATAAAAAAACTTTTCATTATATAAGGGAAAACATTTTCTTTCACGAAGATAATGAAATTAAATTCCTACTATGAAAAGAAAGTGGTATTTTACTTTGTTATCTTTGTTTTATTTTATAAACATAATCTCTACCACCATCACCCACCGCTACCACCACCACCTACAATCACTGCCACCACCACCCTCCACCGTTAATTTGGAAGATTAACGATGAAACTTTGATAAAATAAAATTATTGATGAAACTTGATATAATAAAACTAACTACTCGGTTTATATACAAGTTATTTTTTTTTCTTTGTAAATTTCATTATATTAGTTTGACACTTACGGATTAACGTTATTATTTATAATAAATTTAATCATAGTCAGTTCTTTTTTTTATTCAATGAATTCTATAAAAGTAAACATGCATCAGATTTTTTTTTATGAACAAAGCTTTTACAATAATTGAATTTTATAAAATATAACTGAATAATAAATATAAAAATAAATTACTTATGGATATATGTTACAATGTAATGTTGTAAGTAGGGTTTGGTTATAAACTTTGTTAAATATATAGATCAATGGAAGTTGAATTGTAACAAACAAATTTATATAATTTTGATATGATATGATATCATATAGGGATAATGACTTGAAAGGGTAACGAACTTTTGACTTTTGTCACATTTAGTCACTAAACTTTTTTTCGTTATCTATTTGCCATTGAACTATTGAAACTGTTCACATTTTACCCTTATGACCGGCTGTTGCCGGTCATAAGGGTAAAATGTGAACAGTTTCAATAGTTCAATGGCAAATAGATAACGAAAAAAAGTTTAGTGACTAAATATGAACAAAATCGAAAGTTCGTTTCCCTCTAAAAAGTTCAATGACTAAATGTGAACAAACCTCCTCTTGTATTATGTTTTAGCAAATTATTTATTTTTGTTAAATTGTAACAACATTTGTTGATGAAGAAATCTATGAAATAAAAAAAACAAAACAAAACCCTGAAAATATATTAAAAAAAAAACAAAAAACCAAAAACAAAATAAAAAACCAATGGTTTGACATTTTCCAAAATAAAAAATCAAAATTTCCAATCTGATTTTAGTTTTACAAAAAAATAAACCATTCTCACTGATGTGAATTATGACCATTGGTTTGGCATGCGAAATTTGTGACATCCCACGAATATGTAGTTACAACATCGTTTGAACTCGTAATTCATAGTAAGGGGTTAGAGTATCATCGCATGAATACGTAGTTACAACATCGTCTGAACTCGTAATTCATCACCTACAGGTTATGGGCCTGCTGGTGTTTCCACTAGGTTGTCTAGAATAGTCCGTGGTCGCCATCTATACTCTGGTAGATGACTACATCGCCACATTGCTGGTTAAGGTTATGGTATCTCCTTTCATCCAACATCACATATTCATCGTCATCTATTTACCTAATTATCACCACCTTTCTATCATCACCTATCTCTTATCATTTTATTTCATCACACACCAACTATTTCATCTATCCATGTTTCATCCGCAATATATTTGTAGATATAAAATAAATATACCGTTTAAATCTTTTAAAACATGTATAAAATCGTTCATCCAGCATAGACAACAAGTATTCAAATAATATGCACACATAGCAGGTAATTTATATAAAATACTTCATATCTATGTGTAAGATTAAAGTAACTATGTATACCATAAAAATCCCATAAATGCTTCCTAACTTCGAACCCCAAGGTTTACTCTACTAAAGCTTCATATTCTCGGCTCTCTGAACCTAGAAGGGTCCAGATCTATCACACCAAAAAGCTCAAGATAGCTCTTTCTCTCACTCTACACACTCAAGCTCGCTAGGGTTCTCACTTATGGGAATGGTAGTCGCAATTGAAGGCCATAAGTGCCTTTAAATATGGCTCGGGCACAAAGATTTAGGATTTCTGCCAACAGCGCGGACTCGTCGAGTCGCCTCACCGACTCGTCGAGTCCATTCATTAATCTGAGTCATCAGTCGCGACCTTACTCGACGAGTTGAGGCGTCAACTCGTCGAGTCTCTCTTCTTAACTCAAAAGAAAAATACTTAAATGATGATACCTGGAAATCCGGATGTTACATTTTGTTTTTTTATTTCATAGATTTCTTCATCAACAAATAATGTTGCTACAATTAAACAAAAATAAATAATTTTGCTAAAACATAATACAATAGGAAGTTTGTTCACATTTAGTCATTGAACTTTGTAGAGGGAAATGAACTTTCGATTTTGTTCACATTTAGTCACTAAACTTTTTTTCATTATCTATTTGCCACTAAACTATTGAAACTGTTCACATTTTACCCTTATGACCGGTAACAGCCGGTCATAAGGGTAAAATGTGAACAGTTTCAATAGTTTAGTGGCAAATAGACAACGAAAAAAAGTTTAGTGACTAAATGTAACAAAAGTCGAAAGTTCGTTACCCTTTCAAGTCATTATCCCTATCATATATTGATAAGTAAATAAGATTCTTTATCTAGTATAGATTGTTTTTTAACTATAAAGTTAAAAATCAATAAAATATTATGTTATTTCACTTTGGCTGGAGTCGGCTTAAAATCCTTGTTATTCACTATATTAAATAAAATAATGGTATTTTAACTTTTTAAATACAACTTTTTACAATGTTTTAAAAACCGGTTTTTTAGTTGAACCGGTATGGTGACCGGTTTCCGGTTTAACCGGTTCGACCGTCGGGTTAACCGGTTTTTATAATTTTCATCTTTTTTCCTATTTTCCTATACGTATATATATATATATATATATATATATATATATATATATATATATATATATATATATATCATGAATTTGACGTTTACAAGTTCAAACATTAAAAATACATATAAAAATAAGTTATAGATCAATCAAAATATATTAAAATAACACATAACCATAAGTTTTAATGTTTTACATCAATCCATATACGTCAAAAAGAAATATAAAGTATAATAACGAAACAAAATATAGTTTTAGATGAATACAAACACATCAAAAAAAATTATAACATTTATCATAGGTTTTTATTTAGAAAAAACTAAATACATTTGAAAAAAATCACCAAAGTTTATTATGGAAATGGTTTTTTTCCATGTACTTTTATGTGGTTTAACCGGTTCATTTTGACCGGTTCAACCGGGTTTTTCTAAAAACCGGCCGGTTCAATCCGGTTCAGAAATCAACGTAAAATCGGTAATAGTTGAACCGCTTCCTCCTCTGGTTCCCGGTCCAATCGGTTCGACCGGCCGGTTCAAACCGGTTTTTAAAACATTGACTTTTTGTTGATTTATTTGATTATAATTACATAGAAATGATGTTGTGAACATATACACACGTGATTTTTTTTTTCAAACACGTATCTTTGAAAATAACAAAGAAGGGACTATATTATTATTATTATTATTATTATTATTTTCTTTTTCTATAGATATCGTTAAAAGAATCATCATTGTCACTGTTATTTTTGTAATAAGAGAAATTAAATATTCTCATACTTTTTATTCTTATAAATCATCATATCCAATTAAATGGTGCCATGTGTAGTATTTAATGCTCATTTAATGAAATTTAATGATATTTTAGTATAGTAGTATAATATATGTTATCATTTAATTAAGTAGAAGGATTGAGAGTAACAAAAGTATAAGGATATTTTTTTTTTACTTGTAATAATTAAATGATAGACAAGACCTACAAAATGGCATAAACAAATATAATTAATGCCTTTTCCGGTGATGGTTATATTTTATGTTTTATACATTTTCTAAGAAAAATGCAAACCAAATCTTTCTCTCTACTTACATTTTTGGAAACTCAAGAATATATATCAAATAAGTTTTCATGTTCAATCGAAAAGTAGTTTAATTTTGATTTCCTCACGACTTATAAATGTAAAAGGGCAGTTTATGAATAATATATATAGAGAATGTGTGTATTTTCTATTCAAAAAAATATATTAAAACAAAATAATTTTTCATAAACTCTTTTCTTATCCATATTCTAATAAAAGAATATGTTTATTCTTTTACCATATATCATCTTGGTAGACATCTTAATTAATATCATACCACTTGTCAATCTATTGATTTTTCATTTCAAATTTCAAAATTAAAATTTCTCATTTTAATTACATTAAATTAATAACATTATAATAAAAATTATAATAAAATTAATATATATTATACGATGATATAATTTTATGTAGAGTAAATTACACGAATGGTCATTGTAGTTTGGGATAAATTGTGTGTTTGGTCCGTAACTTATTATTTTGTAACTCAGATGGTCCTTATACTATGATTTTGTTGCGTATTTGGTCCCTATCAAGTATAAAAAAACTATTTTACCCTTATGATTTTTTAAAAATCTATTTATTATTTATTATTTGTAATTTATTAAAGTTAAAATAAACCCTAAATTATTTATCATTTATTTTATGAAATTAGTAAAACAATCTCTTCCCCTTCTCGGGTCACCATCTCCAGAATTATCACAGACTACCATATCCATAATCTCCGGTCAATACTACGACCACCAATTCCACCATATCCGACCACCATCAAAGAGCACCTCACCCCCACCTAAAAAAAAAAAACACAGAGATTTCGGTAGTAACCTTGCCATCAAATCCAGCAGATCCAGAAAAAACGAGAAGAAATCAAATCAAAAAATCCAAGATATCAACATACATTAAAACCCAGAAATCAAAAACATTCAAACCGAGAAATCTAAATACATTTAAACCTAAAAATCATGTACGTTCAAACCCATCAGAAAGTCATTTGATTTTTGGTCCATCCCAAGCAACCTTCATCTAGGCATATTAACAAATGCAATGTTAAGAACTCAAGATTAATGAACGTTGACGAACAAAATCAAGAAACCGATACTGAATTTATAACTGGAGAAACCTACAAACTGATACCAAATTTGTAACGCTCGCAGATCAGGACTAGTCAATTTAGAGACGATGAACATCAAAAATGAGTTTTTGATGGAAGATCATTTAGAAGGATTAATCTTAACCAACTTTTAGTATATGTTACAAGGGTTCTGTACATATAAAGAACACCGAAATCTGAGTTATAACGAATAAGTTATGGTCCGTCGAAGTTTTACGGCAAAACCGGCACGACACCGGGAGACGTAAATAGTGAATTTACGGTAGAAGAATTTTTAGCCTTAGTGGTCTAAACAAAATTTGTAGTATACATTAAACAGAGAACATACAAAAAAAGAACGCCCAAATCTGACTTCGTATGAGGAAGTTATGAATTTTCTAAGACTTGGCATAGCAATGCACAGCCCGAAACTCGAATTTTAGTTCGAGCGGTTTTTGGCCTACGCGACCTAAATGAGAATTGAAGATCTCATTAATAGGAACTCAACGGTAAAAAGACAGACGAAAACGGATTCCGTATGTAGAAGTTATGAATTTTACGCGGACATTTAACAATATAATCTCCTCATACTGTTAAATTTAAGATCGGTCGAGAATTAGCCGACGGGGTCTAAATGAAAATTTTAGATATTGTTTTTACCTACCCGTGGATATAAATAATGTCAAGAGTAGAGCTCGTATGTTAAAGATATGGATGAAACTTGGTCCCTACTCTTCGAGCGCGATAAATTCGATACAGTTTTGTAAATCTGAGATTGAATGAGAATTAGATGACGACGTCTAAATGAAAGTTGTAGTGCTCGTAAATACCAACGTGTGGATATAAAGAACGTCAAATGTATATATCATTTGATACGTTTGATTTCCTCGCACCGGATGTGGTAGAGCTTCTTAAAAGAGTACAACGAATCATGCATAGTAATGTTATATCCCCTAGATCTTCGGATGTAGTCTTTAAAAGAATTAGCTTTACCATTCAAAAAGGCTTAGCGGCACAACTTGTTGCTCGTTTGCCATCTCACTCATTGTACGATGACAATTAATTTCTAATACTTGTCATTATGAACTTATAATAAATATTTGAGCTATTATTATCACTTATATAAGTGTCATTATAATATCTTTTTAACTACTCACGGTATGGGAAATCTGGTTTAAAGAGTCGCATCGGGTTGTTGGATTTTAGAAGTGTTATATGCTAAAATGGTCCTGCCCTTCGGTGTTTTATGTTTGGCCATTGTCTGTACATAGTGGTTGGAAAGTATTGTTTAAATGTTTTTATAATAACAACAACAAGAAGAAGAAGAAGAAGAAGAAGAACAACAACAACAGCAACAACAACAACAACAACAAGACTAATAATTAGTCACGGTAAATTTTAGACTAAAATCTAGTGGTAATAATATTAGGTTTCGTCGAAGGAAATTATTTTAAAGTAAACGAAGCGTTGTCTGAGTACCGAGTCACCACCTTATCAAGTGAGTTCATAGTCCCTTTCATGAACATGATTTTAATACAAGTATTGATTGAAGTATTAATTATGTGTTTATGTGCGAGTTAATTGATGTTGCCTGAAATACGTGTTAAAGAACATACATGATTATATATGATGATTTAGGATAAAGAGTAAACCTATATTAATTATGAGGAATATTGGGTAGTATTTTCTTACGAGTACGAGTGAGTTATACTCAGAGAATAGAACTTTAGTATATGTCATTGATCCGGAAGCATGGATTAGACATAGTCATTGTCCCTAGTCCGAGAGTATGGATTGGACGTAGTCAACTGCCATTAATCCGGGAATATGGATTAAGACATAGTCGGTTGTCCTTAGTCGGGGAGTGTGGATTAAGACATAGTCAGTCGTCCTCGGTCCGGGAGTATGGATAGGACATAGTCATTCATCGTTAATCTGGGAGAATGGATTTACACATAGACACTTGTCCCTAATCCGAGATTATGGAATGGACAAAATTATTGATCTGAGAGCATGAATTAGATCCGAGAGTATGGGTTAAGTAAGAGGTAAAATTTAAGGTCCGGGAGTATGGACAGTCTCATTGTAAGGATTAATGGGGTGGGGTAAGAGTTGCTTATATATATATATATATATATATATATATATATATATATATATATATATATATATATATATGGTGAAATTGTATATTTTGTGAGTTCTAAATTATATATATGATATAACATTGTGGGATTGAAATCCCTATGTACTCACCAGGTTTCGTAACCAGATCCACTCAAGCTTATTTGTATCACAGGTGTCGATACGAAGTTACATTACACTGAGAGATTAAAGAGATGTAGATCACTAGTGTAAATGAATGTAAGTTCTGTTTATGCTTATGTTTCTGTATTGACGATGACATCCTAAATGTTTTAAAATGAATAAAAATACATTTCTTCGGAAATGCTTTGATAACGTATTTATCTTGTTTTACTGCGAACAAATTCCGCAACATTTTCACTAAAAGAGGTACTCAGATTTTTATAAAGCATAAACCAAATCGGTCTTTTCTGGCCGTGAAAACGGGGATGTCACAAAATTTATCTGCATTCTCGTTTTAAACTCAAATCCATCCAACCCACCGTCGTACAGAAACAAAGAAATAGAATTCTCGAGAAACCCTCCGCCAATTCCCATCTTTGCTTTATTCCAAAACAAGATTAACCATTATTGGTTGGTTGTGGCCGAAACTTGTGGCTCTGCGCGTTAATCCAACACAAACATCATCATCTTGATCTTCACAATCGATATGATGGTGGAAAATTGGATCGGTAGTAGATGCTACAAGAATCGAGCGATGGTGGATGGGAAGCGTGGATCGGCAACGACAGCGGCAATTGTTCGATTAGGAAGGGCGGCGACGGTCAGATAAAGGAAGGGGGCTTCTTAGGTGATTTAGGGTTTAAATTTTAATGTCGTAGAGAAGAGAGATACAGATGTTAACTGATTTAGCTAACATAGGGGGTGGGTTTAGGTGAACTTTTTTTTTTCTTTTTTAAATTTGAAAAATAAAAAGTAAATAATAGAAGATTAAAAATATATAAGGGCAGAATAGTCATTTTATGTTTGATAGGGACTAAATACGCAACAAAATCATACTACAAGGACTATCCGAGTTAGAAAAATAAGTTAGGGACTAAACATGCAATTTACTCCAAACCACATGGACCACTCGTGTAATTTACTCTTTTATGTATTTATTCAATGCTTATAATTTTATATAACTAAAAAATATATCTTAATTAATAATCTATTCAAAATAGTTTATTTAAAATAATTGATTAATAATTTTGATTTTTTACTATGAAAATTTAATTAATTTTGTAATCGTGGTTTATACGAGTTATAAACTAGTAACTTATAAAGTGACTATAAATTACATATATTGATGAGATAAACGAGGAATGTATTATTATTATTATTATTAGTTGTAGTAGTAGTAGTAGATGTTTGTAATAACTAACGAAATTATCTTTGGTAATTTGTATGTTCATACACATTTATGTTACAAATTCACATTAAATATTTTGTAAACAAAATATAATAAAGAAAAAACATCATAAATGGTCTCTGTGATTTCTTCAAATCTGAATTTTAGTCACCATGGTTTAAAAGCATCATAGATGGTCCATGTGCTTTCAAAACTTTTGACGATTGGTCATTATTGTTAACTCCATTAAGTTTTGTCCGTTAACTAAAGGACATTTTCGTCATTTCACTACCATAGGGATCATTTATGGTGTTTTCTCTTATTTTTATTTAAAAAAATAAATATAATTATTTCACATATAAAAGCTCTCTCTTAGCTCTCTCTCTTTCTCTCTCTCTCTCTCTCTCTGAACTTCGAAGAGCGTCACCCCCAAATATCCCCATTCATCTGTAACTTAAATATTTAGACCTCACAAATCACCATACCAAACCTGTAACATCCCAAAAATCATGAGCAAAAATTTAGTTTTAATCATTAATCAAACCCATAATTATCAACCATTTCATTCATAAACCAAAATCGTTATATCAAATCAGAGTATCATCTCAAAACATGATCTTTTATCAGAGTAAACATCCCAGGCTAAAACTTCTCGGTGTATATGACATACAGTCATCCCGAGCTCTTCTCTCCGCTACCAGAAGTAAACCAAAACTGAAAACTGTAAGCACGAAGTTTAGTGAGTTCCCCCAATCTACCGCATACCATACATAATCATAGATTGCAAACATTGGGCCTAACCCGCTTCATCAGGCCCACCCGGCCTACAGATATGTCTCTCTTTGGCCCTGCCTGTCTCTAGGCCTCGTTGCTATGCACATACAAACATATCACATACTCACACATAAAGAACACATACTCTACTGTACTAAGGCCTCGTCTAACTTGGGCCCCGCCCCTGGTCTGCTGCTGATGAGCTATGGAACCCCGTCCATACTCCTGCTATTAGTGAGATACGGGGCCTCGCCCACTCTCAGCTACTATGAGATACAGGCCCCGCCCACACTCAACAAGTCATAAAAATATATACAAGTACTACGCATATAAATTTGTACCATATCAGCTATCTATGAGATACGGGCCCTGCCCACACTCAACTACTATGAGATACCAGCCCCACCCATACTCATCTAGTATGAGATACAGGCTCCACTCACACTCACGTTCCTAACAACACATACAGGAATCACACAGACTACAATATAGCAATCCAATAATCTGACTGATATCTATACTCAGATAATAACGAGATACGGGCCCCGCCCACACTCAACTACTAACGTATCATGTATACGGGCTGACCTTGGTGCCTTAGACCCGTTCCTACTGGAAGAGAACTCACCTTGCACTGCTGGAGTCCTACTGAAACCCTCTGGCTGCTATCTGGAAATTCCCCGAACTGCTAATCCTTCGGCTCCCCGAGCTACCAATACCAAAATAACACTTAGAGCAAAATACCCTCAATAGTATAACTAGGTCAACCTTGGCCAAATTCAAAGTCAACGGTCATAGTCAATGCCCCAAGTTGACCCAACTCGCTGAGTCCAATAAGTCAAAATCCTGAAATCGCAATCCAACTCGTCGAGTCAAACCCTGACTCGCCGAGTTCACTGGCTACTCAAGGTTGCGATTTATCGAGTCAACTCGTCGAGTCAGCACTCGGACTCGCTGAGTTCCAGCATAGCAAAAATGGGACAATTCACTTAGACTCGTCGAGTCCCTCCCTGGACTCGCCGAGTTCCTCAGTCTGATTGGTCATCTTAACAGATTGAGCCCTTACGCTTTAGATCCAAACCCCAAACTTCGTCTACATGTTGAAGATGACCTCATGAGGGTAAAGTTTCCAACTTTACCCACTCCTAATCCTTCTTAATGGGTTAAACTAAAACCCTGTCTCCTTAAGACATAACTCTATGTCCAAAAACTCTTATTACTCCAATCCAAAGCATAACAACATAGGTTTAGGCCATATACACTAGGATGACACATAAAGTCTCTGCCTTTTCTTCCAAGCATATTTTTGAGGCTTATAAGGCCATAACAACTCCTTAAAGCTTGCATGAGGGTCCCAATGGCATAAAGCTTGCACCTTTGTGCCTTAACCACTCTTAGGGACTCCAAATCTAAAAGGATCTTTGCTTGGGACATCCTTGTCCCATAGATCAAGCTCCATGCACCAAAACTCTCATAAAGTGGACATAAGAAGATCTAAGAAGCTATAAGTCAAGATGAAGACTTGATTACCAGAAAATGATAGAAATGAGATGGTGTTGTCGGATCTACAAGTTTCTCCTTGAACCTTCACTCTCCTTCTTCTTCTTCTAGCCTCCAAAAACACCAAAACACTCAAGAATGGCTCACACACTCACAAAATGATCTAGGGTTTCGTGGGTTAAGTTCTGGACAATGGGGGCTGGAAATGGAACCAAGAAGAGGAGAATAAGATGCTTAAATAAGGTACCAAATCCCGAATCTAGGGTTTCCCAAACCCTGGCTAACTCGCCGAGTCGGTCACTTAACCCGCGACCCGAAATACGCCCCTACTCGTCGAGTCACCCCACCTACTCGATGAGTCGCCTTCTGTTTTTGAGGTTTTCCTTTCCTTTCTAGGTCTTCTGAATTCGGGGTGTTACAGAACCTCTAAATGAGAAAAAAAAGAGAAACCCAAATCACGATTGTATAATGGGTTAGGCTGCATAAACCCTGAAGATGATACTGAGATCTAGAGCTACTCTCAACCAAAACAACGGTGGAGATCGTGAAACACACATAGAGAATCATAAATGATGGGGGTTTGAGTTGCAGATTTCAGAACGAGGAAGGAGAGGCGAAAATATACAAATCAGGCTCGATTGGGGGTTTGAGTTGCAGGTTTCAAAACGAGGAAGGAGCTGATGCATGTAATGCAAGAGAAAGCCTTTAGTGGAGAAGAAACAAATGCAGGTTGGTGGTAGCTTGTCGGAACATATATGATGCCAAGTGTTTCCATCGAGGGGTTGGGAGACAAATGTTAGAACACATAAAAATTGATTTTTGGGGATGAACATACAAATATCGATTTCCAAGATGAAACCTACACACACGTAAATAAATCGATTACGATATTAAGAATTCAACCTATTTAATTTCAAAACCATTGAATCCTAACAATGTTCCTCCGATGGTGGCGACAGGTTGGAAGGTCACCGTGAGAGGAGCGAAAGCACATGTCGGAGCTCCGGTGGTTACTGCAAGCGGTTTTTTATTTAATTCAAACGTGGATTTGCTTTTGTCTGTTGGTTGTTGGTTCTAATGGATTTTTTTGTTGTAGATTCGTTTACTTTTTGTATTGAAAAATGTTGATTGGAAATCTTATAACATCTTTTGAAAAGTTTTTGAATAGAAATTACTATAAATACATTACAAATATCGTTTTCGTATATATATTTTCTTCGTTGGTTTTATTTGTTGTTCTTGGAGTCGATTTGCGAATTTTTAATTACTGTTTATGTGTAGGGGTGTTTTCCGGTGGTGTATTTTCCGGCGAGAGAGGAATGGGAGGGAGGGTACAAACTTTTCATTAGATTGCAGATTAGAAGGGTGAGTTTAAAAGAAGAAGATGGGGTAGGATTTTTTGGAAGAGAGAGAGAGAGAGAGAGAGAGAGAGAGAGAGAGAGAGAGAGCTTTTATATATATATGAAATAATTATATTTAATTTTTTCTTTTAAAAAAAACATCATAAATAGTTTCGAAACTTAACAGAGTTAACAATAACAAACAATCGTTAAAAATCTTGAAAACACAGAAACCATCTATGATATTTTTAAACCATAGATACTAAATTTCAGATCTCAAAAAAAACCCAAAGACAATTTATAATGTTTTTTCTGTAATAAAATTGTTAAATCAATAACAAGAGTATCGCATAATATGGACCATCTTTGGGGACAAAGTAGCACCTCAATTGGCCCAATCTTCTTTTGGAATATTGACTAGTGGTCTAGTAGTACGGGTTTTCAAAATGATTATTATGATTGTTTATTTCAAATAATTAAAAATTTGCAATTTAAGCTTCTTTTGGAATATTATAATAAGTAATCTGTCTCGTACTAAATAGACAAACAAAAACAATCTGAAGAAGTGAGAGATATGAGATCCATAAATAAATTTGTCGAAAGGAAAAAAGGGACCCATAAGTCTTGTCAAGAAACTGAGGGTTTTCGGACGTCCCTTCACTACCTTTTTTTTATCAAAAAGAAGTGTCGCAAAACAAGGGCCTCCCTAGTATGATAAGGAAGAAAACGAAATAATATAATTTTCTGACAAAATCTGGTACGATGGCTTTTCTATCATTCATTTGATATGAAAATTAGTTAAAGCTATAGGAAAAAACTTATAAATGAAAAAAAAACAACGATATAAGAGTTAAATCAGGTTTTTTATATATGATTCAAATATTTCCAATAAAAAAAACAATTTACTCGTAGAAAATCATTGCTCCTTCACTTTTCTCACTTGGTCATAAAAATTTCTAACGGTAAACCTTAAATACGGTTACAATGTTATTGTGACCTATACTAGCATATAAAACAACCTACACTAGAATAAATCTCAATTATAAATTCTTTGACATTTTATGATATATATAATTTAAGCTCTTGTTATATGTTTTATTTAGATGTTAATAAATCGTATATCAGATTTATATTAAACTCAATCTCTATTAACATATGAATAAAACTGAATATACACGGTCTAGTCATATATGATTAAAGAAGTGTTTTAACTGAAATATGATGTATTGTTTATTCAAATATAAAAAACGTACAATGAGATGAGAACTAGTGTGTATGTATGTGTGTGTGTGTATATATATATATATATATATATATATATATATATATATATATATATATATATATATATATATATATATATATATATATTAAGAGAGAGAGAGAGAGAGAGAGAGAGAGAAAGGGGAGGAGGAGGAGGGATATATATATATATATATATATATATATATATATATATATATATATATATATATATATATACACACACACACACAACTCATACATAATTATACCATCATTTAGTTTTGAATCTTGATGAAGATGTCTCCTTTTATTCTATCTTTACCATTACTATTACCCTCAAAAGAAACAAACCCTTTAGTCTTTGATGCGTCCATTCTTCAAAATGAAACTAATATTCCTGCACAATTTGTGTGGCCGGACCATGAAAAGCCCCGCCTTGAACCACCATCACCACCACTTTATGTTCCTCCAATCGACCTAAAAGCCTTTATTTCCGGCGAACCACTTGCAACATCCAATGCAAGTCGTCTAGTCCATTCTGCGTGCCAAGAACATGGGTTTTTTCAAGTTTATAATCATGGTGTTGATTCTAATTTAATAAATGATGTCCATAGGATTATGAATTTGTTCTTTGGGATGCCACTTTCGGAGAAGCAAAAAGCTGAAAGAAAATTTGGTGAATATTGTGGATATGCTAGTAGTTTCACTAATAGATTCTCCTCTAAACTTCCATGGAAAGAAACACTTTCTTTTAGGTATTCCGCAGATCCAAAGTGCTTGAACATAGTACATGATTACTTCTTAAATGTAATGGGAGAAGATTTTAGTGAATTCGGGTATTGGTCCATCTTTTAATTAACTTTTTTCTTCGTTTATCTTTAAAGATCGTGAATCTTAATTTTCCTTGCCTAATTTAAAATTCCCTTGCATTACAAGTTGAATTATTTTCCATAATTCTAGTAGAGTGTTCTTGGGTACGTGTAAAAAAATCAAGATTCACATATTTTAAATAATTCCATTTTATTCTATAACTAGCTTTGACATTATTGTTGATTCATATAGGAGGGTTTGTCAAGAATATTCTAAAGCTATGAGTAAACTAGCTCTTGATATCATGGAGCTACTAGGGATGAGCCTTGGAATAGACCCATCCTGTTTTAGGGATTTCTATGAAGAAAATGATTCGATCATGAGATTAAACTACTACCCTCCTTGCAAAAAACCTGATCAAACTCTTGGAACCGGTCCTCATTGTGATCCGACATCCCTAACCATTCTTCATCAAGACAACGTTGGTGGGCTTGAAGTGTTTGTCGACGAAAAGTGGCACTCCATTGCTCCTTGCTCTGATGCATTTGTTGTCAACATCGGAGATACATTTATGGTTAGTAACAAAACAACATTCACTTGCTATTTGATTTTGATCACTGACTTTAGCTTAATCATCTTTGTTGTAACGAATATCGAATCTTGAAGTTTGCAATATTACAAGATTAAGCTTGTTTTCACTAACATAGAGAAGTGTTTTTGTTCTCCAGGCACTATCAAATGGATTATACAAGAGTTGCTTACATAGAGCGGTGGTTAATAGCAATACTCCTAGGAAATCTCTCGCATTCTTTCTTTCACCTAAAATGGACAAAGTTGTGAGATCGCCTAAAGCCTTGGTTAAATACAACAATCAGAGGATGTATCCAGATTTTACATGGTCTACTTTCCTTGAGTTCACGCAGAAACATTATAGAGCAGACATGAAAACTCTAGATGCCTTCTCAAGTTGGCTTCAAATGGAAAAAAAATAAGACTTGTGATATTAGTTTCGATTTGAAATGAGACCATGGGCAAGTTTTGTTAATCTAGTTTCAAGTTTCAATTTTGTAAACACTTATTTTGTTGATATGTCATGATCTAATCGATCACCATGCTATTTAATCATGTTTATTTATGAATATATTTCTAGAAACAATAATGATTTCTGATTACAATTTATGAAAAACAAGTCTTTAAGGATTCAAGTATTGTTCAAGACTTCAAGTTCATATTGAAATCAGTAAAAGTGTAAACATGACCCTAAAATGACAAATATAATGTTTTATATGAAAGTTACTAAGTTATAAATAAAGTATTCTCAAAGAGTTTGGAGGATTATTTTTTAATGTAATTTTAATATGGAAATTACTAGGTTAGGATTTGAAAATATTAAATGACCTCTACTTAATTATGAGTATTACAAATAAGTTTATATGTTTTCTTGAAAAAAATGACATATATACATAAATTTTAATAGATAATAGACATGTATATATATATATATATATATATATATATATATATATATATATATATATCCTATTATAATAAATAAATAGTTTTAATATATTTTTGTCAAGTGTCACTCTAATACAACTCCTCATTAATATTATGTCATGTGTCATGTAGATATATTAGACAACTTATTTCAAAATTTAAATTTACATTTCTAATTATATATTAAATTGAAGTTATAATTACTTTAAAATTTTGATATATCTCTTAATTAGTAATTTATTTAAAATAATTGATTAATAATTATAATTTTTTATTATGAAAGTTTAATTAATTTTATAATCCGTTATTCCGACTTGTTATAAACTAGTATATATATATATATATATATATATATATATATATATATATATATATATATATATATATATTTGAAAAACTATTTATTGATAAATCTTTAAACCAACTTATCAGCTTTATTTTCGGTCAATTAATTAAGTTTTAAAATATGCAGAAAGAATTATCATGAGATTTGATTGTTACGTATTTGTATTTTATAATTTGTTCAGAACTTTTCATTCTTATAAATTATATTGTTTTTTACAAGTAATTTATATGAAAGCAATTAATGATTAAGTTTTATCAAAAAATAAATACAATAATTGAACAAATGATAGCTCAAAAGGGATTTCTTGATGACTAACCATTAAAAGAAATTAATATGAGATTACCGTAAGTTATCATTTCCAAATATTGATTCTTAAGTAATGAACAATTAGAGTGTCTTCGGCAAAATTAGCTGTTAGCGATAGGCCTGTAACGGGTAGCGGATAGCTTGTAGCGTTTTGTTAAACGCTACATGAAGTAACATTTGGATTTGGAGCGTTTTGTTTAAATTAAACGTTACAAGCTTGTAGTGCCAAACTAGATTTTTTTTGTTCAAAACGGAGCGTTTTATCAAACGCTAGAAGTTAGAAGCTTTCAAACGCTCCGTGCCGAACATGCCTTTAGTAAATACATTTTTGCCTTTAAATTCATTTGAACATATGATATCAGATTTAACTTTGAGTGATTGGCTTTTTATACATTGCATTAGATTTTTTTATTTTTATTTTTATTTTTAACTTGTACATATAATATCATCTAAAAGATATTACAAGAAAACATTATAGTTTGCAATTTTTTTATTTTTTTATTTTTTATTTATTTATTTATTTTTTTTTATATTTGACACGTTACAAAAATTTAAAAGAATAAAAATTCATATCGACCTTTTTATGAAAAACCTAATATGGTTTTTAACTTTTTATAAGATATAATGTTTTTAGTATTTTTTACATAAAAATTGTTAAAATTGTTAGACTGTGATGTATATCAATATTTAAATTTAATTTTTGGTTATTTACTTACCGGTTAATTTAAATGATTAAATATAAAATAATAATTCATATATGAAATATCAAATTTATAATGAGTATACAATATTGTCAATGATTTTTTTTTTCTAAATTTAGTTCTTATATAATGAATTTTTTATACTTATATATTTCAAATAAAGACTGATATAGTTTTATTTAAATATTAATGTCTTTAGAAATATAATATTTTGATTGAAATATTTCATATTAAAACATGACGTATGTTTACAAAAACAAAAAAATTAATAAATAAAAGGTTTTTATAGAACATTTTAGATACAATTGGCAACAACCATTACAACAATAGACTTCGTAAATCCTATTAAAACAGGATAGATGACATATACATCAACAATTATGTCTCCATAAAGAAAAGAAACAGCTGCACCACATAGATAATATTCGACATTTGCAAACCTATAAGTTTGTAAATATGGAAAACAACAAACAAGCATTGGGAAAGCATAAATATAATACATTTTATTTTTTATTTTTTAAAGTTTTTTAACGATTCTTTATTATTTAAAAGTATATAAATATTACTTTTTGTTTTTGTTTCTTTATAGAAATTAGCATTTATTTATCTTCAAGACAAAAAAAAGGTATTTATAGATTAACATGATGAATTTTCTGACATTGAATTTTGTCTTTAAAATTTATTAGTATCGATCTATAAATGTTATAAAATAAAAAATTATTAACTTTTTAATGTTTAATTATGTTTTTGGTGTGTTAAGACCCATTTAAATCGAGTTTATAGTATTGGTCAAGGATAGACTCGACGAGCCGTTCTTGGGATTCGGCGAATCGGGGTGTAATAACCACCAAATCCTTTCTGTTGAAGCACCAGATGATAGGATGGAAAGTCCCTCAGTTGTTTAGGCCCATAAGGGGCCTGGGAATCATGGGATTCGACGAGTGTTTGAGCAAACTCGGTGAGTCCAAGGCAATCTTCAAACCCTTGAAGATGGACTCGACGAGTTGTTCATACAACTCGACGAGTCATAGACTGGACACATTCTTATGAGGGAGATGAACTCGACGAGTTCAAGGAAGAACTCAGCGAGTTGGATGAAGATGGTTCCTGTAACACCCCGAGTTCAGAAGTGCAAGTTCAGGGTTCTTAGTGTAAATAAGGAAGGTCGATTCGGCGAGTCGATGGATAGACTCGGCGAGTCGAGTCGAGATTATGGTCATGTGTTAATTGACCAACTCGGCGAGTCGGCAGCTGGACTCGACGAGTTGGTGCTGAAGGGAGAAAACCCTAATCCGGGGATTGTGCCCTATATAAAGCACATTATAACCCACCTTCAGCCTCTTTGCTCCCCATTTGAGATCCAGAAACCCTCATCTCGTGTGTGTGACTTCATTAATGAAGAATTAGAGCTTGGAAGAGAAATTTGGTGTAAGAAGTTTGGGGATTTGGAGGCCATCATCAAGGGGCTTGGGTAGATCTGAAATCTACTTCTGTTTGGGCACATTTCAGGGGTAAGGAACCTCCTCCTTAAGCTATTTCATTATTGATTCATGAATGGTGGTTAATTTGGGATTCATTAGCTTGTTGGGAACTATCTCGAGTTTGAGGCTTAGATCTGAAGTTGCTACTTCAGATCTAGACTTGTGATGGCCCAAAAGGTCATAAAGTTCCTGTCTAAGAGTTATAGGTGAAGCCTTTGTCTTTAACCCTAGCCCTAGAAGTGTTTTGAGATTATATCTCCTTGCTTTCACGTAAAGTTTGCAACTTTATGTGAGGGTTAGGCGGTAGAAGAGTGGATCTATGGATTTGAGTCCCTGCTGATGGGTTTTAGCCATAAGAACATCCTATGTGCTCATACAAACCCTAATGCTTGGATCTAGGTTTCTCTATTGTACATGCAATTCATCCAAGACTATAAACCCTAGATTTAGTACATGATAATCAATATAACATATAAATTAGGGTTGAGATCATACCTTGATTGTTATGTAGCAATAACAATCTCAAATCCTCCTTGTAATGACTTTAGAAAGCTTAGAGTCACAAATGTCACTCCTCTAATGGTTCACAAACACAAAGAGCAAGAGGATGAAGAAGAGAAGAGAAGGAGGCTGCCCAAAACATGTAGAAACCCTAATCAACAAGTTCCCCACATTTTTGGGGCATAAGGGTTCTTCAAATAGTGAGGCTATTAGGGTTATCTAACAAGGAAACCCTAATTTGGATGCTTAATCCCTAAGCAACCCATGGACCCCTTCCTTATCAAGCCTTGGACGATTTCTATTGGGTTTCCCCATAGAATTCGTCCAACCTTATAATATAAGGTAATCCATGGCCCAATTGCAATTATCTTATAATTACAATTCCAGTCCCTTAAGTTTAATTAATCTCTTTTAGCCACAAACTTAATTCTTATTAATTCTTGACTAATATTAATTAAACAATATGATTTCTCCTTTAATATATTATTCTCATAATATATTAATAAATCATATTTAATCCTTTCTCTCCATAATTCATCCTATTAAGTATCTTTGGTGAAGGCAACCCAAAAGGACCATGCACCATCGGGTCAAGTACATACCAAAATAGTTATGGACTTAGACACTAATCCAACACCTGCATGGCTTGAAAAGCCTCTATATGGAATGAGAACTAAAGAGACTCAGCGAGTCACATGGGTGTGCTCGACGAGTTGTATGAAGATGAGCATGGACTCCGCGAGCTGGAAGAACAACTCGGCGAGTCTGTTGAAGATTGCCTTGGACTCAGCGAGTCTGGTCGTGGAATCCAAACCTTTTCTGGTTGAGCTGTGAATCGGTGAGTCAAGGGATGACTCGGTGAATTGAGCGGGAAGGGACTCAAAGCTTGTTAGACTCGACGAGTCTTGGGGCGATTCGGCGAGTTGAGTCGTGGCATAGGAGTTTCTAAGCATAGGAAATCGACGAGTCAACGGGTTGACTCGGCGAGTAGGGTCAACCAGGAAGGTTGACTTTGACTGAGGACTTTGACTTGGACCAAGGGTTGACCAGTTCGACTTCCAAGGGTATTTTGGTAATTATTGGTGTTTATTGGTTTTGGTTAATTGGTTTTGTTCAGTGGTGGAGTTTGTGCTGGTGGTCGGAGCAGTGTGGTCTTATTTCTTCAAGTCGGAAGGTGCAGGTGAGTTATCCTCACTATATCAATAGGGTCTAAGGCACTAAGGTCGGACCTTTATCGGATGGAAATCCAGGTGGTTGTTGTTATGTTATTGCTTTGCTATGTCTGCATCCTGGTAGTTAGGATGGTATATGTTGGAGACATGGTTAAGGTCGGTATCCTGGTATATAGGATGATGTTATGCTAGTGAACGGTTAGGTCGGTATCCTGGTTAGGATTTTGCTATGTTATGCTATATGCTGGATCGGTTTGATTAGTTGTGAGATGTTATATTGTAAAGCCCGTAGATCCGGGCTAGTCAATTTAGAGATAATAGGGGTCGAAAATGACTTTTCGACAAAAGATTATTTAGAATAAATAATCTTAACCAAGTTGTAGAATATGTCTCAAGGGTTCCGTACATATAAAGAGCGTCGAAATCCGAGTTATAACGAAGAAGTTATGACCCGTCGAGGTTTAGCGATGGAACCGGCACGACACCGCAAAGACGTAAATAGCAAATTTATGATAGAGCGTCTTTTAGCCTTAGTAATCTAAATGAAAGTCATAGAATATGTTAACCTGAGAACGTCCATAAAAAGAACGCCCAAATCTGACTTCGTATGAGGAAGTTATGATTTTTCGAAGTTTCGACTCAGCGGTGTACATCCCGAAGTTCGAGTATTAGATCGAGCGGTTTTTATCCGAAACAAACTAAATGAGAATCGAAGATCTCGTTATTAGTAGCGTAACGATAAAAAGACAGATGAAAATGGACATCTGATGAAGAAGTTATAAGATTTTAACGGACCAATCCTGTCCCGGCCTGTTAAAAATATAACTTTAAAAATAAAGTAAAAATTAGTCGACAGAGTCTAAACGAAAGTTGTAGAGTACGTCTCCACCTACGCGTGGATATAAAGAACGTCAAAAACGAAGTTCGTATCAACGAGTTACAGATTATAATAGCATATTTACATATTAAAATAAAGTATAAATCATATATACGTACACACACACACATATATATATATATATATATATATATATATATATATATATATATATATATATATATATATATATATATATATATACATATGTATATATCATTAGAAAGGTATCGACGATGCAGTCATTATAAGACTAATGTTGAGTTCTTTCGACATTAGTTTGGTACAAATATCATTAAATTTATTTAAAATAACATTATAAAAGGGTGTTTAGTTGTTTATATAACTATAAGGTCATTAAGTAATTATGGAGGGTAGTTTTTGTAAATTCAATTACTATAAATAAGAGGTTTGTGCTCTCATATTTCTTGCACTATTCTCTTGATTCAAGAGTCTTTCTCTCCTTATCCCCCGAGCATTTCGGTCCCTCGTGATTCGACTTCTCTTTCTGTAGTTTTTAGTATAGTAAGGTGAGCGCTGAAGCGTTGCACGAATCTTTCTTAGAAAGATTCAACGACGAAGTTTTGCCCCTGCAGAGCCCGACTCCTAGCTAAAGTTCTCTTGTAAATAAGTTATGCTTACCCTATTTTAAATATAGGTTATATTTAAAATTAGTATTGTTATTATAAAATTTTAATAAATATTTGAGTTATTATTATGACTTATTTAAGTGTCGTTATAATATATTTTTAACTACTCGCGGTACGGAGAATCTGGTTGTTTTATGTCTGGCCCCTGTCCGTATATAGTGTTTGAAAAGTATTGTTTAAACGCTTATATAATAATAATAATAATAATAATAATAATAATAATAATAATAATAATAATAATAAGACTAATAATTAGTCACGGTAAATATTAGACTAAAATCTAGTGGTAATAATACTAGGTTTCGTCGAAGGAAATTATTTTAAAGTAAACGAAGCACTGTCCGATTACCGAGTCACCACCTTCTCAGGTGAGTGCATAGTTACTTTCATCTTACACATAGATATGAAGTATTTAATATATATTACATGTTGTGAGTGCATAGTTACTTTCATCTTACACATAGATATGAAGTATTTAATATATATTACGTGTTGTGAGTGCATAGTTACTTTCATCTTAGACATAGATATGAAGTATTTAATATATATTACGTGTTGTGAGTGCATGGTCCCTTTCATCTTACACATAGATATGAAGTATTCTATATAAATTATGTGTTATGTTTGTGTATTATCTGAGTACCTGCTGTCTATGCTAGTTGAACGATTTTATACACTTTTTAAAGGATTTAAACTGTATATGTATTTTATATCTACAAAAATGTTGGGGTAAAACATGGGTAGATGTAATAGATGGAATATAAGTTGGACGATGAGTTGAGAGGTGTTATAGACCACGAGGTGAGGGTGAGAGGTGAACAATGTGAGAATCCTTTTCCCAAACGATGGCCCCGTCATTCAGCAGAGTATGGATGACAACCACAAACTATTCTAGACAGTCCAGTGGAACACTAGCAGGCTCGCAACCTGTAAGTGTTGTGAACGATGTGTTCACTCGGTGTACTCTAAACCCTGGCGATCATGCAGACTTGATGCCTAAACCCTGGTGATCATGCAGACTTGGTGCCAAAACCCTAGCGACTATGCAGACTTAGTGCCTGTTGTATAAATTCTGGCGACTATGCATACTTAGTGCCTAAACCCCGACGACGATGGACTTCGTGTCGATTCCTTAGGATGATCCTTAGGAATGTATGAACGAGGAATGGTTGATTCTTATGGTAAATCCTTAAGAGTAAAGAAGATAATGGGGATGGGTAATTGGGTTGATTTTTTGATTGTTTGAACATAATAAATACATTATTGTGGGTTGAAAACCCTATGTACTCACCAGGTTTCCCAACCTGACCCACTCAGTTTATTTATGTCACAGGTGTTGTCATGAAGTCACATTACATTGAGAGATTAAAGAGATGTAGATCACTAGTAAGTTCTGTTTATGATTATGTTTCTGTATTGACGATGACATCCCAAACGTTTTAAAATAAATAAAATACGTTTCTTCGAAAATGTTTTGTTAACGTATTTATCATGTGTTTCTGGGAACAAATTCCGCAACATTTTTATGAAAAGAAGTACTCTGGTTTTTATAAAGCATAAACAAAATCGGTCTTTTCTGGCCGTGAAAATGGGGATGTCACAGTTGGTATCAGAGCATTAGTTTAAGCGAACTAGGAATAATGATTTATTTCTAGACTTAAACTTAGAATGTTAAGCGATGATTGTGAGATGAGTGTCTGCTATAATTTAGACACTAGCACTAGTTTATTTTAGGAAAATGCCTAAAATGTTTTATGTGTTAAATGATTTATGTTATAGCTATAAAAATGCCTTATATGTTGTTATTTGTTCGAATCTATGGTCTGTTGCCGACCGGATCTGGAAACCTTATGTGTTCAGGATTCTAAGCGTATGATTACGATATTAGAACTAGCATGTAACGTTTTAGAGTAATAAGGAGATTTATACGTCTATCGTAAATAAGATCTTTCCTATCTTAAATTCTCGTCTCGGTACACCGAACGTCTGCTTGGGTGTACAAAACAAGAGGAAGATGACAACCTGAGCCTAACAATGTGATGGGTCATGCATCGGTCGTTGCGCCTGCACCCGAACCTATCACAATGGCAGAAGTTCAGGAAGTGATGTGAACCATGATAAACTGAGAAAATAGAGGAAAAGAGACGGCTTACGATACTGAATGATACCTATCGGAAGATATCATAAGAGAGGTATCTTGCCTTTAGAATACGTCTGATAAAATAGCAGTATGTCTAGAGAAGTACGGTACATCTGAAATGTACACATTTAATTGGCGGGATGATAGGACGATTGGTGTAATTCCTAAAGTTTTCCTATCATCTGGAATGTCCATCACCAACTGAGTTGAAGCAGAATTGATGATTAAAGATATGCATGGAAGAAGTCCTAGTAGAGTCTAGGGAAATTTTTATGATTATTTGGACACACCCGTATGTGTTAAATTGTTTTGATATTTTAGGACTTGGGGACTACGAGACAATACTTGGGATGAGTATGAGTCGGTGTGAAAGGTAGTAGATGCATATACTACCGGAAGCACAGGACTCACGCTTCAATCGGGGAAAGTCACAAGGTTACCAAGAAGCTAGTAATTGATTCCGTTTTGTTCATGTATGTCGTTACCATTGTTTCGGTAATGACCAAGAAGATGATTGTTATTCCGACCGTAGTGGTCATATCAATTTGACTCCGACTACACTGAGTATGTTATGTGGTTCAGAGAATCAAGTTCGAGGTAGAATCTGACTTAAGACGAAAGATTGAAATAAAAAGCGATCAGTAGAGGTATCATGAAAGGTTGCTTGTAGCTAGAAATGCTACCTTTTAAGATGTGGTTAGAACATGAAGGAAGGTATAGTCTGTTGTGGAATTTGACTCTAAAAGACCTGAGTCCAAGCGATGCATCATACGATAAGAGGTCATTAGAACATGACCCATCAGTCTATTATGATAATCGAAGGAAGAAACTTATCTCAAGTTTGTTAAAAAAAGGAGTCTCCAATAAAGATTGAGATCGCGACATCAAGATCTTGATTGGAAGTCTAACATGAGATAGAGAGCGGGTCCAAGATCGGACACCGCCTGCAGTCAGGAAGTCTTAGAGTTAGATACTCATTCGAAGAAACATCAAAGTTATAGTTATTACTTAGGATTAAGAGATAACGTATGGAGGCATCATGTGAGTCCTGTTTCGTTGATGATTCCGGTACGTAATCATCCTAAGGGGGAGATAATTGTAACGCCCGTAGATCCGGGCTAGTCAATTTAGAGATAATATGGGCCTAAAATGTTTTATGTGCTAAATGATTTATGTTATAGCTATAAAAATGCCTTATATGCTGTTATTTGTTCGGATCTATGGCCTGTTGCCGACCGGATCTGGAAACCTTATGTGTTCAGGATTCTAAGCGTATGATTACGATATTAGAACTAGCATGTAACGTTTTAGAGTAATAAGGAGAACATACCCAGGGCGGAACTAGCATGTCCTGCTTTGTGCTATAGGCCAACATACCCAGGGCGGAACCGTTAGACCGAAGGCCCGGCGAGCGGTCCGGATAGGCTGAAGGCCCCAAGAGGGCGGACCAGACATGCCGAGGCTCGGAGAGTGGACCAGACAGACTGAAGGCCCAGTGCGGGCGGACCAATCATACTGTAGACTCAGAGGGTGGACCAGGTGGACTGAAGGCTTGGTGCGGGCGGACTAGTCATATTGTAGACTCGGAGAGAGAGTGGACCGGGTGGACTGAAGGCTTGGTGCTGGCGGACCAGTGACACTGTAGACTTGATATGCATAGCTGTTCTGTTTATGATATGATATGATATGTGTGTGGTATTGTGGTTGGTATTTTGGGGGTAACTCACTAAGCTTTTGGGCTTACAGTTTCAGTGTATTGTTTCAGGTACTTCAAGAGACCGTGGCAAGGCGAAGGTATGATCGTACCACTCCTCAGTTTTATGTTAATGTTTCTGGGATACTTTGATAATAAATGAACTGAAAACCTTTTTGTAATAACTTAATGAATATGGGTTGTTTTTGAAAAGTTTAAACTGGTTGTAAATTTCCATAGTGTTACAGTTCCGATGGTTTGAATGAAGGAGAACCCGTCGAGTTCTTGCTAGACTCGAAGAGTAGAGTTGGTGTTGGATCGGGTTAGTGGAGTATGGACTCGACGAGTTGGTAGACCAACTCGGCGAGTCATGTCAACTGGGTGTTAACTTTGACCAACGTTGACTTTGCCTGGTTTTTGTATTGACCCTGGTTAGGGTTGTATGTTTTGTTTGATGACTTCAAGGTTGTCGTGTAGGGATTAAGGAGTCGAGGAAAGCCAACCTTCACGCCAAGGACAGTCCAGACACTACACGACGTCGAGGTAAGTTACCTTCCAGTAGAAGTGGGTCTAAGGCACCAAGGCCGACCCACTAGTAATTGTTTGCTGGGATGATTATCTTTGTGATAATTGTCTGGCCTGTTATTGTTGGATATGTGAGTATGCTAGATTGCTAGATATGTGAGTATGCTAGTTTGCTAGTTGCTATGTTATGTGAGATAGTATCAGTAGAAGGGGACTAGTCCCCGATTCGGTCGCTAGGACCAATGGGTAGGTCGGACACCCCAAATATGTTTGACAGCATGATTATGATATGATATTATGTGTTAGTAGTAGGGGTGAAATAGTCCCCGTGTTCGGTTGAGATAGACCGGAGGGTAGGTCGGCACCCTAGAATGGCTCGACATAGGTAGGTCAGCACCCCAGAATGGCTTGACATGGGTAGGTCAGCACCCCATAATAGCTTGACATGGGTAGGTCAGCACCCTAGAATGGCTCAATATGGGTAGGTCAACATCCCAGAATGGCTTGACATAGGTAGGTTAGCACCCCGGAATAGGTTGACATGGGTAGGTCAGCACCCCAAAATGGCTTGACATAGGTAGGACGGGCGCCCCGGAATTGTCCTACAGTATGTATGCTATGTGATTGTATGGTATGTGGTATGATGTGGGAACTCACTAAGCTTTGTGCTTACAGTTTCAGTTTTGGTTTCAGGTACCTCTTCGTTCAAGGGGAAGGAGTTGGCGGTGTAGCAGCACATCACACATACACACATGATTTCCGTTTAGTGTTTTCTGAGATTGTACTATGATATTTCGTTACTTCAAGATGATTTGGTTTTGAGACATGATATTATGGTTTTATGTATTGACATGATCTTGGCAATGTTTTGATAAACTAATTTATAAATCACTTAATCAAAAATGAAATTTTTGGCCTCAAATTTTGGAATGTTACAAGTTGGTATCAGAGCCCTGGTTTGAGGGATTCGGATACACCCTCGGGGGTGTCTGGACTCAAACCGAGGGACTAAAAGATTTTTCACAAAGAGAATAGTTTTCTGAAATTTAAAATCAAGGAAATTTAAGAAAGAACAAGGTGTGTGATGCGTGCGACCAGCCGAGCTTAAGTAAGTTTTCCCCAAGATACCCATACTTGTTATGCTACGTTACATGTTATATGATTCTAAGAACGGCATGCTAGATTAGGGCTAAGGATCTAAGAGGATGCCTTTTATGCTTGATATATGATTCTGAGAACTGCATGCTAGATTAGGGATAAGGATCTAGGAGGATGCCATTTATGCCTGATATATGATTCTGAGAACTGCATGCTAGATTAGGGCTACTGATTTATGTCATAAGCGCCCCAATTTTCAAAATTCGTCTAGATACCAGAAGCCATGGTCGTTGTAACGCCCGCAGATTCGGGCTAGTCAATTTAGAGACAATAAGCATCAAAAATGAGTTTTTGATGGAAAATTATTTAGAAGGATTAATCTTAACCAAGTTTTAGTATATGTTCCAAGGGTTCCGTACATATAAAGAACACCGAAATCCGAGTTATAACGAAGAAGTTATGGCTCGTCGAAGTTTTACAGCAAAACCGACACGACATCGGGAAACGTAAATAGTGAATTTACGATAGAATAATTTTTAGCCTTAGTGATCTAAAAAAAATTGTAGTATACATTAAACCGAGAACATACAAAAAAAGAACGCCCAAATCTGACTTCATATGAGGAAGTTATGAATTTTCTAAGATTTGGCATAGTAGTGCACTACCCGAAACTCGAATTTTAGTTCGAGCGGTTTTTGGCCAACGCGAGCTAAATGAGAGTTAAATATCTCATTAATATGAACTCAAAGGCAAAAAGACAGACGAAAACAGAGTCCGTATGTAGAAGTTATGAATTCTACGCGGACATTTAACAGTATAATCTCCTCGTATTGTTAAATTTAAGATCAGTCGAGAATTAGCCGACAGAGTCAAAATGAAAGTTGTAGATCTTATTCTTACCTACGCGTGAATATAAAGAATATTGAAAATGAAGCTTGTATGCGAAAGTTATGAATTCTTGAAAATCGGTTGATTTCCACCCTGTGTGCGATGCCACGTGTCAGCACCAGGCTCAGACTTGGAGACCAAGTTGGCTTACGACATGAGCATCATAAAACTCATGACGTGAGTGACCCTCCAGCCCCCTATAAATAAGAGGTGAAGCCTCCATTCTTCCTCACACCTCCCATCACTTGCCTCTCTCTAGCCTCGAAACCCCCCGAAAACCTAAGGAACCTCCCTAGCACGAAGCAGAAGCCCCAGAGCGCCCGGCGGATCCGAGAAGAAGAGATTTTCGGCTCGGAAACGCTGCTCCAGCGAAACTCAGTTTTTAACAAAATCCGTTGTAAGTGAGTTATGCTTACCATACTTTAAGTATAACTTATGTTTAAGTTCATTATCGCTATTATGAACTTATAAACATGATTTATCATTGAATCCAAGTCGTTATACTGATTGATCTACTTATGGGGATGATGTCTAGGATGTGATTTAGTGAGGTGTTTAAAGCGGGATTTCCAAACAGTATAATTTGTATACCAAACGGACCCTACCTCTAATATGATCCTACCTGGTTGTTCCTTACTTTATAGATCATGAAGTAGACTTTGAGTTAATGATGAATCTAGACTAATAATTAGTCGCAATAAAGATTAGACTAAAACTTAGCGATAATAATGTTAGGTTTCGTCAAAGGAAAATACAATTGTTAGAAGCGAAGCACTGCCCGAATTTAGAATCATCACTTTGACAAGTGAGTGCATGGTTACTTTCATCTTACACATAGATATGAAGTATTTTATATAAATTACGTGCTACATGTTCATATGATCTGTATACTTGCTATCTATGTTGGATGAACGATTTTATACATGTTTTAAATGATTTAAATTGTATATTTATTTTATATCTACAAAATATGTTGGGTAAAACATGGGTAGATTAGAGATGAGATAAATGATGAGCGATGTATGATGAACGAGGATATATAAGTGATGAGCCAAGCGATGACCCAACGATGACCCTGTGATCTAGCAGAGTATGGATGACAACCACAGACTATTCTAGACAGTCCAGTGGAACACTAGCAGACTCGCAACCTGTAGGTGTTGTGAACTAGGGTTGACAGTGGGTCCAAACCCGGACCGGATAGACCCGGAACCGGTTAACGGGATTTTGTAGAACCGGGAACCGGACCGGTATATAGGAACCGGTTGCGGTTCGGTTCCGGGTATGGTTCCGGGTAAAGTGGGTCTAGAACCGGAAAACCCGGAAACATCAAAGTGGGTAGGTTGGAACCGGATAAAGTGGGTTTAGAACCGGAAAACCCAGAAAAACCAGAATTTTTTGGTAATTACTTACTACTTAGTGGGTTGAACTTTGAAAATTTTCATATTGATATTCCGACTTTTAGGGGATTGTAACTCACTGAATATGAAACCAAAATTAACAAAATTATAGTCTAAAATCATGTACAAACTCTAAAATAAACTCTAGAAAAAACCGCATGTCAATCTGACTTTAAACGAATCTGATATGCATGTGTTAACATTTTCACATAATACAAAGTACAAAAACAAATAGCTGAAAAGTTGAAAATTTTCAGTTTTGATATCCCGACTTCGAAGGACTGTAAACCATTGAATGTTAAACCAAAAATGACAAAATTATAGTCTAAAATCATGTACAAACTGTAAACTACAAGTTGGAAAAAACCACACATCAATTCGACTTCAAACAAATTAGATATGCATGTTCTAAAACTTTCACCGAATAGAAAAAACTGAAAAATTAAAAACTTCCAACTTTGATATATCGACTTTGGGGGACTGTAAGTCAATGAATATAAAACTAAAAATGACAAATTTATAGTCTAAAATCATGTGCAAACTCTAAATTACATGTTGGAAAAAACCGTATGTCAATTGGAGTTGAAACGAATGAGATATGCATCTTTTAAATATTTCACAAAAAACCGGTTCTAACCCTAAAAGTGGTTCCGGTTCCAAAACCCCGTTACGGTTTTTAGACCCGGTTTACCTGGACCCGATGGACCCAAACCCGGATTACCTGGAACCCGGATAAAGCCAAGTTTTAAACCCGGAACTGGAACCGGTTCTATATATTCCGGTTCTAACGGTTCCGGTTCCGGTCCGGTTTTTCGGTTCTAAATCTCATCCCTATTGTGAACGATGTGTTCACCCGGTGTACTCTAAAACCTGGCTACTATGGACTTAGTGCCTATTGAATAAACGCTGGTAGATATGGAGTTAGTACCTGATAGATAAACGTTGGTAACTATGGACTTAATACCTATTGAATAAAAGCTGGTAGCTATGGACTTAGTACCTGATAGATAAACGTTGGTAGCTATGGACTTAGTACCTATTAGATAAAAGCTGGTAGCTATGGACTTAGTACCTGATACATAAACGTTGGTAGCTATGGACTTAGTACCTATTAGATAAACACTGGTAGCTATGGATTTAGTACCCGATGGATGAACTTTAGCAGCTATAGAATTAGTGCTTTACGCATAAGCATTGGCAGTTATGGACTTAGTGCCTGTTATACAAACCTTGGAAGTAATGGACTTCGAAATGAACGGATGCAAGATAGATGATTCTTAGGGTAGATCCTTAAGAGTAAAGAAGATAATGGGGATGGGTAATTGGGTTGATTGTTTGATGTTTAAACATAATAATTATATTATTGTGGGTTGAAAACCCTATGTACTCACTAGGTTTCCCAACCTGAGCCACTTAAGCTTATTTATATCATAGGTGTCGATACGAAGCTTCTTTACACTGAGAGATTTAAAAAAGATGTAGATCACTAGTGTAAATGAATGTAAGTTCTGTTTATGATTATGTTTTAATATTGATGATGACATCTCAAGGTTTTAAAAGGAATAAAAATACATTTATTCAAAAATGCTTTCATAACACATTTATCATGTTTTTCTGGGAACAAATTTTGCAACATTTTTATTAAAAGAAGTAATCTGATTTTTATAAAGCATAAACAAAATCGGTCTTTTCTAGTCGAGAAAATGGGGATGTCACAGTCGCTAACATAAGGGAAGCCACCTTGGTCGATTCATCGTAATGTTTGTTATAGGCAGTAACTTCATCTGGGGTAGCGTTCTCTCAAAGTTCTGGAACATCATTTTCGAGAATATACTCTTTGTTCTCATATATCAACATGAAACTTAAGGTTCTAAACCAATCAAGATAGTGTTGGATTAGGTGTCTAAGCTCATAACTATAATTGCTATTAAATTGAATTGATAGTAGCACATTCCTTTTGGGTTTCCCTCAAAGCAAGCAATTAGACATGATTATATTAGAGAGAGAGAGAGAGATAATTTATTATTGGATTAATAAATTAGAAAAATTATAATTTGTTAACATATTATGAGAATAATATATTAATTAGAAATTATAATATTTAATTAATAGTTAGTAAGAAATTAATTGGAATTAATTTTGGGATTAATTAAATTAATAAAAAGTGTATGGGCTATTTGGCAATTTATTGATAGTTGCGGGAAGAGGCTCTAGAACCTCCTTGTAGGGTTTGGACGAAAACTTCTAGGAAGGGCCTAGAATTTTCTTCCAAGGCATCCTGGATAAGAGGCTCATGAGTTTCTTGGTCACCAAGCAAAGGGATTAGGGTTTCCACACTTAAACCCTAGCTTTGGCTCTAAGCTACCTCACCTATATAAAAGGCCTTAAACCCTCACAATTTCATGACCTACTCTTTGGGAAGATTTTTGGCCGAAATTCTCTTCTCCTCTCTCCATAATCGTAAGTTGCTTGCTTTGGGTGTGAACCATTAGAGGCGCAACACTTGTGGCGCTTGGTACCAAAGGTTTTCAAGTAAGGATTTAAGATTATTTACAATAACAATCTTTAAGGTTAGTTTTCTTATCTTATAAATTAGTTTGTTCATAGGAAAGTTTTATAGCTTAGCCATTCATAATAAGTTGTATATGTGAAAGATATATATCAAACTAGGTTGCATGTGCCCTAATTATTTAAATTGTTTGAATAAATTTCCGCTTAGTGCATTGTAGATGTAACCTCTTCAAGAACTCTTGATCTTTCTTCTTTCTTGAGCTTAGAGTCATAAGTGTAACTCCTCTAATGGCTTACAAACACCAACAAGCAAGAGGGTAGTATTTGAGAGAGGGAGGAGGCACACAAAATCGGCTCTAGGGTTCTAAGAAAACTAGTGGCCGAAAATTGCATACATAGGGTCCTATTTATACTGTGGGCAGCTAGGGTTTCAGTCAAAACCCTAATGGACAACTTAAAGCCAAAGAAACCCATGGAACCTTCTGGAATACATGCCATGGACGAAAATATGATGGGCTCCCATCGTAATTTCGTTCACCCCTTTAATCCATTAGGTTTCCCAGCCCAAAATTTAACTATCAGACATTTGACAGTTTAAGTCCCCTTTGTTCAATTAATCTCTTTTAGTCACCAAATTAATTCCTAATAAATTTATGACTAATTATTAATTAAATAATATGATTTCTCTTTTCATATATTATTCTTATAATGTATTAATAAACCATAATATCTTCTCTCTCTCCATAAATCACCCTGTCAAGTTGCTATGGTGAAGGCAACCCAAAAGGACCATGCACAACCAGATCAAGTACTTACCTAATATAGTTACAGGCTTAGACACTAATACAACAATATGTATAAGAAACGTCAGTCGAACCACTATTACGCCTCATTCATGAAGTCATACTATAAGGAGAGTTTAAGGAAGCGACCTATAAAATGACCGCCATTGGGTATCCATTATTACCCACCGCTCTCTTGTATGGTGGAGGGTCGTTAGCTAAACGGGTTTGATATGAAAATTAATTATCATTAATAACTATAATGATATAAAGTAATGTAACACTCCTGTTTCTAGCCTAGGCATTTATATTGAGGTGATAGTCTAGGTTAACCTTTGTAACTCATTTTGAAGAAATGAAAAGGAATTATGTGAATTATGTGTTTTATGCTTAATTATTAGAGCTTAATTAATTAAGAATAAAAATAAGCATCAAAATTAAAGTGTGAGATAAGCCCGATATCTTTACATAAAGTTGTAGTGGTTGAAACAAGGATTTCGGGGATATAAAGAATGCCGAAATCCGAGTTGTAACGAAGAAGTTATGACATGTCGAAGTTTCGCGACAAAACCGGCACAGTGTTGAATGTCGTAAAAAGTGAGTTTTCGATAAACTACTTTTTAGCCTTATTAATCTAAACGAAAGTCGTAGTATTCGTTAAACCGAGAAGTTCGATAAAAAGAACGCCCAAATCTGACTTCGTATAAGGAAGTTATGATTTTTTGAAGTTTCAGCTTAGCAGTAGACAGCTAAAAACTCGAATTTTAGATCGAACAATTTTTTAGCCGACACAACCTAAACGAGAATTGAAGGTCTCGTCATTAGGAGCACAACGGTAAAAAGTCTGACGAAAACAGACGTCGGATGAAGAAGTTATGAATTTTTAACGGATTTCCTGTCCCGGTCTGTTAAAAATAATAATATAAAATTTAAATTCAAAATTAGCCGACGAAGTCTAAAAGGAAGTTGTAGAGCGTAATTTTAGCTATGCGTGCATATAAAGAACGTCAAAAATGGAGCTCGTATGCGAAAGTTATGGATTTTAGAAGTTGTGGCGCGAAAATCGAGAAAATTCGCATAGTCACACTTTGCCACGTCACCATCGCTTAGAATGTGACACGTGTCCTGCTGAGTCACCGAGGAGGAGGCCCAATCCGAAGCAGCCAGCTCTCCGTCCGAGCCTCGCAATGCCTGCCGCGTGTTCCGAGCCTCGCATAGTCTAGCTCCGAACCTCGCATGTGCGCCTGTAGACTCCGGTCCACTTAGAAGCTGCTAGCGAGCCCTCGCAGGTGCGACCCATGTGCGAGCCATGCGCAACCTCGTGCGAGCCACCCCCCTGCGAAGCCTCTCAGCCGTCAGATCAGAAGACTCTCAGCCCTTGGAACATAAGCTTCACCATATAAATAGAAGGCTGCGAGCCTTCTCGGGTATTTTTAAGAAATTGCCATATTTAGCCCCTTTCTTCATATTTTCTTCACCTTAACCTTCCGCGAAGCCCCGGTATCGATTGTAAAGCTTGGAATACTCCACAAAGTGCCCGCGAAGCCCGGAAAATTTATCTTTTCGGTTTCGAAGCCCGACTTTTGCAGAGCCCGGTTTCTCAATAAAACTCCCGGTTTTATTAGAAACGATCGTTTTAGGAAACGAATTGCTGCCCGGTTTTCAGTAAATCAAGTGAGTGTGTAGTCACTTTCATCTTACACATAGATATGAAGTATTTTATATAAAATACGTGCTATGTGTATATATGCTGTTTGTTTATTCGAGATGGGTGTTAAATGAATGTTTTATACATGTTTAAAATGATTTAAAATGTATATCTATATTTTATCTTCAAATATGTTGGGCAAATATGGGTAATTAAAGTATGAGGGGATAGAAGTACAGTATAGATGTACTTTGGTAGCTATGAATTTAGTATAGTATAGATGTACGTTGGTAGCTATGAATTTAGTACAATATAGATGTACGTTGGTAGCTATGGATTTAGTATGTTGGCAAGTATGGACTTAGTGCTTGTTGTATAAACCTTGGCGACAATGTGACTTCATGCCTATTTGACATAAATTGTTGAGGGAAAACAATGTTGTCATCCAGGTGTTTGTTTTGTTTGACATAAATTGCTGAGGGAAAGCAATGTTGTCACCATACTGATCGCTTTATGTCAGGTGCTCTTATTTGACATAAATTGCTGAAGAAAGCAATGTTGTCACCTATTTTGGTTGTTTATTTGACATAAATTGCTAAGGGAGAAGCAATGTTGTCACCCCGGTGTTTACCTTATTTGACATAAATTGCTGAAGACAGCAATGTTGTCACTTTATTGGTCGTTTTGTGTTAGGTTGTCTTGTTTGACATAAATTGCTGAGGAAAGCAGTGTTGTCACCATGTAGGTTGCCTTATTTGACATAATTGCTGAGGAACCCCCAAAGCAAAGTTTTCACCCCTAATGAAAATCCTTAGGCTAGGTCCCGTGTGATAGTTGTTTTAGGGACGTAAGGTAAGGATAACGGGTATGGGTAAATAGGGTTGTTTTAGGTGGATGAAATTAATAAATTATTTGTTGATTGATAAACTTAAAGAGTTTATTATTTATTGTGGGTTGAAAACCCTATATACTTACCAGGCTTCCAAGCCTGACCCACTCAGCTTTTTATATTACAGGTAGTGGACTCCGAGCATAGTCGGATGATGATGATGAGTGACTTTGGATTATAGGCCAGTAGTTGTAAATAACTGTGTAAGGCTTATAATGTCTTGTTTATGCTTTTGATCTGTATCGGAACATGACATCCCGAGGTTTTGTTATGAAATAAAAATATATTTCTTAAAGAAAGGTTTTGATAAATTTTTATCATGTTTGGTTATAGGAACAAATTCCGCAACACTTTTAATCAAATGATTACTCTGATTTTATTTTAAAAAGCATAAACGAAATTGGTCTTTTCTGGCCGTGAAATTGGGGATGTCACAAGTAACTAAACTATTCTCTAAAATCCCACTCTTAGTTACTTTAGGAAAAATGTGAATTTGGATGTTAATCCATGAAATTGCACATTACACTTTACGAGTCGTTAGTGGAGCGTGTGTGGTTAACCGGCACACTAATGGGGGACTAATAAAGGGTGGTAATGGGTGTCTTGAAATTTATCGTTGATTAATGGAGCGCGTGTGGTTAACAAGCACATTAAAATGAGATGATAAATGACATCGAGATTACCAAGCTAATTTACATGGTTCTTCACATCTCGTTTGTGATCCTCAGCATCCCAGTCACAAAAGTGAGAGCATAATCGAGATTAAAAATGCCATTGATTATATTCAATGAATCTCAAAAGATCTAGGAGTTTCATAAGATTGAAATTGGTAAAAGCTTTACCTACCTAAAATAGATTCGAATTTGATTACGGTATCCCTTTTCAAAGTTCGAATCGAAAATATGGATCCTAGCCTTAATTTAAAATTTATGGGTTAATAATTAAGGATTAAAATAAACTAACTTGAATTCTCTTTTCTCCTATTATAGATGTCAAGTTCAGAAAAAAAATGGTTTTCCTCTACCTTTTGAAGATGATCTTCCACATTCTGATCAAGGTGAAAGTATGTTCCTTTCTTCGAGCAATGGTGGAAATGGAGATCATGCTCTTCCTGCTCCTCCTCCTCATATAAATTTCCCCATGTCACTAGTTGAAAGATACAAAACTGCTCAAGCCCTATTGGTGAGTAGACATCAAGATGGGAATTTTGTATGTGTGCATGTTCTGGAAATGAAATCGTACATTGACAAATTTGATAGGATGGGTGTCATTTTCCTAAGGGAGTAGGCCATTGATTTGGTTCTACTTTCGCTTCCTGAGTCATATAGTCAGTTCTTTGTGGACATTTATATGAGTGACCATGATGTGACCCTAATTGATCTGACACATATGTTGATTGTTGTTGAAGCAGAAATGCTTAAAAGCACAAGTGATGCAAAGGCGTTTGAAGGATCTAATTCCAAATTTTCAATGGACATTGATAATGGTGACAATGGTGGTCCGGAAAAGATTTCTCTTCCTAATGGAAAGGGATCGGCAAAGGTCAACCTGTTTGATCGTATGGTAAAGAGAAAGGCTAGTTCTGAGATATTTCCATGTGCTAACCCTAAAAGGTCCATATGTTTATATTGCCGATTGAATACAAATTGGTTGCGAAGCTACCCAGACTACCTGAAAGATCTTAGAGATGGTAAAGTCAATACATATGACTCTGCTTCAGGTACATCCAATATCTAACTCCATTGTTTTAACAAGTTACTATTCATATATTCTTAATACATGATGTAGTGATGATCACCTTTTGATATTTTGTAGGATTTAAGAGAAATAAGGAAACTAAAGAAGAGTGAGTTGAATCTGGAGTGAGAGATGGATTTCGGTCGCATGGTTCAAATGATCAGATTTGGAAGCTACTACGTAGGAGTTATGATAATTTAATAGAATGTTTAGGAAATTTCTAGAAACATTGTTTTCATTTTACATTGTAAGGACAAGTTCCTATTTTTTGTTTATTATCAATAAAAGTGAAATTTTGGTTTATATAGTTGGTTTACTTTATATATCTTTCAATGACATTTATGAAAGTTTTGGTTACATTTCTATTATTAACAAATATTAATTGTGGATTTGATTCTTACTATTTCACTTATGGTATTGTCATAATTGACTAAAGTGATAAGGAATTCTCACCACCCAAGTATCATTTGGATAGAAACTTGGAGTCATTCAATTTGAATTGTGTGATGCATGAGAATCTTGATAGTTGGAAAATTATGATCAATTCATTGATCACATGTTTTATTTGAGTTAGAGTGAAGGACTAATGGATCTAGTCCATTGATATGGAGTATTTAAATCTACCACAAAGGATGAAAATGCTATTCTTCATGATTTACTGATGCTTTAGTACATATGGTTGTGTTTATAAGATGAAGCATATTTCTAATATTTTGGAAAGGTTTTCAAAGAGTAGTAAAACGAATAAGAAGAATCAATTAGACAGAAAGATAAAAGTTTCTCCAATCGGAAAAGAAAGGAGAGTACTTTAGTATTGTATTTTGTGATCATCTTAATGATTGTGGAACTATATCACAATTGATCCTCGAAGAATATCTTAGTGCATTTTTTTGACTAATAAGAGGAATCGGATATTGTTGAAATGGTTCAATCGAGAGATGAGTCATACTTCGTTTCTACTCAAGTTTAAGAGCCATGCTCTAGTTACTAAAGATCATATCTTGAAAACTTGTTTTATACTAAGTAGGTTTATAACACCTCATGAAATGTGGAGTAATAATGTTTTCTTACTCTAGCACATTTGGAATTGGAAATTGTGATGTTTTAGTTAAAACAAAGACCAATTCAATGAAGTGTTTCTTGTCGATAATCCACACTAACTTTTTGATATTTGTTTTAGCTCGTCAAGGAATGTTCCTTGAAGAAAGTAACTTATATGTCAAGAAGTAAGTGGGAGTCTTATTGATCTTGAAAACTTTCAGGAGTCAATCAAGAATAAACCTTTTAGTTATCACTAGTGCACGACATGAGGTTGATAACCTATCGTGTTAAGTTGACATATTCTTGTTTCTGTGCACCTTCTAGTTGAGTTGGCAATGCTTATGAGTTTTATGGTTCTCATTTGACTGCAAAAGGTAGGGCACATTAGTCAGTGAAAGTACATTGATCATTATGGGTGAGCTTCTTAACAAAGCGGAAGCACTGGTAGGCTCTTTTGCTGCTAGAAGGCAGGAAATTAAGAATAAGCAAAGTTCAGTCCATGAAAAGAAAACTAAATTAGATTTTTGGTTTTGTAATAAACCTTATCATATGATTGTGAGTTGGAAATGCTAGATTCACATGGAAGGGAACATGTACACCACAAAATCTAGGTGACAAAAGGTTTCTCTCTAATTCATGAATGATTATGAGGAAACACTTTCGCTAATAGATTTTAAAGATAATATAAGTATCATTATGGTTAGTACTTGTGATAATTGCATTCTCAAATTCGCAATATGATTACGACATCCCTTTTTATGGTTCGAATTGTGAGAAATGGCAAGGAATTGTTTGAACCTTCGGATATATGGTTATAAGTTATGAAAGGGTTTGAACACATTCACATATGCTATCTGTAACAACGTAAATTTTCCAAACAATTTTTCATTTTTAAATCACACTTTTAATCATCAAAACAATATCAAAAAATAATGTATCCAATGTTATCATAACAAAATAATTCCCAGAATCTCAAACATAATCACTATGAGTGTGTACGGATCATGCCGACGCCTTCCCACGGTCCTCGCTAGTACCTGAAACACATAACACAACAGTTGTAAGCATAAATGCTTAGTGAGTTCCCCAAAATACCACATAGCATACATACGCCTTTCGAGGCCATAACTCTGCAGGATCTTTCGATCCATATATCTCAGGGAACTTCCATCCTGAATCCCGGTAGAACTTCCGGTCATACCCGTATCTACCTTCAGGTTCGTAACCTCTTGACCTTCCGGTCCATAACATACATAACATTCATAACACATACATATCACATAACAACATACAGCTCATACATCTCATAGCGTTTAAGACCTTCCGGTCACACACAGGTACCCTTCCAGGTACAGTATAGTGAGAAGACTCACTTCAATGAAGTTGGATAAACTCTCGTTCTCGACGTCCTGACTTAGCCTCCTCCTATTATTCAAATAACATCTTGATCATAAATCTCTCTTGATCTCATCTCTATAACAGGGTAGAAGGCCATTCTACCCTACCCTGAACTCTCCTGAATCAGTCTTGACCAAAACCCTAAAGTCAACGAAAGTCCATGGTCAAACTTTGACCCGAGTCGTCGAGTGCACATGGGCGACTCAGCGAGTCCATGCGGGTCCTCTGAATCCTTTCAGCCTCTCTTGACTCATCGAGTCATCCTTCCACTCGATGGGTTACACCTGACACGAATCGCGGGGAAACCCCGACTCGACTCGTCGAGTCCACTTATGGACTCGGCGAGTTGCCGCCATGCTCAAACTCAAATGACCTTCTGAGGTCAGATCTGTTCCTCTAATCCATAGATCTAACCTCCCTAAGCTCAATAACCACGTAAAGATTCAAACTTGATACTCATGCAACGTCCAAATGACACTACTTGATGATTTAGTCTCAAATACAACACTCTAAGTCCATTTCTTCCATAAATCAACATAAAGCAAGATGGATAACATCCTCTGGACCACTATGGGTCCAGATCTGAAGTGTAAACATGATAAGGGACCTCATTCTCAACAAATCAACCCAATAAAGGGTATAGGAAACCCTATATCCATGGATTCTTTAACAAAATAGAAAAAGGATCGATATGCTACCTCAAAGATGTTGTCCTTTGCTTGAAATCCACAAATAAGCAACCTCCTTGGCCTCCTCTAAGCAGGAATCAACTTCTTCTTGCAAAACAAATCCACGGAGGTCCAATAATGGCTTCTTCTCTCTCACAAACGCTCAGGCACTATTAGGGTTTCTCTCAAGGGTATGGTAGCCGCAAATGGTGGCTATAAGGATCCTTAAATAGGTCCCAAACCCGAGAATTTAGGGTTTCATTAAACAACGTGGACTCGCCGAGTCCTTCATTAAATCAGACCAAAAATGCGCGATCCCACTCGGCGAATCAGAGCGCCTACTCGTCGAGTTCCCCTCATAAATTCAATATAAATACTTAACATAGGATACCTGAGAATCCGGATGTTACAATTCTCTCCCACTAGAATCAGACTTCTCCCTCGAAGTCCTGCTCGACAAACAACTCTGGATGCTGCTCCCGCATCTCCAACTCCGGCTCCCAGGTCAGCTTAGACCCCTTCCGATGTTTCCACTGGACCTGCACCAGTGACACCTCCTTGTTCCTCAGAACTTTGATCTTCCGATCTCGGATCTCGATTGGCCTTTTCCGCATAATTCAGACTTGCATCCAACTGAATATCCTCCAAAGATACCACCGCCGACTCGTCGGCTATACATTTCCTCAACTGCGACACGTGGAAGATATCATGAATCTGGCTCAACTCCGCAGGTAGCTCTAACCGATATCCTACCTTACCCACCCTTGCGGTCAGCCTGAATGGACCAATGTACCGGGGCCCCAGCTTGCTCCTCTTCCTAAATCGAATCACTCCTTTCTAAGGAGATACATTCAGGAGTACAAAGTCCCCCACCTGGAACTCCAGCTCGGAACGCCGTCGATCCGCATAACTCTTCTGACGACTCTGGACCGTTAGTAACCTCTGTCTAACCTGTTGTATCTGCTCAGTCTTCTGAAGCACTATCTTAGTGCTACCCATCACACGCTGCCCTACCTCTCCCCAACAAATGGGAGTTCGACACCTTCTCCCATACAACAGCTCGAAAGGAGGCATACCAATACTAGAATGGTGGCTGTTGTTCTACGAAAACTCAGCCAATAGCAGATACGTGTCCCAACTTCCTCCGAAGTCCAACACACATGCTCAGAGCATGTCCTCGAGCGTCTGAATCGTCCGCTCACTCTGCCCGTCCGTCCGTGGGTGGTAGGCGGTACTGAAATGCAACCTCATACCCCACTCCTCGTGGAACTTCTTCCAGAACCTGGAAGTGAAACGCACATCTCGATCGGACACAATCAATATTGGTACCCCATGACGCGATACCACCTCCCTCACATACAATTCTGCCAACCTCTCGGCTGAAGAGCTCTCACTGATAGCAAGAAAATGTGCGCTTTTTGTCAGCCGTTCGACGATCACCCGAATTGCATCGACACCCCTCGCGGTCCTCGGCAATTTGGTGATGAAATCCATGGAAATCTGTTCCCACTTCCATTGGGGAACCTCAAGCGGCTGCAATTTTCCATGTGGACGCTGGTGCTCGACCTTAACCTTGCGACAGGTCAACCACCTCTCAACAAACCATGCGTGTGACATCCCCGAAATCTCGGCCAGAAAAGACCAGTTTCATTTATGCTTTTTAAACATTTTCAGAGTAAATCCTTTTGATTTTTAAAAGAGATGCGAAATTTGTTCCCAAAAAAAAACATGATAAAATAGTTTTTTTTATCAAAACATTTCATAAAGAAATACGATTTCATTTCATAATCAAAAATCGGGATGTCATGTTCCGATACAGATCATAAAGCATAAACGATAACATTACAAGTCATTCAACAAATATATACATATACAAACTTGTAAACAAAACAACTTGATGATTCATCCATCTTATGCCCTTGCGCCACTTCCTGTAATACAAATAAACTGAGTGGGTCAGGCTTGGGAGCCTAGTGAGCATATAGGGTTTTCAACCCACAATAAATAATTATATTTAATTTCAGCAATCAACAATAACCCGATTACGCATTCCTGTTATCCTCACTTTTACGTCCCTAAAAAACGACATCTATTTTAAGGAACCTAATTTAGGATTTTCATCGGGACGGACATTACTGCAGAGGGGCTTCCTCATCAATAAGTGTCCTAAAGGCAACCATGTGGGGGATAGAGTACACTGGTGAACACATCGTTCACAACACCTATAGGTTATGAGCCTGCTAGCGTTCCACAGGACTGTCTAGAATAGTCTGTAGTCGTCATCCATACTCTGCTGAATGACTAGAATAACACCAACAACGAGGCCTCTCATCAATTTATTTTATTGCACACCAATTGTCTACCCATGTTCTACCCAACATATTAGTAGATAACAACATACATGTTTTATACATAACTTTTAAAAGAAAAACTGTATAGCATGCTCTTTCAATACTCCATCCAAATAGCAAGTAATACGTAAACACATAACAAGCAATTTCAAGGAGAGTCATATAAGTCTATGTGTTAGAAGGTAATAATAATACCCTTACACAACCCGTAATCTTAAATACATTCAACGATTACTTGTATAATATCGTGTATTGAAAGGGACTATACACTCACTTGATCAGAAGATGATCGGGCAACACTACGGCTTGCATAAGTAGTGTTTCTCCGTAGATCTGGAAGATCTACACAAAAACCGAGCTACTCGCGGTCAGGGCTTCGGCTCGAAAATCTCACTTCTCGGGATCCTCGGGGCTTCGGCACTTTCTTCAGGGATCGGGAATGATACCGGGGCTTCGGGATATGATTGGCACGCAAATCGAGGCAAAAACTAGAGAGAAGAAAGAGTTTGAACAAGAGAAAATGACTGATCTCGGTTTCTATTTATAGGCTGCTGGGTCTGGGATTACGCTGGGTGTAATTTCTAATTATGTTTGGCGTATTTAGGTTACACTGGGCATACTTTGACGTCACTACGTGCGTCAATTGGTGGCACTCGAGTATTAGTCAGACAAGTTGCATCCCTATGAGTACGCTGGGCATAATTTGACTCGTCAAACTTCTAAATTGCGTAACTTTTGCATACGAGCTCCGTTTTTGACGTTCTTTATATCCACGCATAGGTCAGACCATACTCTACAACTTTCATTTAGACTCCGTCGGCTAATTTTGACTTTTATTTTTATTATTTATTTTTAGAAGGCCGAGACAGAAAAACTTCGTTATAAATTTATAACTTCTTCGTCCGACGTCCGTTCTCGCCTAACTTTTCATCGTTTCACTACTAACAACAAGATCTTCGATTCTCGTTTAGATTGTTTCGGCTAAAAACCGTTCGATATCAAATCGAGTATTCGGGCTGCATACTGCCAAGTCGAAACTTCAGAAAATCATAACTTCCTCATACGAAGTCAGATTTGGGCGTTCTATATATATATATATATATATATATATATATATATATATATATATATATATATATATATATATATATATATATACGGAAACCTCGTTTCAGCCACTACAATTTTATGCAAAGATATCGAGTTTATTTTACACTTAAATTTTGACACTCATTTTATTCTTAATTCATTAAATTATAATAATTAAGAAAACACACACATAATTCACATATAATACATTTTTATTATTTCAAATTGGATTACAAAGTTTAACCTAGACTATTACATTGCTAAAAATGGCAAGCCCAGAAACAAGGGCGTTACAACGCGACATCCCTCTTCATACAGGGCCACCAATAATATTTCTTCAGGACCAAATACATCTTTGTGGCCCCGGGATGGATCGAGAATCTCGATCTATGCACCTCCTCCATCAGAATGGTACGTGCCCCGCCTGTATATGGCACCCAAATCCGACCTTGAAAGGTCATCAGTCCTCGACTATCGACAACAAACCCAGGTACCTGACCAATCACCCGCTCCCTCTTGCGGTTCTCCGGTCTCATGACCTCGGCCTGGGCCTCCCGAATGGTGTCCAACACCGGATTTGTCACTGACAATCTCATACAAGTGCCTCAAATCGGGGCATTGTCCGCCCTTCGGCTCAACGCATCAGCTACAACATTGGCTTTGCCCGGGTGGTATAAGATCTCACAATCGTAATCCTTCACCACGTCCAACCATCTCCCCTGACGTATATTTAGGTTGCGCTGATCCATCAAACACTTCAGGCTCTTGTGGTCTGTGTATATGGTACACCGAATCTTTAGGGTAAACACCACTGCCCCTAATTCCAGATCGTGGGTGGGATACCTTGTCTCATGAGGCTTCAGCTGCCTCGATGCATATGCTATCACATGCCCCCTCTACATAAGCACCGTACCCAACCCTGAAATCGATGCGTCCCAATACACCACAATATCCTCCATCCCTTCCGGGAGAGCTAACACTGGGGCTTCGCAAAATCTCTGGCGAAGTGTCTCAAACGAGGTTTGCTGCTCCGGGCCCCATGAAAAAGCAACACCCCTCCGGGTTAACCTGGTAGTGGCACAACGATCTTGGAGAAATTCCTGATAAATCTCCGATAATAGCCGGCCAATCCTAAAAAGCTCCTGATCTCGGTGGGCGATCTCGGCACCTTCCACCTCATGATTGCCTCAATCTTGGCCGGATCGATCAAAATCCCATTCTGGTTGATGAGATGCCCCAAGAACTGTACCTCCCGTAACTAGAACTCGCACTTGGAGAATTTGAAAGAAAGCCTCTCCAATCTTAGAACTCCGAGGATCTCCCTCAAATGCTCCTCATGCTGCTCTCTAGATCTAGAATACACCAGTATATCGTCGATGAACACGATCACCGAACGATCTAGCATCGGTTTGCACACCTTGTTCATGAGATCCATGAACGTTGTTGGTGCATTGGTGAGCCCGAAAGGTATCACCACGAAATCGTAATGCCCATAACAAGTCTTGAACGCCGTCTTCTGGATATCCTCATCACACACTCTCATCTGGTGATATCCAGACCTCGGATCAATCTTGGAAAACCAAGACGCTCCCTGCAACTGATCGAACAAATCGTCGATCCTCGGTAATGGATAACGGTTCTTGATCGTCAACTTGTTCAACTCCTGGTAGTCAATACACATCCGGTGTGAACCGTCCTTTTTCTTGACAAAAAGGATCGGCACTCTGCATGGCGAGCTACTTGTCGAATAAACCCCTTCCCAAGCAGCTTCTGAAGCTGCGAGGATAACTCCTGCATCTCTGGCGGCGCAAGGCGATAAGGCGCTGCCCTGGAACCAAATCAATGCGGTACTCTACCATCCTCTTGGGAGGCACACCCGACAATTCCTCGGGAAAAACATATGGGAACTCACGCACTATCGGAACGTCATCAATCGAACTTGGCCTCCCAGCGGCCTCTCGTGTGTCCATCACATAGGCTACAAACCCACTGCAGCCCTGCTATAAACTCTGTCTTGCTCTGGCAGCTGAATAGAACGCCGACCCACATCGGGTACCCTCGCCGTACACTATAAGTACTCCCCCACTAAGGTCTCGTATTGCCACCAACTGTCGTTCACAGTCTATCACGGCCCCAAATCGGCTTAACTAATCCATGCCCACTTTGACACACACGTCTCCCATTGCTATCGGAACCAGATCTATCGGGAACTCAACACTGAAGATCTCGAGTACACATCCTCGCATTACCTCCGTAGCATACACCGCTCGCTCATCAGTTATGGAAACTCGTAGAGGTCGACTCAACGCTTCTCGACTGCTACTGATGTGCCGACTAAACGCTATCGACACAAAAGATCGACTCGCACCCGAGTCAAATAACACTAAGGCAGGTACAGAACTCACAAGAAAAGTACCTATGCATATCATCATATAAGCACACAATCTCAACTCAGCATAAAAATATAAATAAGAATACATATCAGCCACTACATCAGGCGCTGCGCGGACCTCCTCCGCTGTCAACTGGAAAGCTCTCCCACGAGCCTTCGGTGCCTCGGCCTTCGCTGGCCGAATCTCGGTAACCCTAGTAGCAGGTGCAGATCCCTGTGCTGATCCCTGATGTAACTGCGGGCACTCAGCTTTCCGGTGGCCAGTCTGGTTGCAATGGAAGCAAACTATAAATCCCTTGGGGCAATCCTTGGCGATATGCCCCTCCTTGCCACATTTGTAGCAGTCACCTGATCGACAGACCCCATCATGTCCCTTGCCGCACTTCCCACAAGTACGACCCTTCTGTTGGATTAATGTCTAAGTCCATAACTATAATTGGTAAGACTTGACCCGACCCGGCATGGTCCATTTGGGTTGCATGGCATCATGCACTTGGATAGACTAAAATGAGAGAAATAACACTTAAGGTTTATTAATATATTATAAGTTCTAATATATTAATAGGATTATTTAATTAGTATTGATCAATAATTGATTTAGAATTAATTATGTGATCAAAAGATGACTAATTAAATATATAGGTTGATTGTGTAAATCATCCATACTTATATAGTGGGCTAATGTTCCATGGATTATCAAGTTGGGCTCAAACCCATTGGATGCTCCATGGATGCTCCATGGTGTATTTGAACCCATGGATCCAAGGAAATGGAAAGCCATGACAATTAGGGTTTACCCTAATTGTAACAACTATATAAGCATCTTATTGATGTGAGAAATCGGCGACTAAGATATGCATGGAGGGAAAGCCGATTCTTGAAGTGTTCTAATTTCTCTCTAAGTTATTCCAAGTGCTTATGGTGTTGTGTGAACCATTTGAGATGTCACACTTGGGGCACTAGGCACTCAAGCTTCATGAAGACAAGCACCAACAAAAGGTATGTTATTCTAACTTGTGTTATTCAAAGTTTTGTATGCTAGAATAGAACAATACCTTGGAAAGTTGATATTTGCATGTATAATAGAGAAAACATAGATCCAAAGTATTTAGGGTTGCATGTACACTTAGGAGTGTTAGATTGCTCAAAACCCAACAATGGTATCAGAGCCTAGGCTTGTTTTCTTGTTGTACTTGCTTAAACTGCTTAAAAATCGACTTTTGGTGTTGTCTGCCCAGCAGACTCGCCGAGTCCATGAAGGGACTCGACGAGTCCAAGGCAAAATGCATCCAACTCGCCGAGTTTGTTCATGCACTCGACGAGTTGGACCCCCAGACAGCATATTTTTGAGTTTTGGTGCTGGAATTGGTCTAGAATCATTACCTTTGACTGTTTTGGGCTTATAAAACTTGTTTTTGAATGTGGTAATGATTATGTTAAACCAATTTCAATGCTATAATAAAAGTTTCAAGTTTAGATGTGTTCATGTTATTCTTGAAAATTGTTGATTATGAATGATCATGCTTATGAGTTTTGCTAGATCATAGGAATTGTGTGCAAATTGTTTGTTGATATAATTCATGATCTTGTTGAAAATTGTATGGAGTTCATAACTTGCCCTCAAGTTATGAATTTTCAAGAATTTTATGTTTCCTTGATTTATGAGTTAGTTTAGACTGATAATGAAAAAAATTATGTTTTAGTTGTTTTCAATCCATATTAGTCTAAAAGAAGTTCATAAAATATGTTTTTGTAACTTGTCTTCAAGTTATGTGAAAAGTCATATTTATGAATCTTAAAAACTCATAAAAGTTTTGTAGGTTACATAAAATGTAAGAGTTTTTTTTCCATTAAATAGATTAATGACTCCATAACTTGTCCTCAAGTTATGGATGTTGAAGAGACACTTCTTTAAAGTGTTTTTAAAGAATAAGGGGTTACATTAAAATGAAGAGTCTTCATTTTAATGAACCATTAAACTCATAAGTTATGATTTAAAGAGTCTTGAAATAGTTTCAAAACTTGCCCTCAAGTTTTGGAATTTGAAAAGTTACTCCTCATGTATACTTTAATTCCAAATTGAACATTGAAATTTTAAAAAGTTTAAAATTCAACCCTTATACTATTATTATAATTTTAATTATATAGATATGTATAAGAGGAAGTCAATCTTACCGTTAGTAGGCCTCATTCACGAAGCCGGTCTATAAGGGGGGTATAAGGTTACTGCCTATAAAATGACAGTTTAATGGGTGTCCACTCTCACCCACCGCTTCCTTGACTGGTGGAGGGTCGTTAGCCGAACGGGTAGGAATGGACTATAATTCTCCCTTCATTAAAAGTATAATGAAAAATACTAAGTAACTAAACACTTATAAATTCCCAATCTTAGTTACTTAGGAAAATGTGAAAAGGTGCTAGCCCATAAAATTACACTTTGTACCTTACCAAGTCGTTAGTGGAGCGTGTGTGGTTAACCGGTACACTAACATGGACTAGTAAGAGTGGCAAAGGGTAACTTGACTTTATTATAGATCGGTGGAGCATGTGTGGTTAACCGGCACATCGATTAGGTGATATTGTTGAGGGTACCAAGTCAATTTGTATGGTTATTCACACCTTGTTTGTGATCCTCGGCATCCCAGTCACAAACTTGAGAGGGCACAATCGAGATTCAAACATGCCATTGAAAGTTCAATGTATCTCAAAAGATCTAGGAGTTTCAAATCCAATTAAAACTTAATTATATTTCGTTTTTCATGGTGGAAATTGGTAAATCGTCATTTACCTACCTTCAACTATTTTATAATTTGGATTACGGCATCCCTCTTCTAGTTATAAATAGGTTGTTGGGTCCTAGCCTTAATATTTCATATTGGGTGTTATATTAAGGACTTTAAATCAACTAACTTGAATTTCTCCCGTTATAGATGTTTAGTTTAGACATCTATGGTCTTCCCAAATCTTTAGGAACTAGCTTCCTAATGAAGATGATATCCCAAATGGCAATCAAGGTGAAAGATCAATCCCTTTATTGGGCATTTGTGGGACTAGAAATCATACTTCACTTCATCCACCTCCTCCAATAAATCTCACTATCCCACAAGTTTTAGGACTTGATAAGTTCTAAGTCACTCAATCCCTATTGGCAAGCAAAGTCTATATGTGCTTAGATCTTGGGGATTAAGCCACATATTGACAAGTCGGGAGAGTCGGGTGTCGAAGTCTCGAGGTAGCTGGCTGCTGACTTGGTTCGTCAGTCGCTCCCTGATGACAGGTCGCGACAAGACCCTTAATGATCTTACCTATTTTCTTGATGATGCTAAATCAGCAGTGATTTGGAGCATTAGTAAAGCAAATTGAATTGGAAGATCTACTTTCCAAACCTATTTGGACATTGAAAATAGTGACATTGGAGGTTCAGGAAAAACTTTCTCTTCCCAATGGAAAGGGATCGGCCATAGTCAACTCGGTCGACCAAATGGTAAAGAGAAAGGTTAAGTCTGTGATAGTCCCATGTACCGTTTCCAAAGAGTCAATAAGATTCTGTTGCCAAAGGAAAGACATTGGTTGCGAAGCTGCTAAATTTACCTGAAACATCTTAAGGATGGTAAAGTCAATAGGTTTGACTCTACTTCAGGTAAAGTCCATTGTCTAACTCTATTAAGTTTCTATTATGAGATTCTTATTGCATAATGTGACGAGGTCACATGTTGATGTTTTAAGAATCAAAGAAAAAGAAAAGGTGAAGAAACTTAAAGGAAGTATATGCTGATTCTGATCGCGAAAATGGATTTCGATCGCATGGTTCGGTGATCAGAATTTTGAGTTGTTACTTAAGAGTTATGATATATTGCTTAGGAATAGATAACAACAAGTTTTCCATATGGATTGTAAGGATAAATTTTTCCGCAAAGTTTTAAAATAAAAGGAAAAATGGTTTTGATTTTATTTATTTTAAGTATCCTTACAATGGCATTTGTGAAAAATTGTTGATTATATGTTTCCATTGATAAGCAATATGGGTAAATGGATTTGATTCTTTCATTAGTGGAAGTGTCATAACTTACCAAATAAGGAAAGATTCTCATCACCCAAGTTTCAGTTGGATAGAAACTTGGAATCATGCAACTTGTATTGTATGATCATGAGAATTTTTATATATTTGGGAAATTAAGTCTAATTCCTTGTTCACATGTATATGTGAATCAAGTGAAGGACAAAGGGATCAGATACACTTGGGTGTGCGCTAATCAAGTCCACCACAAAGTTGATAAGATTATTCATTATGATTTACTAAAGTTTAGTAAATATGGTTATACTTACAAGTTTAAGTATAGTTTTGGATCATTGGAGAAGTTTCAATGATAGACATAACGAGTAAGAAGAATCAAATAAAGCAGAAAGATAAAAGTTTCTCTAATCTGAAGAGATGGGAGAGTACTTGAGTATCTTGTTTTATGATTATCTTAGTGATTATGAAACCATGTCACAATTGATCCTCTAAGGACACCTTAGTTCATTTTGTTTGGCTAAGGAGAGGAATCGTGAATTGTTGAAATGGTTAGATCAAAAGATAAATTATACTTCATTCCAAAATTAAATCTTAGAGTCATACTCCAAGATTAAGCCTTGAGTGACATAATCTTAAGAAAGGTTTAAAACACTTGTTAAATGTAGAGTAAAATGTGTTCTTACTCTTGTACATTTGAAATTGGTAAGTTGTGATGTTTTGGATAAAACAAAGACCAACTAAGACCAATTGTGAGAAGTGTTTAACTTGATAAGAATCTGCACTAACTCTTGAATATTCGGTTTTGTCAAGGAATGGTTCCTGACAAAGAGAATCTTATATGTCAAGAGGTCAGTGGGAGTCTTAAAAGGATCTTAAAATAGATTCAAGAACTAATCAAGAGTTTTGTTAATCACTAGACCATAACTTGAGGTTTGTAACCTATCATGTTGACATATTCTGTGCCCATTCCAGTTAAAGTTGGTTTTGCATTGGAGCTCTAAGAGTTCTCAACTGGTTGCATAACAACTTGGAAGCAATGGCAGGCCCTTGAGCTGCCAGGTGGCAAGAAATTAGATTGAGTTCAGTCCATATGAGTTTGGATTTGTCATTATCCTTGTCTTGTGACTATGGTTTTGACAATTCACATGGATAAGAACACATACACCATTAAATCTAAGTGTCATAAGGTTTCTCTCCGATTCATGAAAATGATAGTGAGAAAACTCTTTCACTAAGTAGATTTAAGTGGATAGCAAGTGTGAAGTTTGCATTCTCATGTCGTTAGTGGAGCGTGCGTGGTTAACCGGCACACTAACTAATGAGAATGGCAAAGGTTTAGACTCACATGTGAGCTATCTAAGGAAAGGTTTAGATTCCAGGTGTATGATTTGATAAAGTCTTATCAAGGCAATCTAGTATCAGAAATCTGACTGATTTCTAGGTACATGTCAAAGCTAGTGGGAGCATAAAGTATTATGCTAGTTAGATAATAATCATTATGCTAGTGGGAGCATGATGATTATGTTGCAAGTTATCAATGTTAATTATAGAAAACAAAAGTTTCAACTCGCGTTGAAAAAGTTATTTTACTATAATTAAGGGAGAGAAAATTATACTTCATTCCAATTCTACAAGCTTAGATTGAGATTTTAATCAATTTTAGTCAAGAATATATATGAATGTTATGTTGGAATGGTTCAACATAAGGAATTTCTATATATGTTGCTTTCTCAAAATTCGATTATGATTACGACATCCCTCTTCATAGTTCGAATTATGAGAACATGGCAAATAAAAATATTATAGCATGAATCGTATCCCATATGCTTCGGATATAGGATCGGTTGCATGTGTTATAATATTCATCCATTCTAAATTTTCCTAATGTTTAGGGCGTTAAGAAGGGAAAAGGGATTAGATTTGGATATGACTAAGATGATTAAGCAATTATCGAGAACAATTTGGGGTTTTCCAAAGTTTGGTTACTCATGGACAATTGGAAGTACAGAGTAAGGATCGTATTGACATATTTTGGAAAGAGGCAACTCTTGTTCAAAAGTGATGGTCAAGATGGGAATATGGAATTGTTTCCATAGGTGGAAGTTATTCTTTGAATCTGTGTAAGATTAAAGAACTTAATGCAAAGAAGGATGTTCAAAGGAATGTACTTTGAATTTGAGACTTCATCTCCATGGAATTGCTTTCCATTGGAATACTTTGTAATGTTTGTTGTCAAGTCTTTGTGACTTGTGTGAATATCATTACAAGAGGATCATTGCATAGATTACGGTAAATGACAAGAACTTGGTATTCTTACATTTACAATAAGGATTGGGATTGTGAAATGAAAATCATTGAGGTCTTGTTCAATTGATATACATTTCACAAAGAGATGACCATATGTAAACATAGTGTGCATACTTGGAGTATGGCATAGCTATTGTTTAGAGAAACATAGTATGTATGCTTGGAGCATGGCATCACTACTGTTTCGATTCAAGTATTAAGTTGATTAATCGAAACATGAATAATGAGTGATCAATATGGTGCTTAGATAAAAGGTGTTTTATTTACGCTCAAAGTGTTGAGGCCATATAGGACTAGTATTATTTTGTGTTTCACTTTGCATGTTTTGACTTCCAGAATAATGAGGTCATTCTCCTGATTGACCAAGTTATTCAAACCATCCACAGTCGGTCATATGTTGGAAGTAGATATGAATCAAGACTGTCGTGAATTTGGCTTGTATGATATGTCTAAAGTGCTTTAGACAATGCATTAGTTGCTACAACATTCATGACTACTCATAAGGGCTGAGTATTGGATTCAACCCACGCTCATTTGCATTCACTTCATGGATTTTATCACGAGTGAATCATGAGACAATAATATCTTATATTCTTCAAACCTAGAGATATGATTTGTTGAATATGAGTTGGTTATACATTGATTGCACGTAAACGCATTGGTAACTCGATGTTATAAAACGTGCCTTTGTGTATGATTCAACAAATAGTTAGTACAAGCATATGATTCGAAGTTTATCCATTCCTTTTACCTTCGGGATAAAAGCGATATCTGTGGGCCCCTCGATGATTCAGTGATGACAAAAGTAAGTGCTCGGCCGGGCCTGGACTGATTTGATTTGTTCAATTAGTCAGTCGTCATAAATCAGAAATCGGGAAACAACAAATGGACAGAGAGAATGATTATAATCCATGTCTCAGTCCATATGATATCTAGAATGGAGGAATATATGATCCCTTATCTAATGGACAAGTCATTGACAAAGGTCAGAGTTCGACAAAAGCTTTTGAGAGATACGATTGCCAGTCAGTTCTTGAAGTCATACGCAATATAGTTTTAGACTTATCCAAGTGGGAGACTGTTGGATTAATGTCTAAGTCCATAACTATAATTGGTAAGACTTGACCCGACTCGGCATGGTCCATTTGTGTTGCATGGCATCATGCACTTGGATAGACTAAAATGAGAGAAATAACACTTAAGGTTTATTAATATATTATAAGTTCTAATATATTAATAGGATTATTTAATTAGTATTGATCAATAATTGATTTACAATTAATTATGTGATCAAAAGAAGACTAATTAAATATATGGGTTGATTGGGTAAATCATCCATACTTATATAGTGGGCCAATGCTCCATGGATTATCAAGTTGGGCTCAAACCCATTGGATGCTCCATGGTGTATTTGAACCCATGGATCCAAGGAAATGGAAAGCCATGACAATTAGGGTTTACCCTAATTGTAACAACTATATAAGCATCTTATTAATGTGAGAAATCGGCGACTAAGATATGCATGGAGGGCAAGCCGATTCTTGAAGTGTTCTAATTTCTCTCTAAGTTATTCCAAGTGCTTATGGTGTTGTGTGAACCATTTGAGGTGTCACACTTGGGGCACTAGGCACTCAAGCTTCATGAAGACAAGCACCAACAAAAGGTATGTTATTCTAACTTGTGTTATTCAAAGTTTTGTATGCTAGAATAGAACAATACCTTGGAAAGTTGATATTTGCATGTATAATAGAGAAAACATAGATCCAAGGTATTTAGGGTTGCATGTACACTTAGGAGTGTTAGATTGCTCAAAACTCAACACCTTCTGGTCTCCAGATCTCGTATCAGCGGACTTGACCCGCTTGGCTGCCGGCTGAGACTGTGCCGGCCGCCAATCCATCCTCTGAGACTCGGCCTCCTCCCTGGCCTGAGTCTCAACCTCAATCTCCCTCTTTCGGGCATTTTCCTGGAGCTCAGCAAATATACGGTAAGTCGAGTTCGACACGAACTCCCGAATGTCTCTCCTCAAAACGCCCAAATACCGACTCATACGTGCCTGCTCAGAAGACACTTGCGCAGGGCAGAACATCGCCCTCTCATGAAACTTCCTGGTAACTGTTGGATATATTATCTAAGTCCATAACTTTATTTGGTATGTACTTGACCCGACTCGGCATGGTCCATTTGGGTTGCATGGCATTGCAATACTTGGATAGACAAAATGAGAGAAAGTACACTTGTGATTATTAATATATTATAAGTTCTAATATATTAATAATAGTATTATTTAATTAGTATTGATCAAGTATTAATCTAGTATTAATTTGGTGATCAAAGTGAGACTGATTAAATATATAGGGTTGATTATGACAATCATCAATTATTTTATGGTGGATTAATGATCCATGGTTTATGGGTTTGGTTATAATCGTATGGAGCTCCATGGATAGTCCATGGGAGTTACAAACCCATGGGTCATGAGAAATGAAGAGTCATGACAATTAAGAGTATTCATGTGAAAACCCTAATTGTGACAACACTATAAAAGGAACTCTTTGGCTAGCAAAATCGGACCTAGAGAGAGTTCTTCTGAATGCATAACCGGTTTTTGAGTGTAGAAGTATCCTCTCAAGTTATTCCAAGTTTTGTGGTGTTGTGTGAAGCATTTGAGGCACAAGATTTGGGGTCCTAGGCTCACAAAGTCTTGAAGGAATCCAAGCAACAACAAGGTATGTATTTCTACTAGCTTTTATGTTTTATATATTCCCCATGCCATGCTAGTTAGGAAATAACCTTGAGAAATAAATTTGCATGTATATAGAGAAAACATAGATTCAAGGTTAATAGGGTTGCACGTACACCATAGGAGTGTTAGAATGCTCTAAACCCATCAGTAACCATAGTAACAAAATTAGTACCCTGCTTGAGGGTTAAGAACTCTTGAACCAACCATTCGCTCTCCACCGGGGGAACATACTCATCTCTGAACATGGTGGTGAACCTCTCCCAGGTCACCTCTGAAATCTATGCAGCAGTGAAGCTTGCTGTCACGAACTTCCACCAGTCCTTCGCTCCCAAGCGAAGTTGGTTCAACGCGAACCGTACCCTCAGATGCTCCGGACAAGAACACGTGTAGAAGCATCCCTCAATATCAGCAATCCATCTCATCGCAGCGATAGGATCCTGCGTCCCATCAAACTCAGGTGGCTTCGTGTTGCTGAACTCCCGAAACAACAACGAGTCACCTCCCTGAGGCCTGACAGCAGCCACAGCCTCAGTCAGCGCTGCATAATGCTCGTCAAAGGTCTTAATCAAAGTGGTCTTGATAGACCCAAACATCTCTGGAATCTCGTCCCAGATCGCAGCTGCCACCTTATCGTGGATCATCTGATGAAGTTCCTCGTCACTCACACCGCTCGCCTTAGGTCTGTGGCGTGTCCCAACCATGATGTCTCTGAAATACAACATAATAGTATCAGAGACTCGCTTGAGTATGCTCACACTCGGTAACTCGACCCTACCTGTTCCCGAGTACCCAAGGGATTCTTACTTAGAGTGTGCATTGCTTCGGTGTCTTCAGTAGTATGGGCCCTTATACTACCGTCTACACCACATCAGTATTCACCCTAAGTCCTCCTCCTTGGTTCCCAGATCACAATTACTCTATATCTCAATGGCATAGGCTACCCTTCGGTAGGCCTCTCATCAGCTCCTGACCGCTACCTACTCGCTCTCAAGCATCACATAGCAGCAAAATCCTTCCTAGGCTAAGGCATCACAAAATCAGGCCACTCTAGTCCTAATATGAATACCTAGCCAACTCTAGCATGCATATCATATCATAATATATCTCATAACACATAGTGTATGGGTATTTTGGGAAATCACCGTTCGTGCGCTGGTTGATCGTACACACTGCTTCCTTCTGTCTTTCAAAATCTTTTACTCCCTTAGAAAAAATTGTTTATTTTGTGAAAAACTTTCTCAAATCCTCACTTTGAGTTCAGATTCATCCAAAGATGCACCCGAATCCCTCAAACCGAGGCTCTGATACCAACTTGTAACAACGTAAATTTTCCAAACAATTTTTCATTTTTAAATCACACTTTTAATCATCAAAACAATAACAAATTATAATGTATCCAATGTTATCATAACAAAATAATTCCCAGAATCTCAAACATAATCTCTATGAGTGTGTACGGATCATGTCGGCGCCTTCCCACGGTCCTCGCTAGTACCTAAAATACATAACACAACAGCTGTAAGCATAAATGCTTAGTGAGTTCTCCAAAATACCACATACCACACATACACCTTTCGAGGCCATAACTCTGTAGGATCTTCCGATCCATATGTCTTAGGGGAATTCCGTCTCGAATCCCAGTAGACCTTCCGGTCATACCCGTATCGACCTTCTGATCCGTAACCTCTTGACCTTCCGGTCCATAACCTCTTGACCTTCCGGTCCATAACATACATAACATTCATAACACAAACATATCACATAACAACATACAACTCATACATCTCATAGCATTTAAGACCTTCCGGTCACACACAGGTACCCTTCCAGGTACAGTATAGTGAGAAGACTCACCTCAATGAAGTCGGATCAACTCTCATGCTCGACGTCCCGACTTAGCCTCCTCCTATTATTCAAATAACATCCTGATCAGAATTCTCTCTTGATCTCATCTCTACAACTGGGTAGAAGGCCATTCTACCCTACCCTGAACTCTCCTGAATCAGTCTTGACCAAAACCCTAAAGTCAACGAAAGTCCATGATCAAACCTTGACCCAACTCATCGAGTGCACATGGGCAACTTGGCTAGTCCATGCGGGTCCTCTGAATCCTTTCAGCCTCTCTTCACTCGTCAAGTCATCCTTCCACTCGACGGGTTACACCTGACACTAATCGCGGGGCAACCCCGACTCGACTCGTCGAATCCACTTATGGACTCGGCGAGTTGCCGCCATGCTCAAACTCAAATGACTTTCTGAGGTTAGATTTGATCCTCTAATCCATAGATCTAACCTCCCTAAGCTCAATAACCACGTAAAGGTTCGAACTTGATACTCATGCAACGTCCAAATGACACTACTTGATGATTTAGTCTCAAATACAACACTCTAAGTCCATTTCTTCCATAACTCAACATAAAGCAAGATGGATAACATCCTCTGGACCACTATGGGTCTAGATCTGAAGTCTAAACATGAGAAGGGACCTCATTCACAACAAATCAACCCAATAAAGGGTATAGGAAACCCTAGATCCATGGATTCTTTAACAAAACTGAAAAGGATCGATATGCTACCTCAAAGATGATGTCATTTGCTTGCAATCCACAAATAAGAAACTTCCTTGGCCTCCTCTAAGCAGGAATCAACTTCTTCTGGCAAAACAAACTTACAAAGGTCCAATAATGGCTTCTTCTCTCTCACAAACGCTCAGGCACTATTACGGTTTCTCTCAAGGGTCTAGTAGCCGCAAATGGTGGCTATAAGGGTCCTTAAATAGGTCCCAAACCCGAGAATTTAGGGTTTCTTTAAACAGCGTGGACTCGTGGAGTCCTTCACTAAATTAGACCAAAAATGTGCGATCCAACTCGGCGAGTCAGAGCACCTACTCGTGGAGTTCCCCTCATAAATTCAATATAAATACTTAACATAGGATACTTAGGAATCCGGATGTTACACTATCTAATGAAAGGTGTATAAGCTTAAGAAGTCTAGCTAGAGACTTATCGAAGCATCATGTATTAGAAATATGCATTGTAGTAAGAAAGTCAAGAGTATTGATTTCAAGAAGTTTAGTTGATTTCTAAATACATGTCAAAGCTAGTGGGAGCATAATTGTTATGCCAGTGGGAGAATAATTGTTATGCTAAGTGTTGCAAGTTGTCAATACTATTTGTAGGAAACAAAGTTTACAAATTTTCAAGTTGCAAAGTTTGGAAATTGTTTCTCTATGTTAGACTTAAGGGAGAGGGCACTCATAATTCGTTTCAAATCTAAAAGTTTATATTGAAGGTTTTAATAGAACTTAGTCATGAATATATATGAATATCATGTTGAAATAATTCGACATAGGGAATTCGATATATGGAAATATTATAGCAAGAGTCTGATCAGATATCAGGTCTTTATGTAAAACATTATGAATCGAATACCATATTCTTTGGATGTAGGATCGATTGCATATGCTATACTATACACTTGTTCTGATTTTTTTAAATGACTTGGGAATTAAGAGAAAAAAGGGCTAGAACTCTGTGTGAATAAAATTAAACAACTATCAAGAATACTTAGATTATTCAGACATCCATTAGGTTATCATTGTGTTTCACTTTGCATGTTTTACTTCCTGAATAATTAGATTATTCAGACATCCATAGTCGCTCTTACTTTTGGAAGTAAGTAGCAAATTAATACTGTCATGAATTGGATTGTAGATTGTCTAAGGGTTTAGACATAGCAATGGTTTGCTACAATGTTCATGAGTACTTAAAATATGGATTTTAAGTATTGGATAAACCCACGCTCAAAGAATTACTTCATGGATTTTATCATGAGTAATTTTGAGATGATAATATATTAAATTCTTAAAACGGAGATATATGAGTTGTTGTTTACGAGTCAGTTGTACATTGATAATACGTAAACACATCAGTAACTTGATGTTATAAAACGTATTGTTGTGAATGATTTGATGAGTAAATAGTGCAAGAATATAAGTCAAAGTTTATTCGTTCCTTTTGCCCTAAAGGGAAAAGCGATATCTTTGGGCCCCTCAGTGATTTGGTGTTGAATTATAAGTGCTAGGCCAAGCCAAGACTAAATTGATGTGTTTGATAAGAAGTCTTACGTTGTCATCAAAAATCAGAAACCGGGAAACAAAACTTGGACAACGATATTGATTATAATCCATGTCTCATGTATATATGATATCTTGTAGAATAGAGTAATATTTGATCACTTATCTTAGGACACATCACTAACTGGGTCAGAGTTCGACAATGGCTTTTGGTAGCTACAATTTGCTAATCACTTTGGAAGTTATACTGGCAGTTATGGTTATTAGACTTATCCAAGTGGGAGACTGTTGGATTAGGTGTCTAAGCCCATAACTATAATTGGTATTAACTTGAATTGATAGTAGCACAGTCCTTTTAGGTTGCCCTCTAATCTAGCAATTGGATAAGATTATATTGGAGAGAGAGATAATTTATTATTGGATTAATAAATTGGAAAAAGTATAAGTTGTTAATATATTGTGAGAATAATATATTAATTAGAAATTCTAATATTTAATTAATAGTTAGTTAGAAATTAATTGGAATTAATTTTGGGATTAATTGAATTAATTAAAAGTGTACGTGCTATTTTACATTTTATTGATAGTTGAGGGAAGAGGCTCTAGAACCTCCTTGTAGGGGTTAGATGAAAACTTCTAGGAAGGGCCTAGAATTTTCGTCCAAGGCATCCTAGATAGGAGGCTCATGAGTTGCTTGGTCACCAAGCAAAGGGATTAGGGTTTCCATCTTTAAACCCTAGCTTTGGCTCTAAGCTACCTCACCTATATAAAGTGCCTTAAACCCTCACATTTTCGAGACCTACTCCTTAGGAAGACTTTTGGCTGAAATTCTCTTCTCCTCTCACCATAATCCTAAGTTGCTTGCCTTGGGTGTGAAACATTAGAGGCGCGACACTTGTGGCGCTTGTTACCAAAGGTTTTCAAGTAAGGATTCAAGATTGTTTACAGTAACAATCTTTAAGGTTAGTTTTCTTATCTTATGAAAATTAGTTTCTTCATAGGAAAGTTTTGTAGATTAGCCATTCATAGTATGTTGCTATATGTGAAAGACATAGATCAAACTAGGTTGCATGTGACCTAATTATTTAAATTGTCTGAATAAATTTCCGCTTATTGCATTGTAGATGTAACCTCAAAAACCCTTTAGATAGTTGGATCCATCCTCATCGAGTCTTTCCCTATTAAGAGCTGACAATAGAGAGAAGCTTGAGTTTTGAGTTTGTAGAGGAGGAGGAGGAAGAGGATTGTTGTTGTTGTTGTTATTGTTGATTGGGATCAACATCTACAAAAGATAAAATTCCACTTAGTTCGATATAGAAAATCCTTAATAAAAAAGTACCCTAAATCAAATACTTAAATTAACGTTAGGATCCATATTTGGCTTCATGATGTGTAAAGGGGATGTCGTAAACACACCATAAAGTTATTTAGGTAGACAAAACTCTTTTTCAATTTCGATCATTACGGAATTCCTAGATCTTTGAGATTCATTGACTATCAATGACATGTTAATCTCGAAATATGCTCATCTCAAATTCAATGATGGGCATGCCACTGATCATTGAACAAATGATGAATCACCCATACAAAATTGTGTGGTCCCCGACTCAAGTTACGCTTGAGATTCGCAAGTCTCACATCATTCTCTACTTATACTCCCATATTGATGTGTCGGTTAACTACACGGTCTCCATCAGCAAGTTATAAAGAGAATGTCCTATTTTTATGGATAACATGAGATTTACGTCTAATTAAATAAAAAGGGATTTTCTTCTATACTTGTATTTTGAATACTTTTAGATTGACCATTATCACTATCAAACCCTTTCGGTAACTCAATTCTCAAAATACAATAGGGTGGTAAGCGCGAAGCATATTAAAAATCGACCTCATTTAGGAATCATAAAGACCTCCTTAAACCCCTACATCACAATGGGTGAGCCTAATCCTGGTAAGACTAACAATGTCAATATTTAAAACATTCAAGGACGTAAGTTGTAACTTTCTTATACATATAGTAAATGCAATTCTAATATATATATATATATATATATATATATATATATATATATATATATATATATATATATATATATATATATATATATATAACCAACCTCATTAGGAATAGAGTCGACTCCTTTCCTTTGAAAACAAGTACCTGAAACCAAAATTGTAAACCGTAAGCACGAAGCTTAGCGAGTTCCCCCATCATACCACACACCATAAAATAACATATTGTCAGGCAATTCTGGGGTGCTTGACTACCCAGGTCAAGCCATTCTGGGGTGCTTGACTTACCCGTCGGTCTATTTCGCCAGACTACCCAGGACTATTTCACCCCTACCACTACCATATAACACACATATATTGCCAGGCAATTCTGGGGTGCTTGACTACCCAGGTCAAGCCATTCTGGGGTGCTTGACTTACCCGTCGGTCCTTATGACCGACATACGCGGACTATTTCACCTCCTCCTACTACCACATAATAACATAACATAAACATACTATCAGGCAATTTTGGGGTGCCCAACCTACCCTTCGGTCCTAACGATCGAACTTGGGGACTATTCTCCCCCTACTACCACTATCACATATAACATATCATACTAGCACATAAACATATCAGGTAGTAGCAAACCTAGATGAATATCACAAAGACAATCATCTAACATAAAATTCCTACTGGTGGGCCGGCATTGTGGCCGTAGACCCACCGCTACTAGAAGGTAACTCACCTCACACTACTGAAGTCCCGTAGACACAAGCCCATACTGCTCAAGTCCCGCAGACTCAACCCCAGCTGCTGGATGACAGATTCCCGAACTGTCAACACCAAAATAACACCTAATTAGTAATTGGGTTCCACTACATAACCATGAGTCCATGCTTGGGGATAAAAGGCTACTCTACCCCTAACTTGGCATGATTCAAGCCCGAGACCCAATCCAAAGGCCCAAAAGTCCAACTATGGCTCAAAGCCCAACATATGGCCCAATTTTCCAAATCGGGCCCAGGCCTATACATGGTCTTATTCTAAGCCCCAACATTATATAATCATTAAGGCCCAAACTATGGCCCATCTATGGCCGAATTTTCCAAATTTAGCCCAAACCCGTTACATTGGCCTTACCCTATGCCCATTAAATTATTTTAGCCCATTTGTTTGTTCTTGGATGGCCTATTATTATCCTAATCATCAAAGCCCAATAGAAAGGCCCAACAATAAACCCAAGTGAAATTAGGGTTTCTCATAAAATGGTGATTAGGGTTAAGTTTCCTACTTATCCCATTAAGGACTTAATCCACTAAGGACTTAATCCATTAAGTCCAATATTGGTTAGATTAATTTTTGCCAATGATTATTATTTAATATCTCAAGTTATCAAATAATTCGCGCGTGTCCCGGTTAATTCCCCAAATTAGGGTTTTATTGGCATTAAGGTTTTTTAAACCCTAATTGGGGTTTCCAACCCAAATACTAGCCCATTTATCAATTTGTTGGGCTTTTAGGTCAATTAGGGCTTTATTGGGCCTATTAAGCCCACTAGAATATCATTAAGCCCATTAGGGTTTTCATTAAGCCCATTAGGCTTCATTGGGCCCATTAGGGTTTCAAGCACCCCAAACGAATCAAACTCAAAGAGGCGAGCACGCCAAACTCGCAACAAAATCAAAGTTTTAGACCGGTGGTGCAACTCCAAAACTTTTTGGACCAAAGTGATAATTTTTGACAAACTACATGGACAATTTTTACAATTTTGTCGTTAATAATAGAGACATTTTTAAGCAACACCCAATAAAATAAAAGATTTCTATAAATACTAGGATGTGATCAGAAATTTAAAAATATAATTAAACATCTTTTACCTAGGAAAATATCATTACTTTTTGGGAAAATGACACATTGGCCCTATGATGTTTTGTACATTTGTTCATTCAGTCCCTTTAGTATTTTTCGTGCTTTATGAGGGAATAAATTGTGAAGTGACCTGTCTTTTTAGTCCTTTTAACTTGAAATAACAGGTTTTATCTACCAAATAATCAACTGAAGATGACATGGCTTGTAAGGTTCACAATGTCATCTACCATGGTCAAAATTGATGAACTGTAGAATGGAACACATAAACACGTACACACATCCATCAATGCATAGAGATCTATAGGAGCATAGTCCTTTCTTTGTAGAAGCTCACTCAGGTAATCAATGACGCCACCAAGTTTTGAAGCTCTATCCATCTGAAAAACAATTGAAAATGTTATAATAACTAGAAAAGATCGAGAAATTAGATGAAAATTAAACGGTACCTTGCTGATTTTGGGGACGATAGACCTAAGCATATAAAGTCTGTCGTTGAGCTTCTTCCTCCCACGTACCTTTTCCATTAAGTTTTTAGCAGGTAGACCCTTCTTCTTCCCTTCCTGATCCCCAACGCCGATTGTAAGAGAGCTCATTACATTCTAATTGCTTCCGTTTCCATTGGCATGTTCACTCATGGGTTCGATTTCATAGGAATCGTAATTAAATCCGGATAAATCCATGGTATCTTCTAATTCCCCTAATTTGAGAGAGCTATGTCTTAACACAACTCGTTTGTGAAACAGGGTAGGTTTAGCTCCGATGGGTGGCAAAATCTCAAGATGCTTGTGTCGTTGCTATTGTTGGTGATCGGAAAGTCGGAACTGGAAGAAAGCTCTAGGATGGCGATGTGGGTTTGCATACATAACCTATAAAAATTCATCAAATTGGAAGTGTGATTAGCTAAGAAACCAGGGTCGCATCCGAAATCAAACCCACTGTCATAACGGTTGTTGAATTTGGGGGAAAGAAGGGATAGGAGTGTGACGGAGAAGGGTCAGGGAAGGTCAGAGAGAGAATTCGCTCCTAGATACTTGTTAAATTTCAGAATCGAAAGGACATGGTCTCTGGTAATCACCTCAACGTATCCCCACCGTAATACCACTCTATCCCCACCGTAACCACCTTAACGACTCACCAACACCAACTTTATTCCTTTACAAACCATCGAATCACCATCATCGCCACCTTAGCCCTTCTTCAACTTTGCACCAAGTTAAAACCCATAATTATCCCTCTCCCATCAACCACAACTACAACCATTACCATCTTCAACCACCACAAACTCCACCTCATGAACCACCTTGAAAAAGCCCAAAACAACCCTACCATCATCACCATATCCACGCCAAGGTCCAGCAACCTCCACGTACCTGACTTCGAGTTTGAGAATGTAGCCTAAGAAAAAGAATTGAGCCCCAAAATACCCACACCATCATCACCATTTTCGATGATTTACACTTAAAACCATCTACGGTCGTTTTTACGGGGGATGAAAGTAGGAGTGAAACTACGTTGTTGGCTACTATTAGGTCAATGGTGTCGGTTTGTTTGTTTGAGAGTGTGTTGTTTACGGATATTGATTTTGCGAAACACAAACTGCCATCTGAAATAATCTTTATCAAAATCAGCTACTCGATGAAACCCATCGAAAATTACACGCAATTTCGAATCACTATCCCGTCAAAAAAAGCTTGAGTTCATCTTCTTCAAAGCAACAGAGGCGACATCTTCGTCTACTAACAGGACGCAGGTGGAGCCCACTGAGGCGGTGGTGAAGGAATCCAGTAGATTCGAGCCTCAAGAATAGGACTATAGAAGTTCCGATCTTTTGAATGTCACTCGTCTCCGTCTATTTGAAGCGTCTACCTTTATCGTCAACCACCTACACCCACACTCTGTAGTTAACCACCACCATTGTCATCGATTTAGGGTCATGCTGGTATTAATTTTCTAGTGAGGATTTCAATGGGTTGGATGGTGGTATACGTTGCTGGAAGAAAAAGGGGAAATGGGAAAGAGTAGTTGATCCATTTTTTTATATATAAAAAATACAAAAATGATAAACAAGTGCTTGTGTGGCTTATGAAACCTTTTATATTATATAGCAGTGACCAAAAAGATGTCGACATCCACCTTATGCACCCATAAAGCAACACAAATAGTTTAGGGAATGATTAGACCAATTTCAGAAACACTGTAGGCTACAATGTCATTTCCCCTAATATTTAATCATATACACTGAAGGGGGAAGAGTGACGTCCAATGACGACATGGGAACTTGTGTTCGCAAACCCCCGCACTGAGTATCCGACGAGGCGAAGGGGTGAGTCAGTGAGGACGAACTTTAAAGGTTGTTATAATTTAAGATTCTCGATTCTAGCCTTCTAGTGCACAGTCCAAGCTAATACCAATTTATTAATAAATATTAAATCTTATTTTTTAAAATCTTATTTATTTGGTGGGTTGGCAGATTGATCTAATGATCTGCGAAGCCAAAAACATAACCTGAACATGACACATGAAATATGAGGGTTGGGTCGGAAATCCCAACCCAAACTTGTTTAGTTTTTGGTTGGATTCGTATATGGTTTTGAGTTGAGTCAAGAATTGCTGCCCCTTGCTCTCATTACACTAATTTTCATGAACTTTTTTCCTAGCAACAAGAATAAACCTCACTTGAACCAACATCATTGATATGTTAGGGAAACTTTGTGCCTGTGCAATACTAGTCAACCATCCCTTAAGTTTGTTCAGATGACTATTTAGTATGTGAGAATTAAATGTCGATCAACTCGTTTGGAATGTATTAATTCTTAGGTTGTTCATACTCACCCAACCTTGAGATGTTTTCTTAAACCTTTATTATTTTGTTTATTATCATATAGAAATATAGAAATATAGAAATTCTTGTCCGATCCATTAACACCATTTTACAAAAATTCTTGTCCGGTTCCAATAACTAATATTTTATATTTCCTGTTAACATGAAGCTTTGCATGCTTATTTTATACTTTATTTTTGTTGTACTCCTCAGCTTCATTTAAAATATATATTTTTATATACTCAACTTGATAGTTGAATTTTGAATGATTAGTTAGATTCTGTCTTTTAAAATGAGTTACATCAAGTTGGTTTATTAAATTCTTCTTTGTATACTAACGGAATCAAAGCTTTGTTGAATATGGTTTTATATCATGTAACTTTTTTGGAAGGGGGTTAAGTTGTTTCTTTATATTCGTGTGTGGTGTTATATAATATTAAACAGGGTACAAGGACCATTGTGATACATGGTTGATTTTCAGTGATGCTCACAAACGCACCAATATTTGACGTCACACATCTATTGGCAATTTGGCATAGAAATTAAATTACATCATATTTTATTTTATTTTTAAAATACTAAATATTATTTATCAAACTACATCATTTAATAAATATTAAACTTAGTCTTATGTATGACTCACTTTTCTCATAGAGAAATGTTAAGTGCATCAATTTAAAATTTTTATTAGTTATTATAGTCGGAAAAAACTGAAATGAATCGATTAAATTTGTTATTTATTTATTTAAGTCGGTTGGATTATTCGTTGGTTGTAATAACATGTGAAAATTGGACTGATCGAGCAAATTGAATATGACATGATGTGTTAACATAAGTTTACATTAGTCGAAAAATGTATTCCTTAGGTTTCAATTAGACCTTCTCGAATGGGCATCACAGGCATGTATCGTGGTCATGGTGGCAACGACCACAATCATGCACACCGTCCTGATGGCTCGTTGTGGTCCGTGGTCTTGATGGATTGTGATGTTTACTACATTGTGCAACGTCCAATTAGTATAGAAAGAAGGGGTTGACCATTTGACTTGGGTTGACTAGCCGTTCCCAATGGCTAATCTGTTAAAAAAAATTAAACATGTTTTAGACATATAAATAAAACAACATACAATCTTTTTTTTTCATACTATTTTTCTCTTCCAAAAGCTAAATACAATGGGTTAAGGTCCAAAAACTCCACCAACAAATCGAAACCGTAATTTCGAAAATTAAATTTATTTTTAGTGGTTGTTTTTTTTTTAATTTTCATATTTTTTTAGATTTCGGTATTGTCTTATTAATTTTAATGAATGTACTTTTTATTTTAATATAGTAGTGTTTTTATTTTAATTAAAAATATAGTTTTTTCTTTATATTTTCATTTAATTTTAATTAAAAAAGATTATATATAGCAGTGGATATATTCATTTAATTTTCATCCTACTATGAGTTTATGGGATGATGAGATGAGAGCGACATGACACACTATGATATGTATGTTAGTGGTATCTATACCGGATGATCTTAACTCTTAACTGCTAACGAAATATATTTAAATATTAACTCATTTTAAACCTTAATATTTTTTTATATATGTGGTATAAATAGTTATTAGGTTGATAAAGAGTATTATATATATATATATATATATATATATATATATATATATATATATATATATATATAATTTAGTCATATTTTCAAAAATAATTTTTCTATTCATTATTATCATTTTCACATTTGTTTTGCATCTTTTATATAATAGTTTTAAAATTTATATTATTAGAAAAGTAAAATTAAAAAATCATATTTAATTAATTCGGATTAATTGTTGCATTATTAAAAAACATTTCAATTAATTAAAAAAATATAACATAGTTAAACTTTTTATGAAACAACTATCAAAACTAATAACTATGTAATGTAATTACATCACTCAAAATATATAAACTCAAAACAATTAAAATACACTAAAAATCTATAAACTAAAATCTAAAAGACAACAAAAAAGCACATGAAACTTTAACACTAATTTTGATGTTAATGAAATATTATAACACCGAATTTTTTGTTATATTATTTAATAAAACATCTTTAAATGCTTTTTAAAAATATCAAATATTTTTAAAAATATCAAATATTAATACACGGAATTCTGAAAGAACCATTTCTATTAAGAGTTTTATGTTTTATACAATTATCCTTCTTTATTTTATAATGTATTATTTTAATTTATTTTATTAATATTTAAAACTATCTTAGTTTTTAAGTATTTTTTTTATCATTTTAGTGTCGAATATTAATTATTAAAAACATAATCATTATTTGGTATTTTTATCATTTGTTATTTATATAACTATAAATATAATTATAAGTATTACATATGATTAAAATAACAAATTAAATATGCTTAAAAATAACAGAACATTAGATGTTATTGTAATATATATTTTTGTATGTTACTGACAACTACATTTTAATTTTATAAATATTACAAATGCTTAAATAACAAATTAAATGAGAGAATTTTCTAAAATATGAGGAAATATAAGTTAATTTCGTTAAAAATTAAAAAATAGTCAATGATGGTAGATATTTTAATTTTGATATCATTTTGCTTAATAAAATGAATGGAAATATGATAGGACAATACAAACATTTTATACAAGAGATCAATAATGAAATATGCTTTAACATCAAATTTGTTATAAAAATAAGGTTGGATTAAAATAATTATTCACTATTTTTATACTACTAATAGTCTTAACAACACACATGATGACAGATGTGAATTGATCTTGTTGAAGATCAAAAGGTGTTCCAGACACCTAAGCATAGACATGTTGGTACATAGGGGTCAAGTTGTAAAGGTGATGCGGCTAAAAGCCCTTTAATTTTCTTTAAAGGGTAAAATAATTAATTAATACTAAAAAACAAATTAATACAATATAAAGATAGTATGAAGGGATTAAAATATATTCGAATCCAACTATCGACAATTTAGTGATAGTGTTTTCATTCGAACTACAAAACTAGTCCAAACAGAGAGTGTAAAAATTCAATAAATATCCCTCATACAAAATTGCATAAATTGACAAATAATCTAGTCTATGACATATTTCGATAAAAGAAAATATAACTACGTCACATCCACAAATCATTAACCTAAGTTATTGGTAAATAATTTATTTTTAAATTACATCAAACGTACAATCCATTTTTTTTTGTTAAGGTTTAAAGATAAAACACAAACATCACTATTCTGCATAAACATCACTATTCTGCCCCCTCAATAATCATTAAAATAACATTCAAGTAACATCAATCTTGATCTACAAGATTATTTTAACTGTTTAACTCATAATAAAATCCGTACACTAATAGCTTGTTTGATAAATTTTTAATGACTTAATTAAGAGGCAGATCCAGAATCGATCAGATTCAAGCATTTGTGTAACGACCCAATTTTTCACGTCCAAAAATTTTGTTTGTAAAAACATTACTTGGAAATCATTAATAATTAAACATTGTATAATTAAACCATTTCACATCAAAAATCAAATTGAAATCCTCAACATTTAAAAAACCAAAATATCAGAGTGTCAATCCCAGAATAAGCTCGTAACTACGGAAACAAAAGTGTGTGTGATATGCTGCTACCGGGCCTGCTCTTTCCCCTTGGCTGAAGAGGTACCTGAAACAACAACTGAAAAACATAAGCACAAAGCTTAGTGAGTTCCCCCACTGTACCACATACCATAATAATAACATAAATTACATCTATTGTCAGGCATATTTGGGTGCCCGTCCTACCCCTTCGGTCCTCTCGACCGGATATTGCCTAGCATACCTGGGTGCTGGCCTCCCCTTCGGTCCTCTCGACCGGGTACCGGAGACTACTTCTCCCTCTACTACTACCACATAATACGTACCACAGTATAAGAATCTATCTGGCATGGCTGGGTATAACTACCCCTTCGGCCCTATCGACCGGATATCTTGGGGACTATCTCCCCTACCACCACTAACACATAGCATCACATCATACTAACACATAAGCATGGAACAGGTAGTAGTAACCCTAGATGATTATCACGGAGACAATCATCCACATACAATTCCTACTGGTGGGCCGACATTGTGGCCGTAGACCCACCGCTACTAGAAGGTAACTCACATCGAAGTAGCTGGTGATCTGGTCGAGAACTGACTGCCTACTGCTGCTCCGGAAATCCTCCGGCTGCAATTTCCACAACAAACTCAATCAATCACTGCTAACTGTCCATTGGGTAAAATGACCATTTTACCCCTGATCATGTCATAAGTCAAAGCCAGAGTCAACTTTCAGTTGACCCGACTCGCCGAGTTGGCTCTCCAACTCGCCGAGTCCCTATCCAATCGAATGTCCTGTATCTCGTCCCTACTCGTTGAGTTAGGCGTTGATCCGACGAGTTCTTCTTCTAAACTGAGGTTCAAGTCCTTCATCCTACTCGCCGAGTTGTATGAACAACTCGTCGAGTTCATCTTCATTCGAAGAACACTATGCGGAGACTTGCCGAGTTGTATGAACAACTCGTCGAGTTCATCTTCATCCGATGAACACTTATGCTGCGACTCGCCGAGTTGTATGAACAACTCGCCGAGTCTGTTCTTGATCTAAGGAGGTTGCCTTGAACTCGCCGAGTCAGGGCATGGACTCGCCGAGTTCCTCCATGGATGAGTTTGGCTTCCAACTCACTGAGTCACACCCTGTGACTCACCACACACACTCGACACAATGAAAAAGGGACAACTCGGAGACTCGCGAGCAGACTCGCCGAGTCGCCATGCAATCACTATATACGCGATTTTGCTCGATTCTAGTCCATGCCATTCACAGATCTGGGTTCCTAGAGCATGAATGACACGTAAAGTTTCCAACTTTACGTGTAGATACTCACCAATGAGGGATTTAGGGCTTAAAATGCCTCAAACGAGTAGATCTAGGGTGAACAAGCAACATGGGTCCATAAAGGTAACGGATCTGAGCTCCTGGAGCTCAATCTTGCCTAGATCTAAAGGCCAATCAACTTATTACGACTTCTATTGCACATACAAGTTTGGGGAAGGGCTCAAGAAAGACTTAATGGAGCAATAAGCATAAAAACAGAGGAAAAACGAGTTATACCTCAAGGAAATCACTGAGAGAACACTAAGATGCTTGGCTTCCTTCCCTTCCTCTTGATCTACTTCACTTCCTTCTCAAATCCTTCAAGAACACACAAAATGCTTCAAACTCTCAAGGAAACAAGCTTTGGAACGAGGGTTGGGAGCTCTGACGTGAATGGGGGCTAGCTTGGGGCGGACATGAGGTTTAAATAGGGTGCAAACCCCTGAAACTTAGGGTTTCATCCAACAGCGGTGACTCGCCGAGTCCAGGATATGGACTCGCCGAGTCCAGGATATGGACTTGCCGAGTCGCCTACTTAAACATGTCCCGGGTCCCGTATCTACTCAGCGAGTCGGACCTATGACTCGTATAGTCCAAGGCTAAAAAAAAGACAATACTCAAATAAGATTTACATACCAGGAACCAGGTGCTACAAATCTCCCCCACTTATTTTAGACTTCGTCCTCGAAGTCTGCTGCTCGATCCTGAAACAGCTCGGGGTAATGCTCCATCATCTCGTCCACCGGCTCCCAAGTCCATTCCGAACCCTTGTGGTGCTGCCATTGCACCTTCACTAGCTCCACCTTCTTGTTCCTCAAATCCTTCGACTTCTTGTTGAGGATTGCGACTGGGCGCTCAATGTAATTCAGGCTGTCATCAACCTGTATATCCTCTAACGCAACTACCGCTGAATCGTCCACTAGGCATTTCTGCAGCTGAGAAACATGGAAAGTGCTGTGGATCTGGCTGAGCTCGGCTGGCAGATCCAGCCTATACGCCACCTTGCCCACCCGGGTTACAACCCTGAACGGTCCGATGAATCTCGGGCCTAACTTGCCCCGCTTCCTGAATCGAATGACGCCTTTCCAAGGCGACACCTTTAGGAGAACCATATCCCCGACTTGGAACTCCAAATCGGATCGACGCTTGTCGGCGTAACTCTTCTGTCGACTCTGAGCGGTTTGAAGCCTGCTCCGAACCTGCTGGATCCTCTCGGTCGTCTTGAGCACCACTTCGGTGCTCCCCATGACTCTCGGGCCAACCTTTCCCCAGCATATCGGGGTCCTGCACCTCCGCCCGTACAACATCTCGAATGGAGGGCGGTCGATACTCGCGTGGTAGTTGTTGTTGTAGGAGAACTCGAGCAAGGGAATATAGGTATCCCAGCTACCACCGAAGTCTAACACACATGCCCGCAACATATCCTCTAAGGTCTGGATGGTCCGCTCGCTTTGACCATCCGTCTGCGGGTGAAAGGCGGTGCTAAAATGCAAACGAGTGCCCAACTCGTCATGAAACCTCTTCCAAAATCTGGAAGTAAAACGCACATCCCTGTCCGAGATAACTGATACTGGCACCCCGTGCCACACCACGATCTCCCTGATATAGATGTCGGCCAATTTCTCGGCCGATATGCTCTCCTGAATTGGGATAAAGTGAGCACTCTTGGTCAATCGATCCACGATGACCCAAATCGAATCCACTCCACGCGCGGTCCTGGGAAGCTTCGTGATAAAATCCATCGTGATATCTTCCCATTTCCACAGTGGAATATCCAACGGTTGCATCTTGCCATGCGGTCTCTAATGTTCGGCCTTGACCTTCCTGCAGGTCAAGCACCGCTCAACATACCATGCCACATCCCGCTTCATGCAGGGCCACCAATAATCTAGACGAAGATCCCTATACATCTCCATCGCCCCGGGATGAATAGAGAAGCGGGACTTGTGCGCCTCCTCCATCAAGATCTGGCGCACGCCTCCGTGATACGGCACCCACACCCTACGGTGTAGTGTCAATAGCCCTCGGCTATCATAGTCGAAGGAGCAAACCTGACCCACCACACGCTCGCTCTTCCGATGTTCCTCCTTGATAGCCTCCTGTTGAGCCTCCCGAATCCGCTCCAACAAGGGAGTCACTACGGTCATCCTCATGCACATATCCCTGGTCAGCGCCGCCTTGCGGCTAACATCCTCATGCACATATCCCTGGTCAGCGCCGCCTTGCGGCTAAGCGCATCGGCCACCACGTTGGCCTTCCCCGGGTGGTAAAGGATCTCGCAATCATAATCCTTCACCACGTCCAACCACCGATGCTGCCTCATGTTTAGATTCAGCTGATCCATGAGGTACCTCAAACTCTTGTGGTCCGTGTAAATGGTAAATCGAACCCCGTAGAGGTAATGTCGCCAAATCTTGAAGGCAAAAACCACTGCCCCCAACTCCAAATCATGCGTCGGGTAGTTCGCCCTCTGCATCAGTACCGCGCCCAACCCTGAAATGGACGCGTCACAATAAACCACAAAATCCTCTACGCCCTCTGGCAGGGCTAAGATCGGCGCCTCGCACAGTCTCTGCCTCAGTGTCTCAAATGCAGCATGCTGCTCGGTTCCCCACCGAAAGACCACGACTTTCTTCGTCAGCCGCGTCAGGGGTACGACTATCTTGGAGAAATCCTGAATAAATCTCCGATAGTAGCCTGCTAATCCCAGGAAACTCCGAATCTCAGATGGAGACTTCGGAACCTCCCATCTCATCACGGCCTCGACCTTGGCCGGATCGACCAGAATCCCGTTCTGGTTGACGAGGTGTCCGAGAAATTGCACCTCGCGCAACCAAAACTCACACTTTTAGAACTTGGCATACAAGCTCTCCCTCCTCAGGGTCCCCAACACCTCTCTCAGATGCTCCTCATGCTCTTCCCGAGTCTTGGAATAAACCAAGATGTCATCGATAAAGACTATCATAGACCGATCCAGCATCGGTATGCATACGCGGTTCATGAGGTCCATGAACGCGGCAGGAGCATTGGTGAGCCCAAACGGCACGACCACGAACTCATAATGGCCATAGCGCGTCCGAAACGCGGTCTTCTGTGTATCCTCCTCCCTGACCCTCATCTGATGGTATCCCGAACGCAAATCGATCTTGGAAAACCAAGACGCTCCCTGAAGCTGGTCAAAGAGATCATCAATCCTTGGGAGTGGGTAACGGTTCTTCACCATTACCTTATTCAGCTTCCGATAGTCTATGCACATCCGGTGCGACCCATCCTTCTTCTTCACAAACAGGATCGGGGCTCCCCAGGGTGAACTACTCGGACGAGTAAATCCCTTGTCTAGCAGTTCCTGCAGCTGCGTAGACAACTCCTGCATCTTGGGAGGAGCCAACCGATACGGTGCCTTGGCTATCGGAGCCGCACCAGGAACGAGGTCAATCCTGAACTCCACCTGTCACTCCGGAGGCATCCTAGGAAGCTCTTTTGGGAAAACATCTGCGAAATCTCGCACCACCGGAACCTCGCTCACTGTTGCCTTACCCGCCTCCTGGGTATCCATCACATACACGACATATCTTGCGCATCCCTGCTGAAGGTAGCGTCTCGCCCTCGCTGCTGAACATACTGCGGGTCCATACTGCGGCCTCTCTCCATGAATCACTAACTCTCCCCTGCCTGGGGTCCTGACCCGCACTAGCTGCTGCGCTCAATCTATCACCGCCCCATTAGGGCTCAACCAATCCATGCCTATAATCACCTTGTTCCCACGCAGCGGAATGGGAACCAGGTCTACTAAGTAGCGCTCCTCAAACAGACGCAATACGCAATCCCGAAACACCATCGATGCTCGCACCGATCGATCATCAGCAATCTTTACCTCCAAAGGGCAATCCAACATGCCTGAAGACTCAGGAAACTTCTTGCTAAGCACAAGGGACACAAATGATCGGGATGCACCCGAGTCGAATAACACCTGAACTGGGATACCGTTCACATGGAACGATCCTAAAACATATATATATATATATATATATATATATATATATATATATATATATATATATATATATATATATATATATATATATATATATATATATATATATATATATACCGAGCACATATCAATATCATAACATCATAAAATAAAAATAGAGGGAAAGAATAGAATCATACCCGTCACCACATCGGGTGCGGCGCGTGCCTCCTCGGTAGTCAACTGAAATGCTCGGCTCCTCACCACCGGAGCCTCTGCCTTGCCCTGTCGACCATCCGTGATCCGCAGGGTCGCTGGAGCTGGCGCCTTCACCGGCGCTGAAACTGTCAACTGGGGGCAATTGGCCTTCTTGTGGCCCTGATGTGTGTGAAACAAACTAGTTTTAATCCTACTAACTTAGACACAAAATAAACACACGAAAGGCAGTGTACCTATCGATTAGCAGTTTAGTTCAGGTAAGTAGGGTATCGAACACAGGGAACGGTAAACAATTAAAATAAATGCTAATATTATCTAAATAAAACAAGTAATAGAAAGGGGGGTTTTCTCTAGTTTTGCAAGACTAGAAACTTAAACAATTAACTAAAACTTAAACTAAGAAACTAAGAGCTAAGCAAATAAAAATCAACTAAATTCAATAATAAAGAGGACTTCTGTTTAGTTCGACTCATTTGTTCCCATGGATGATTTCAATGTATCAGATTAATTCTTCATTGGCTACCGACTAAGATGATTAGTTTCATGTTCGCTATTACTAATCCTTAGGAAACAAATTAACTCAAGCAGTGGCCAGTTGTCTAAATTAACGGATTTCCTAGTTATTAATTCGGGTTAAATAAGACTTGTAATGGTTAATTAAATTGGCCCTTCAATTAACCTCTTGCTGATGTTCATCAAACAAGCTCACACATTAACTTACCTATCTTCTAGTTAATTCTAGTTTCACATTCGTTATTCCTAGACATACAACTATGTGGTCACAATAAATCATATGAAATTAATAACTAAGAGATGTTCATACAAGTTAATTACTAATTTATTAACAGAAGAATAGTTATTGTTAACACATAAGGTTCTTTAACAAGCTTAATAAAACATAATCACCAATTAAAATTAATCCTAATCAAATAATCAATCCATGTTCACAAATTCATCTACCTAAACAGAAGTTATGAGTTTTTAGCTCATGATTACAGCAGAAACAAGCACAAAAACGAAATCAATTGGTAAAAACATAGTTCAAACAAGAGATTAGGTAAGAGTAAACTTGATTTTGACTTGATTCTCCTTAAAATTGAATGTAGGGTTGATTCCCTTGCTTCCTACGCTCCAGCAGCACCTTTAGTCGACAATTGGCCTCCAAGGGTTTCTCTATATGCTAGGGTATCGATCTGAAAGTCCCTTTATATAGATTTTCACAAAACAGAGGTTACTCGGCGAGTCCAGTGACCTACTTGCCGAGTACATCACTTAAAACCCGTGTACGGCAAGTCAGTGCGTCCAGAATCGCGAAAGTTCGATACAACTCTCCGAGTAATCGAACCTACTCGCTGAGTACGTTTCGAATCAACATTTTCTCAAAACACGAAAGTCGTCCGAAATTGTGTCTATTTTTCAGAACATTTTGAATCTCATCAATCGCAGTTACGGTTCATGAGATATGGCCAAAACACTGACGAGGGGTCAATCTGTTCAGCAACATCCTTCTTTCTTCAAAATCCAAGATCCAAGCTTCCAATCGCTAGTTCCGCTTCATTTTCCTTTCGAGCATGTCTTTGTTGCTGAAAATGAAATATTTAAGCTAATTAAGCACCTTTGGTTCATTATTTGAGATAAGATTAACATAAAGTATTAAGATCATGCATGATTTTTATGACTAAATATGCCCATATCAGGCCCCTCTGGTTGCAGTGGAAACACAGCAACTCCGATGTCTGAATAACTGTTGCCGGAGCAGTGCAATCCCTGCTAAAGTTCCCAGACTTGCCGCACTTGTAGCAGCCTGATGATCCCAACCTGCACGTCCCCTCGTGTGTCTTGCCGCATTTCCTGCAGCGTCCCCGCCCCTGTTGGCCTTTCGGCCCCACATCTGATCCCTCGGGCTTCTTCCCCGAAGCCCCTCCTGACTGACACTCTTCTACCTTCCGTTTCCGGATGTGCTCCAAATCTATCTCCCTCTCCCTTGCCTTGGCAATCATGGAGTCCAAGGTAGGGCAAGCTGAAAAGCTAACATGCTCCCGGATGTCAGCTCGTAGCATATCATGATAACGGGTCCTCCTCATATCCTCGTCACTACCATACTAGGGCACCAACAAAGCCCTCTCCTAGAACTTGGCGGTGATCTCCGCCACAGTCTCTGTCGTCTGCCTCATGTCTAAAAACTCCCGGGCCAGCTGCTGAAGCTCGACAGCCGGCGCAAACTCTGCCCTGAATCTGGTCACAAAATCTGACCAAGTCATGGCCTCGATCGCTGAGGCTCCCAACGAGTCACCCACTGACTCCCACCAGTCCCGAGCTCGGTCTCGCAAACACCCTGCTGCATACCTCACCTTTGACCCCTCGGGGCAGAAGCTAGTCAACTGTGCAGACTCGATGTTTGCAATCCATCGTCTGGCGGCAATGGGGTCTTTCACCCCGTGGAAATCCGGTGCACCACTGCCCCTGAAGTCCTTAAAGGACAGTGTGCGAGATCCCGACTGGCCAGATGCCATGACGCTCCTGAACGCCCTAAGGCGATCCTCCATCAACTCGATGATCCCTTCCTTGATCGACCCGAAGATAATGGGAGTCGACTCAAGGATACCCTTGGTGATATCTGACGTGATAAACTCGCATAGTCCCTCATCTACCTGCTTAGAACCTGAACCCTCTCCTGAACCGCCATCTATCAGTCTCGATCAAAGTACCACCATTCTGCAATACATCACAACAATCATTAGTGATACTGATACTTCCTGAGGGATCACAACTACTTACAAGTTCCCTGGTCTTATCTTGGCCTTCCTTGGTTCGGGTACGGATCCTCTGCTTTCAGTAGTACGGGCCCATACTACCTTCCACATCTATCCGTACCGTCTTCAAAGAATGCCTCGACTCCATCAGATCCCCTTCACTACCGCTGATCACTGCTATACTCATCCTAGGCTTGCCTTAGGGAAATCTCTGGTTCTACTCTGTCCAGTCCTCAGCTGCTGTAGGCCTCCTTGTAATGCCAATTAGCCATTACCCGAATACCATAGCATGTGACGAGGCTCAGATAATCCTTCGAGTACCCGACTCGTCCCTACAACGGTTGGACTCAAACAAGAGCTGCACAGTAGGATCAAATCCGACACTCTAAGATTATTCAACCCTGATCACATGTGACTTGACGTATTCGCCTAATGGCTAACTCCCATTATTCAGAGTCCCACATAGCACGAAGCAAGCATCATTCAGACAAGGGTAACAATCTCAATCAACTCTATCTACTTACAGGAACTGTACTAGCATAAAGTGCTAAGCTCATACTATCAGGCATAACCTAATCAGGCTATCCTACTTGCTGTCTACTCAATAACTAGCATGCAATTCTCATACAACTGAAACACCTAAAGCAGGCACATAAGGCATCACTCTTAGATCCTTAGTCCTATTCTAGCATGCTGTTCTACAAAATCTGATAAACATAACATAAACTTGTATGGGTACTTTGGGAAATACTTACTTGAGCTCGGCCGGTCGTGTACATCACACACTTCGTTCTTTCTCGAAACTCTTTTCTCAATTTTTAGAAAACATTTTCTTTTAGAAAATCTTTTAATCCCTCGATTTGAGTTCAGACACCCCCGAAGGTGTGTCCGAATCCCTCAAACTAGGGCTCTGATACCAACTTGTAACGACCCAATTTTTCACGTCCAAAAATTTTGTTTGTAAAAACATTACATGGAAATCATTAATAATTAAACATTGTATAATTAAACCATTTCACATCAAAAACCAAATTGAAATCCTCAACATTTAAACAACCAAAATATCAAAGTGTCAATCCCAGAATAAGCTCGTAACTACGGAAACAAAAGTGTGTGTGATATGCTGCTACCGGGCCTGCTCTTTCCCCTTGGCTGAAGAGGTACCTGAAACAACAACTGAAAAACATAAGCACAAAGCTTAGTGAGTTCCCCCACTGTACCACATACCATAATAATAACATAAATTACATCTATTGTCAGGCATATTTGGGTGCCCGTCCTACCCCTTCGGTCCTCTCGACCGGATATTGCCTAGCATACCTGGGTGCTGGCCTCCCCTTCGGTCCTCTCGACCGGATACTGCCTAGCATATCTGGGTGCTGGCCTCCCCTTCGGTCCTCTCGACCGGGTACCGGAGACTACTTCTCCCTCTACTACTACCACATAATACGTACCACAGTATAAGAATCTATATGGCATGGCTGGGTATAACTACCCCTTCGGCCCTATCGACCGGATATCTTGGGGACTATCTCCCCTACCACCACTAACACATAGCATCACATCATACTAACACATAAGCATGGAACAGGTAGTAGTAACCCTAGATGATTATCACGGAGACAATCATCCACATACAATTCCTACTGGTGGGCCGGCATTGTGGCCGTAGACCCACCGCTACTAGAAGGTAACTCACATCGAAGTAGCTGGTGATCTGGTCGAGAACTGACTGCCTACTGCTGCTCCGGAAATCCTCCGGCTGCAATTTCCACAACAAACTCAATCAATCACTGCTAACTGTCCATTGGGTAAAATGACCATTTTACCCCTGATCATGTCATAAGTCAAAGCCAGAGTCAACTTTCAGTTGACCCGACTCGCCGAGTTGGCTCTCCAACTCGCCGAGTCCCTATCCAATCGAATGTCCTGTATCTCGTCCCTACTCGTTGAGTTAGGCGTTGATCCGACGAGTTCTTCTTCTAAACTGAGGTTCAAGTCCTTCATCCTACTCGCCGAGTTGTATGAACAACTCGTCGAGTTCATCTTCATTCGAAGAACACTATGCGGAGACTTGCCGAGTTGTATGAACAACTCGTCGAGTTCATCTTCATCCGATGAACACTTATGCTGCGACTCGCCGAGTTGTATGAACAACTCGCCGAGTCTGTTCTTGATCTAAGGAGGTTGCCTTGAACTCGCCGAGTCAGGGCATGGACTCGCCGAGTTCCTCCATGGATGAGTTTGGCTTCTAACTCACTGAGTCACACCCTGTGACTCACCACACACACTCGACACAACGAAAAGGGGACAACTCGGAGACTCGCGAGCAGACTCGCCGAGTCAGATGAACGACTCGCCGAGTCGCCATGCAATCACTATATACGCGATTTTGCTCGATTCCAGTCCATGCCATTCACATATCTGGGTTCCTAGAGCATGAATGACACGTAAAGCTTTACGTGTAGATACTCACCAATGAGGGATTTAGGGCTCAAAATGCCTCAAAAGAGTAGATCTAGGGTGAACAAGCAACATGGGTCCATAAAGGTAACGGATCTGAGCTCCTGGAGCTCAATCTTGCCTAGATCTAAAGGCCAATCAACTTATTACGACTTATATTGCACATACAAGTTTGGGGAAGGGCTCAAGAAAGACTTAATGGAGCAATAAGCATAAAAACAGAGGGAAAGCGGGTTATACCTCAAGGAAATCACTGAGAGAACACTAAGATGCTTGGCTTCCTTCCCTTCCTCTTGATCTACTTCACTTCCTTCTCAAATCCTTCAAGAACACACAAAATGCTTCAAACTCTCAAGGAAACAAGCTTTAGAACGAGGGTTGGGAGCTCTGAGGTGAATGGGGGCTGGCTTGGGGTGGACATGAGGTTTAAATAGGGTGCAAACCCCTGAAACTTAGGGTTTCATCCAACAGCGGTGACTCGCCGAGTCCAGGATATGGACTCGCTGAGTCGCCAACTTAAACATGTCCCGGGTCCCGTATCTACTCGGCGAGTCGGACCTATGATTCGCCGAGTCCAAGGCTAAAAAAAGAGAATACTCAAATAAGATTTACGTACCAGGAACCAGGTGCTACAATATGATAGCATCTTAATTTTATATTTTATTCGGTTAGATACTTCTTATTGGATCAAAGATTAAGACATATTTGAATGAAAAAAGCTTCCTATTTCACTAAATATAATGTGAAGTCCTTTTTTGCGGTCAACACCTTCATACTCCAACCCTTATGCCTTTGAGATATTCAAATCCAACCCTTCTGTCTTCGACGACCCACACCGTCGTCGATGCCTCCCTCATACACCACAAACGCCACCCTCACACAACACACCACCAATGCATCCCTCACACACAACCTTTGAAGTACACACCTCCCACAAACCACACGGTCGTCACAAAAAGCAAGTTTTCAACTATCATTTATTCTTGGTATCAAACTTTCTTGCTGCTCCATTATTATAAATCAAAAGCAATTTTACTGATCAGTTGACTTTACTTTCTTTTTTCACAGAAAAACATCAAGTTATGCATTCTCTTGGCTTAAAGCATATCGATTTTCAATTTCATGGGCTAGACCCCTTTGTGTTATCAAATTCTGGAGAATTGATTAATTACGTAATTATTATGTATATTAGCTTTATTTGGTTTCTAGAATTTTTTATGGTTCACTTTATGATGAAATATGATGTTATTTGATGTTCTTGAAGAAAATAGTTCAAAAGGTAAAATGGTCATTTTTATTATTTAGCACAACCATTCAAACATATAACCAAACAATATATTTTAAATAAGGGACAAATTTTTTAGAGTGTCTGTTTGATTCAAATCTTAATCAAACAGATCCTGACAAACAACCCAACCCATAAATTACATGTTTACGAAACACTAATATAATTTGGAATAAAGATATTATAGCAGCTCAAAAGTAAAACAAAACTTATGATTTAATTCACAAATTGTTAGAGAAAGTGACAAATTAAGTTGTTTCACTTAAGTTTTTTTTTTTTTTTGAAAAATAAATAAAAATTAACCAATTTCCTAAACTAGCATTAAATTCGTACAACATGTGATACAGGCCCTAGCATGGAGGATCAAACCCTTATGTTCCTAGAGGCCCATGATCAAGCGACTAAACGACTTTATAGAAATTACCATAACTTTGGCTAGGAGGTTCCGTTTTGGGCCTGCGACCATTCAAATCGAAGCTTGAAACAAGGAGCACATTCTAGTACATTTATTTTAACATCTTGAAATTGGGCCTAGGAGTTTTTCCATCTTTAATGAGAAAATAAAATTTTAGAAATAAAAATAATTTAATTTAAATAAATAATAAATAAATGCAAAAATAAAAATAAAAGAAAATCATAATTTTAAGAGAACGTTTATATTTAAATCAGAATGAGATTTTATTAAGTCTTAATTAAAATTCTATAAGACAAGGGACTAGTTTTGTCAAATAGCAAACCTTGTGTCTAGTGTTGACTTAGTCAAATGACCAATTAGTTCAAAAGGTGTATTTTGAGGCTAATGTGTGAGAAATAGAAGTTCCATAAACTAGTTGATTTACCAGTGTCATTTTTAGGAAAATAGAAAGATAGAAAGGCCAAATATGTCAAGTGATAAAAGATTTAAACTAGTTAGGTGGGAGATCTCTCCATTTGAAGAAGATGAAAGAAATTAGAAGACTAAGAAGCTCCCATTGGCATTTTTAAAGTTTAAAGGGAAGAACTAGGGTTAATTGTTGAAGAAGAATCAAGAGCTTGAAGCTAGAGATTGTTGGATTAGGTGTCTAAGCCAATAACTGAATTAGTATAATCTTGAATTATTAACAAAGTCCTTTTGAGTTGTCCTCAAATCTAATAATTGAATAGGATGACTTTTAGAGAGAGAGAGAGAGATTAACGTATTGATTTATTATATGATTAATAAATAGCAATAAATAAATTTATTAATATGCTATGAAAATAATATATTAACTAGAAATAATAATATTTAATGAATAATTAATCAGAAATTAATTATATTAAATTTGAGATTAATTGTATTAACTAAAAGTATAAGGGTTAAAGTGTAATTATTCAATAGTTGAACAAGAAAGAGTCCATAACCTTCCTTGGAAGGAGGTGGACGAAATTAGGGTATTCCAAGACATATGGAATATTCCTTGCAAATAAATAGGAAGTTGGATAATTACCAAATTGAATGAATATTATTTTATTCATTTAGGGTTATTTAGGGTTTCCAAGTTGCACTATAAAAGAAATCCTTAGGCTATAATTTTCGGACACACCACTTGACCCACAAGATCTCTATGCCGAAAATTTAACATCCCCTCTCCTCTCTCAACAGTTTCTTGTTGTTAGTGTTGGGTGTGAACCATCAGAGGTAAGACATTTGTGTTGTTAGCTTCCAAGTTATTGAAGAAAAGATTTTTGATTTTTCACTACAAAAATCAAAATGTATGTTTTACCTTCTATAATTTTCAGAATTACCTAGGGTTAGTGTATTCTTGTTGTTCAATAGAATGTTATATAAATGGTGTTATGACTTAGATCTGTAACAACGTAAATTCTCAACCAAAATTTTCATTTTTAAACACAATAAACTCGTATCATAATTCTCAAAAACACATATGTCTCAAATCTAAACAAATAAAACACAATCCCAGAATCATAAAAACAATCTCCCATCAGTATGTACAATCATGTCGGTGCCTTGCCGCGATCCTCGAAACTACCTAAAACACATAACACATAACACGGTAAGCATAAAAGTTTAGTGAGTTCCCCAAAATACCACACACAACACATTAGCCACTCGAGGCTATAACTCAATTAGACCCTCTGGTCGATGTGTCTCAGTGGGACCCTCTGGTCCTAAAACTCATATGGACCCTCCGGTCCCTGAACTCATCATCACAATATAATACTCATAAAGCATAATACAAGTAAATAGCAGGATATCTCATTACACAGTTCGTGCATATAAAACCATCTGGTCACACATAAGAATTACCACTCAAGGTAAGTATAGTGAGAAGATTCGCCTCGTAAGCTAATGAATGAAAATCTTGCAATCATGCTCTTGATCACTACTCCCGGGTATAGCTCCCGGCTAACACATAATAATTATCCCTAATTAATATTGGCCCTCAAGAAGCTAGACTAACCCTTCTACAACTCACAGAAGGGTAAAAGAACGTTTTACCCCTCCAAAGCTTAATACTCCTCAATCTTAACGAAACCCTAAAAGTCAACAAAAGTCAACAGCAGGGAGTACGCGGCGCATACCAGCTTTGTACGCGGGGCGTACCCCGTGGCTATCCAAAAACGGGGAACTCGACCCCTACGCTGCGCGTACGGGGATTACGCCCATCATAAGTCCCAATTTCACACTCCTCGTGGTTTTTGGTCTGAATCGGCTAAGACACAAACTCAGATCCCAGATCTAGTTACTCTAATGCTTCTTAATCCATAAAGTCAGTGAATTTAAGCCTTCACATGGCTGTAAAGGTCACCTACACCCAAATCATGCCACTTCCTTCCTTAAGAGACTCATAACTCATGCATGGTCAACTCTTAATGACCAAGATTAGATTTTTATGGCTCTATAACACAAAATAAGCTAACAAGGGACATATCTTGGATTCTAGGGGCTTATCAACTCATAAAGCCATCAACTTTGGGGACAAATACCTTAAAACACCTCACACATAAACACAAACAAAATAGTAGGAAAGCTTGGAGCTTTTTACCTCAAAATGAAGCTTCTCTCACTGCTAAGCTCATATCCAAGAGCTTGGGCTCTCACTCCTTCTTCTCAAAAGCTTCCTTTCCACTTCTAATGCTTAAGAACACACCCACAAGCTCTCAAAGGCACTCTCCTCCTACAAGAACGAGGTTTAGGGTTTTGGGGTGGATAAGTATCTAGAAATGGTGGCCAACAAGGAGGCCATAACGTTCTTTAAATAGGGGACTCACTTAAGATTATGGTTTTAATATGGGCCTGGTACGCCTGGTGTACTAGGCGGCCCTCCGCGATCAAACACGAGCATGAGTACGCTAAGCGTACACTCTAGTATGCCCCGCGTACCCATCTACCACTCTTCTCTTTATTAAGGACCAATATGGACAATTGCTCAAAGATTATGGTTCACAAGGTATACTTGGGTTTTTGGATGTTACAATTCTCCCTCACTAGAATTAGACTTCGCCCCCGAAGTCATGCTCCGCAAACAACTCTGGATGTTGCTCCCGCATCTCAGACTCCGATTCCCAAGTCATCTTGGACCCTCTCCGATGCTGCCACTGAACTTGGACCAAAGGCACCTCCTTGCTTCTCATAACCTTCACCTTTCGATCCAAAATTGCAATCGGTCTTTTAATGTAATTCAGGCCCACATCCACCTGAATGTCCTCTAGTGGTATCACTGCCTTCTCATTGGCTACACACTTCCTCAACTGGGATACGTGGAAGGTGTTATGGATCTGACTCAACTCCTCTAGTAGCTCCAAACGGTATGCTACCCTGCCCACTCTTGCGGTCACCCTAAAAGGACCAATGTATCAGGGCCCCAGCTTGCCCCTATTCCTGAATCGGATCATTCCTTTCCAAGGAGATACCTTCAGGAGTACAAAGTCTCCAACTTGGAACTCGAGCTCGGATCGCCGCCTATCCGCATAACTCTTCTTGCGGCTCTGGGCTGTCAGTAACCTCTATCTGACCTGTTGTATCTACTTAGTCATCTTAAGCACTATCTCAGTGCTACCCATCACTCGCTGCCCTACCTCTCCCCAACAGATGGGGGTCCGACACCTCCTCCCATATAAAAGCTCAAAGGGAGACATACCAATACTCGAAAGGTGGCTGTTGTTGTACAAAAACTCAGCCAAAGGTAGGTATGTGTCCCAACTTCCGCCGAAGTCCATAACACATGCTCGAAGCATGTCCTCAAGCATCTGTATCGTCTGCTCACTCTATATGTCTGTCTGTGGGTGATAAGCGGTACTGAAGTGCAATCTCGTACCCAAATCCTCATGAAACTTCTTCCAGAACCTAGAAGTGAAACACATATCTCTTTCTGACACAATTGAGATCGGAACTCCATGTCAAGACACCACCTCTCTCACGTATATTTCTGCCAGCCTCTCTGTAGAAGAGCTCTCATTAATAGCAAGGAAGTGAGCGCTCTTCGTTAGCCGATCAACAATCACCTATATTGCATCAACACCCCTCGCGGTCCTCAACAATTTGGTGATGAAATTCATAGAAATATATTCCCACTTCCACTGAGGAACCTCTAGTGGCTGCACCTTGCCATGCGGACGTTGGTGCTCGACCTTAACCCGGCGACAGGTCAAGCACCACTCTACAGTCCATGCAACATCCCTCTTCATACAGGGCCACCAGTAATCTCTCTTCAGATCCAAATACATCTTAGTGGCCCCAGGATGGATCGAGAATCTCGATCTGTGTGCCTCCTCCATCAATATGCTATGTGCCCCGCCCATAAACGACACCCAAATCCGACCATGAAATGTCATAAGCCCTCGACTATCAGTAACAAACCTGGACACCTGCCCAATCACCCACTCTCTCTTACGGTTCTCCGGTCTCACAACCTTTGTCTGGGCCTCTCGGATGTTATCCAAAACCGGAGTCATCACCGTTATCCTCATGCATATATCTCGAATCAGGGCACTCTCCGCCATGCGGCTCAGAGCATCGGCTACCACGTTAGCCTTGCCCGGGTGGTATAGGATCTCACAGTGATAATCCTTTACCACATCCAACCATCTCCTCTGGCACATGTTCAGGTTGAGCTGATCCATCAGATACTTCAAACTCTTGTGGTTCGTGTATATGGTACACCGAACCCCATACAAATAATGGCGCCATATCTTGAGGGCGAACACTACTGCCCCAACTCCAAATCGTGGGTGGGATACCACGTCTCATGAGGCTTCAACTGCCTCGATGCGTATGTTATCACGTGCCCTCTCTGCATAAGCACCACACCTAACTCTGATATAGACGCGTCACAGTACGCCACAAAATCCTTCATTCCCCCCGGAATGGCTAACACTGGGGCTTCGTATAATCTCTGGCGAAGCGTCTCAAACGAGGTCTGCTGCTCGGGACCCAAGTAAAAGCAATACCCTTCCGGGTCAATTTGGTGAAGGGAAAGACAATCTTGGAGAAATCCCTGATAAATCTCCGATAGTAGCCAGCCAACCTTAGAAATCTCCTGATCTCAGTGGGGGATCTCGGCACCTCCCAACTCATAACAACCTCAATATTGGCCGGATTGACCAATATCCCATTCTGATTAAGGAGATGTCCCAAAAACTGGACCTCTCGTAACCAGAAATCACACTTGGAGAATTTGGCATAAAGCCTCTCCGATCTCAATACCCCAAGAATCTCCCTCAGATGCTCCTCATGTTGCTCCCTAGACCTCGAATACACCAGAATATTGTCGATGAACACAATCACCGATCGATCCAACATCGGCATGCATACTCGGTTCATGAGATCCATGAACGCTGTTGGTGCATTGGTGAGCCCAAAAGGCATCACCACGAACTCGTAATGCCCATAACGAGTCCTAAACGTCGTCTTCTGGATATCCTCATCCCGCACCCTCATCTGGTGATATCCAGACCTCAAGTCTATCTTGGAGAACCAAGAAGCTCCCTGAAACTAATCGAACAGATCGTCGATCCTCAGTAGTGGATAACGATTCTTGACCGTCAACTTGTTCAACTCCCGATAATCAATGCACATCTGGTGTGAACCATCCTTTTTCTTGACAAAAAGGATCGGCGCTCCCGACGGCGAGCTACTCGGTCGGATTAATCCCTTCCCCAACAGCTCCTGAAGCTGCGAGGATAACTCCTGCATCTCCGGTGGCGCAAGGCGATAAGGTGCCTTGGCACTAGGCGCCGCCCCCGGAACCAAATCGATGTGAAACTCCACCTGCCTCTTGGGAGGCACACCCGAAAACTCCTCGGGGAAAACATCAGGAAACTCTCGCACTATCGGCACCTCACTGAAAGAACTCGGCCTCTCTGCGACAACTCGTGTATCCATCACATAGGCTACAAACCCTCTACAACCATGTTGTAGACTCTGCCTCGCTCTGGCAACCGAGCAAAATGCTGACCCAGATCGGGTACCCTCGCCATATACCATAAGTACTCCCCCATTAGGGTCTCGTATGGTCACCAACTGACGCTCGCATTCGATAACAGCTCCGAATCGGCTCACCCAGTCCATGCCCACAATGACACAGACATCCCCCATTGCAATCGGTACCAAATCTATCGGAAACTCAGCACCGAAAATATCGAGTACACATCCTCGAATCTCATCAGTAGCAAAAACTGCTCGCTCGTCAGCTATAGAAACTTGTAGAGGTTGACTCAACGCCTCTCGTCGGATACTGATGTGCTGACTAAAAGCTAATGACACAAAAGATCGACTCGCACCCGAGTCAAATAACACCAAAGCTGGTACAAAATTCACAAGGAAAGTACCTAAGCATACCAAAATATAAGCACAATATCTCAAACTCAGCATAAGTAAATAAAAGAATATATACCATCCACGACATCGGGCGCTGTGCGGACCTCCTCCGCTGTCAACTGAAAGGCTCTCTCGCGAGCCTTTGGCGTCTCGGCTTTCACTGGCCGGTTCTCAGAAGTAGGTGCAGATCCCTGCACTGGTCCCTACACCAGCTGGGGGCACTTAGCCTTCCGGTTTCCGGTCTAGTTGCAATGAAAGCAAACCGAGAATCCCTTGGGGAAATCCTTCGCCAAGTGCCCCTCCTTGCCGCATTTGTAATAGATCCCCGTACGGCAAGAACCCTCGTGACTCTTGCCACACTTGCCATTAGTGCGGCCCTTTTGGCCCCTAACTCTTGAATCAACGGTCTTAGCCCGCTTGGTCGCCGGCTGCGACTTCACTGGCCTCTAGTCCCTCCCCCAGGACTCCTCCTCATCCTCCCTAGTCTGAAGCTCAAGCTCAATCTCCATCCTCCTAACATTGGCCTGAAGCTCGGCCAATGCCCGGTACGACGAGTTTGCCACGAACTATCGTATGTCCCTCCTAAGTATGCTCAGATATCGAATCAAACGTGCCTGCTTAGTGGACACGTGTTCAGGGCAAAACATCACCCTCTCATGGAACATCCTCGAGATCTTAGTCACTGACTCTGTCTTCTGCCTGAGAGATAGAAACTCCTACGCCAAATGTTCCCTCTCTACCGGGGGAACTTACTCGTCTCGAAACATCTGAACAAATCTCTCCCATGTCACTGCAACATGATCTGCAGTGGTGAAGCCAACTGTCGCAAACTTCCACCAGTCCTTCGCTCCTAAATGTAGTTGGTTCAGCGCAAACCGAACTCTCAAATGGTCGGGACAAGAACACGTATAAAAACACCCCTCGATATCGGAGATCCACCTCATAGCAGCAATCGGATCCTGCGTCCCATCAAACTCTGGTGGCTTCGTGTTGCTAAACTCTCGGAACAGCAACGAGTCACCTCCCTATGGCCTAGCAGCGGCGACGGTTGCAAAGGCCGCGGCAGCAACAACCTCATTGATAGCAGTGTATCGCTCGTCAAAAGTCTAAATCAAGGTGGTCTTGATAGACCCAAACATATCTGGAATCTCTGCTCGGATAGCTGCAGCCACCTCTTCGTGGATCATCCTCCGTATCTCCTTATCGCTACTCCCACTGCTCCCAGGGTTGTGGCGTGTCCCCACCATGAAGTCTCTGAAACACAACACAATATCATCAGAGACTCGCTCGAGCATACTCACACTCGATCACTCACCCCTACTAGTTCCTTGGCATCCCTAGGATTCTTACTTGGGCCGCTCACTGATCCGGTGCTTCCAGTAGTACAGACCCAATACTACCTTCCACACCGCATTAGTGTTTACCCCAAGTCCTCCTCCTCGAATCCTAATTTACAAGTACTCTATGCCTCACAAGCTACTCTCACAGTAGTTCTCTCATTGGCTCACTCCTGCTAGGTACTCATACTCAATCTAAACACTAATAGCAGAAATCCCTAGGCTAAGGCATCACAAATCAGGCCACCCTAGTCCTAATATATGAATCACCTAGCCTACTCTCTAGCACACATTATATCACATAAAATATCTCATAACACAAAATGTGGGTATTTTGGGAAATCACCACTCGGCTCTGGTTGATTATACACACTGCTCCGACTCGACTTGTCCTAAACTCTTGCTTATTTTTGGAAAAAATTATCTCTTTTTGAAAATCCTTCTCAAATCCTCAGTTTGAGTCTAAACACACCCGAGGGTGCATCCGAATCCCTCAAACCAAGGCCCTGATACCAACTTGTAACAACGTAAATTCTCAACCAAAATTTTCATTTTTAAACACAATAAACTCGTATCATAATTCTCAAAAATACATATGTCTCAAATCTCAACAAATAAAACACAATCCCAGAATCATAAAAACAATCTCCCATCGGTATGTACAATCATGTCGGTGCCTTGCCGCGATCCTCGAAACTTCCTAAAACACATAACACATAACACGGTAAGCATAAAAGTTTAGTGAGTTCCCCAAAATACCACACACAACACATTAGCCACTCGAGGCTATAACTCAATTAGACCCTCTTGTCGATGTGTCTCAGTGGGACCCTCTGGTCCTAAAACTCATATGGACCCTCCAGTCCATGAAATCATCAACACAATATAATACTCATAAAGCATAACACAAGTAAATAGCAGGATATCTCATTACATAGTTCATGCACATAAGACCCTCTGGTTACACATAAGATTTACCACTTAAGGTAAGTATAAAGAGAAGACTCACCTCGTAAGCTAATGAATGAAAATCTTGCAATCGGGATCTTGATCTCTACTCCCGGGTCTAGCTCCCGCCTAACACATAATAATTATCCCTAATTAATATTTGCCCTCAAGAAGCTAGACTAACCCCTCTACAACCCACAAAAGGGTAAAAGACCATTTTACCCCTCCAAAGCTTAATAGTCCTCAATCTTGACCAAACCCTAAAAGTCAACAAATGTCAACAGCAGGGAGTACGCGGCGTGTACCAGCTTTGTACACAGGGCGTACCCCGTGGCTATCCAGAAACGGGGAACTCGAACCCTATGCTGCGAGAACTGGGATTATGCCTAGCGTAAGTCCCAACTTCACACTCCTCGTGGTTTTTGGTCAGAATCGGCTAAGACATAAGCTCAAATCCCAGATCTGGTTACTCTAATGCCTCTTAATCAATAAAGTCAGTAACTTTAAGCCTTCGCATGGCTGTAAAGGTCACCAACACCCAAATCATGCCACTTCCTTCCTTAAGAGACTCATAACTCATGCATGGTCAGCTCTTAATGACCAATATTAGATTTTTATGACTCTATAACACAAAATAAGCTAACAAGGGATAGATCTCGGATTCTAGGGGCTTATCAACTCATAAAGCCATCAACTTTGGTGATAAAAACCCTAAAACACCTCACACATAAACACAAACAAAAGAGTAGGAAAGCTTTTAGCTTTTTACCTCCAAATTAAGCTTTTCTCACTACTAAGGTCAGATCCAAGAGCTTGGGCTCTCACTCCTTCTCCAAAGCTTCCTTTCCACTTCTAATGCTCAAGAACACACCCACAAGCTCTCAAAGGTACTCTCTTGCTACAAGAACGAGGTTTAGGGTTTTGGGGAGGATATGTCTCTGGAAATGGTGGCCAACAAGGAGTCCATAACGTTCTTTAAATAGGGGACTCACTTAAGATTAGGGTTTCAATCTGGGCCTGGTACGCCTCGCGTACACCTTGGTACGCCCGACATACTAGGCCGCCCTCCGCGATCAAAAACGCGCACGAGTACGCTGAGCGTACACTCTAATATGTCCCGCGTACCCGTCTACCACTCTTCTCTTTATCAAGGACCAATATGGACAATTTCTTAAAGATTAGGGTTCACAAGGTACACCTGGGTTTTTGGATATTACAAGATCTTTAGGCTTCATGTACCCTTAAGTGTTAAAGATTTATCCATGTTAATACATGTAAAACCTATAAAAGATCTCATATAAGCATTTGGATGGTATAAATCTTCCCTTTCTTCCTAATTTTCAAGCTAAGGTTTGGGTTGAAACCGTAAATCTGAAAACGGTGATCATTATGTTATTTATATGCTAATTTATGAATGATTTCGAAGTTATAACTCCCATTCTACATTAAATCAATTTCCATTTGGTTTTGATGAAGCTTTAGTTAAGAGATTAAGCTCCAAGCTCCATTAATGGTGCAATTTTCATTTTAAGTAAGTCAAAACCATTAATTTATTATCCCAAAAGACGATCAAAGTAAAAGTATTCTCAAACATCAGTGTAAAATCATAAACCATCATTGTGGAATAAATCCCCAAGAGATGTAGTGCGATAAAGTTGGGCTCTTCCTTTTGAATATGGAAGTACCTGGAAATGTTTCAACCACAAAACCGTAAGCATAAAGCATAGAGAGTTCCGTAAAATACCACATATCATACAAATCAGTGGACGCAGCCCCGGGGTATGTATCAACCCAATACATATCAATGGGCGCCGCCCTGGGATATATTTCAACCAATACATATCAATAGGCCCCGCCCTTGGGTATATTTCAACCCAATACATATCAATGGGCCCCGTCTTAGGGTATATTTCAACCCAATACATATCAATAGGCCCCACTCTAGGGTATATTTCAACCCAATACATATCAATGGGCGCCCCACCCTGGTGTGTATTTCAACCAAAACATACATGAAAAAGCCACAAAAGACAATTAGCATTCTACATAACATAATCTAGTGGGCCGACATTGGTGCTTTCAACCCACGAGTATAGTGAAAAGACTCACCAAAACTACTCAACAGAAGCCCAATAGCTACCTCATCATCACAACAGTCAACCCAAGCTTCCTAAAACCAAATCGAGACTAGCCCTTAGTCAAAAATTCAATTCAACCTAAGTTTGACCAAAAGTCAAATTGGTCAAAAATTCAACGGTCAAAAGTTGACTTCAGTCGACTACCACATCGTGGCCATCCATGACCACATCATCGCACACAAACTTCAAAACAAATGATAAATCCCCAGGCGCCACATCGTGGAAACCTAAGGCCATGTCGTGTTCTTGAGTCTGAAAACCTTTTCTTCAGTAAGAGCTTAAACCATAAGGGCCAAAGCTAAAATCATCATATCTAATTCCTAATAGCTTCATAATGGATAAAGTTTTTAACTTTGTATATTAGGAAGGTCCAAACCACTAAGATCTAGAGTTTAAGTCTCAAAGGGTCCCAAAAATGCACCTTTCTTTACTTAATCCATTAAGTCCAAGTCTCCAACCTTCAGATCTGGATTAACATCATGTTTGGATGGATAAAGTTTCCAACTTTATCCATAATAATGTCTCAAACTTTCAAGATCTAAACTTTAATACATCAAAATGACATAAATGACCATGATAACTTGCATGGTTATTAGGGAAGGAAAAAGATCATAACTTTCCTAGTCCATGAGGTCCACGAAGCATTCTAAACTGATCAAAAGATGTTGGAGTCCACTCAACTCCAAGATCACCCATAAAATGGACTAAAAGTGCCAAAAACCCCAAATGACAAGAACTAGATAGCAATATTGGAACTTTATACTTGAAATGGTCCAGAAATATTGTGTGTTAGATGGATCTAAACTTGAAGCATCATTCCTTGCAACCAAAAGAATATTATTGATCTTTAAACTTCATCAAAATAACATAAAAACATCCAAAATAGGAGATATGAGAGATGAGAAGCTCAAATCTTGAAGTTGGAGGCTACGATTTCTCCCAAGGGGTTCTAGAGGTGATGGAGGCTGATAAAATGGCCAAAATGTCAGAACTATGCTTAAATACATTGAAAACCCTAAAAATCATGATCTTGGGCTTGACTGGTCGTCGTGCTTTGGCCACGCTTCATCGTGCCGTGGAAACTGTCGAGCCATGGAAATTCTCAGCATGCCATAATCATAAAATGTTTACAAAATCATTGTTTCCAAATTGTTTATCAATATAAGATTATCCCAAAATCATAAATCCATAAAACAGAGAATGTGTACTGTCACGCCTTCACCTTCCCGGATCATCAGAAGTACCTGAAACTGTAACATCATGTTTTGAGGTACTTTATTTTTTTACCATTATATTGAGATTTATTCCATTTTGGTCCTTATAATTTAAGACTTATGGATGAGAGGGACTGTTATTGACACTTTTGGGTTGTTGGGGCTGAGCCACGTACACTGGGTGTACGCGGTGAAGTCCCAAATCCTAATCTTCAGGGTTTGGACCCTATTTATTCATCATTAACTTCCAACCTTGGCTCCTTCCATCAACCTCCACCCTTTCAAATGTCCTTGCAACCCTAATCCACCTTGTGAAACATTTTTAAGCTTGTGTGTTTGTGTGTGTGTGTTTTGTGCCTTTGAAGAAGAAGGAAGGAAGTAGAGACCATCTTGGGGAGTGAAGCACTTTAGATCCAGAAACACACCATCATTTGGCATCACTTAGAGGTATAAAGTTCTGAACTTGGTGAAGTTTCATTTAGATATTTCTTTAGGCTTGATTTTTGGTTCTTTTTGTCCCAACTATGGTGTTTCTTGAGCATAAAATGTTCTTGACCTAATAAGTCGTCCTTTGGAGGGGTCTTAAGTCATAAAAAAGTAGTATTGGGGGTTAGTTTCACTCCATGCATTTCTTAGAAGGTCTTAATGCATTACGATGTTGAGTTAAGCACTTATTGGACATGCAAAGTCATAAAGTCGGAAACTTTATGACTCCTAGAAGTATTTTGGCCTTGCATTTGAAAGATGGACGTGAGAACTTAAGAAATTAAGCTCTTAATGAGACTTGAGAGGTCTGGGTGTACGCCCTGCGTATCTGGAGTACGCATCACGTACAAGGTCAACCATCCAGAAGGTGGTCAATGCTCGAGTATGCCCCGTATACATTTAGAGTACGCCCTGCATACGCGTTCTGTGTCGACTCGGCTGGGTTGACTCATTTGACTTATTGATTTTGACCAGTTTGACTTTGACTTTGACTAAGTTTGACTTAAGGAGTATTTTAGATATTTTGTATTGTGGTTAAGAATTGGTCATTTGGTTGAATAGTTGGCAGTTAGAGCTGAGATTCAGTCTATGAGGTGAGTCTTCCTTACTATACTTACGGGTTGAAGGCACCAAGGCCAACCCATTGGATTGATATCCTGGTTTACCATATGTTACAATGTTGTCGTGATCTATTAGATATGTATCCTAGTTTCTAGGGTGTTGTTATGTGGTAGTGATTTGTAGATCTGCCTATTTGTCTGTTGGCTGATTATATGTTTAACTATTATCAATATGTCTACATATGTTGTGTGGTGGTTGAGGCTTTACTGCTCTGTGCATGAGCCAACAGACCGGGGGCATTCCAACCTGATGGTTAATTAGGCCCGAGGGTATTCCATCCTCAAGATGACTGGACCCGGAGGTTGGCTTGTAACACTCCAAATCACGTATTACCATTGAACCCCTTGAGAATTTTAAATGTTGCATAATAAGTCTCTTAAGTACGTTGGGCGTACTCATGGGTACGCTTAGCGTACTTTGCAAGAATGATCGCAGAGGGGTAGCACATACGTTGGGCATAAATGACGGATGTCCAAACCCTAATTTCCAGACTTGAGGCCTATATAAGCATCCTTATCTCATTTGAGCCTCACCCTAATACGCCTATTTTACCTTCAAACATCTCTGAAAACCCTAATACCATTAGAGAGTATGCTTTGAGCTTAAGGAGTGCATTTGTGGCAATTTTAGTGTCCATTCAAGAAGAAGGAGTTGTCAAGAAAGCTTGGAGTGGCATTGGGCTTCAAGAATCTGTATCTATTTCACCTTGAGGAGCTTCTAGAGGTACAAAGTTGTCACACCCCAAAACCGTGGATGGAGGAAACGTTCCGGGGTGGAGTACGTCATATACAGTATCACAACAGTGTAAAGTAGTAAAAAAGCAACAACATCATCCATTGCATTAAAAGTAAAGTTTTAATACATGTGTGTTCTTTCAATGTAATAAGACACCAAAATATACAATCAAAATAAAAGACGAGTCTTGTCTGTGCTCCGTCTTCTCACAACCTGGCGATCATACCTGTCTACTGGTGACTTGAGAATACAAGTTATTTTGAAAGCGAGTATCAGCCTAAAGCTGGTGAATTCATAAGTATTTAAGTGTCATTGTCTTGTTTTGGAAAGCTGTTATGAATGCCTTGTAAATCTTTAAATGAAACAGTTGATGTAAGTAATGAAAGCCCTAGAAAATCCCTTATTTCCTACTAGTATGAAATGTAGTCTTCTACCAAGACCCGAATGTTTTGTAAGTGAAAATGATAGTTTTTCCTTTCCTTTGACAATTACTAACAGTACTTAGTCTAACTCATCATTTATGTGAATGTATCACAAAATAAAGTAATAGGAAAATGTACTAATGTAATTGTTATCCTTTTGTATTAGGATTAACACGACATCGCGATTAGCGAAATGTATAACCTTTGAACATCTGTAGATTGTTCAATTGTCCTCTGTAGCTGCAGCAGGTGGGAGGAAGGGTTAGTCCCGTAAAGGTACTCCTAGTATAAGTATTCACCGTAGGCATCCGTAGATGTTCATCAACCTCTGTAGTGAGCAGTAGAACCAAGGAATGGTTAGTCCCGTAAAGGTACCCCTAATATAAGTAATAATCGTAGGCATCCGTAGATGTTCATCTACCACTGTTGCTAACAGGTGGGATTCGTAATGGTTAGTCCCGTCTAAATATCCCGTTGAACTGGGATAGACAGGACAATATACATAGAAGGTACTAATAAATCATCCTCGTAATTCTAGGTACAAGTATCCATGTAAGTGTATACAGGAAAATGTATCTATGTAAAGGTACTCATGTAAGCGTCTCCATGTAAACGTATCCATGTATCATGTAAGCATATGTAAACGTACTCATGTATCATGTAAGCATATGTAAACGTACTCATGTAAGCGTATCTATGTAAACGTACTCATGTATCATGTAATGTACTGGTATAGACTCATGAATGAACTGACTCTTGTGTGATTCCTTGTAATAGGAATAATATCACCTAACTATCCCTATAATAGTTAACTGGAAGGTAATTGATTGTCCAAACAGGTTTATACACCATTGCTATATAAGGGTGAGGGAAACTGAATGAAGGATGAAAACTATAACATCGATACATATATAAGAACATAAGTGTATAGATATAGTTTTGCTCAAGAAGGTAAAAATGGTTTTGGAAGATATCTATGAGTTTTGAACAATAATTGTTACTTTAATAAACATTTCAAATGTAATACTTTTGCTACCAAGGTATTTTTAAGATTGAAAACCATTTTATGCATCACATTTTGAAGTATGTGAAATCTACTGGATGAAAACACAGTTATAAGTATCTATGATTGATTTAAGAACATGTTGTTTTCTACTTGTATTCCCCCCCCCCCCCCCCATTTAAAGCATTTAAAATCATTTAAACATTGATTAAGGTGTATGAACTCACCTGTAGATGGTGATTTGGATGTACTGAATGATGTAGGATAGCTAGGTGACAAGTGAAGACTTGTTCACACCCAAAGATCCTAGTTAACATATAATCACACATATATGTATCCAATTAGACATTAAACCACTAATTGACAAAGTTAAGACATCCTAAGGCATGTAAAACACCTTATATAAGTTCTACAAGCCATAAGGATTGCATCTAAGTGCTAAAGGACCTTGCTATTGTGTTTGGGGTTCAAGGGTAAACTCCCATGGAGTTTATGGTTTTCATGACCTTGACCTAATGAGTTTACGGTCGTAAACTCAGAGTTTACGGTCGTAAACTCAGAGTTTACGGTCGTAAACTCCTCTCTTTTTGACCATAAGTTGTTTTGAGGTTTTGCAAGTCCTTTTGAAGCATTTCTACTTGGTGGTTTGGACTTTGGAAGGGACTAGGGCAACAAAACACCCTTTTTGAGGTGTTTACGGCCTCATGGTCATTTCCCTTTGGGTTTACTACCTTAAACCCTTACGGAAATTGGTATTGTTATGTTTTCAAGTCCCTAACTCATCAAGGTAATTGTCTATGTTAGTTTTTAGGCCTAAGGAAGGAATATGGCCCAAATAAACACACTAAAGGGTGTTTACGATTTTGGGAGCTCTCCAAACCGTAAACACATGATCATGGCATTATTTTGTGTTTTTCATGGCTTAAACCCATCAAGGGAAGGTTCAAACATGGCAAGGAAGGCTTAAACATCCAACTAGGGCTTAGATTAATGACTTAGGCACACTTTGGTGCCTTATTTGGTGTTTACGGCCCAAGAACATTCTTGGACCGTGAACACCTTGTTCCATGTGTTCTTTGCATATTTACTTGATGCTAACTTGTAATACTAACTCAATAAGACTTAAGGATTGAAGTACTTACTATAAGGAAGCTTGAAATATGCTAAAACTCCAAGAACACTTAGTGTGTGTTCTTGGTGTTCTTGGTTTTTTTGGGAATCTAATCAAAAACACAAAAATGAATGGATGAATAGATGCACAAACACTAGATTAAGTGTTTAATTAACTTGGAATGGATAGAACACTTACAAGTTTGAAGATCTTGAATTGTTTCTAGTTTGCTACTTGAGAGGGTTTCTTGAGTTTACTCTTTTAGGGTGAAAAGTGATTAACTTGAGGAGTAAACTCATGCTTAAGCATGAGTTCACGATTTTTGGAAGTTTTTCCGACCTAAACATAAAAGTTTGGCCATGAACTTCTAAGACACAAGGTGTTTGCGGTTTTTAAATTTCAAAACTCGAGACGACACTTTCTTTCACCCGTTCGTTTAAAGAATATTATTAAAATAATCAAACGAACTCTAAAATTGTTAAAATAAGAAATAATGATATTAACTTATAATAAGAAGTGATTAACTTCTAGGGTTTGACCGAATGAAAATTTCGGGTTGTCACAAAAGCTTTGATCTTGCCTTCTTATTCGTTAGATCTAGTTAGGGTTTTCTTTATGGTCCCTTTTGTTGGTTTTGGACCTTCTCTTGAGAGTTAATTAACTCCAGAGGTTGAAATAGTTAGATTTGAGCCTTGTGAGCATGCTAGATGCATAAAGGTGCTAGCTTGGGGAGTATCTAGACTCCATGCAAGAGTTTGGGGCCTTATATGTGTAACAATCTAAATATTTCAACCAGTTTAAACTTTTTGAAAACAACCTAGTTTAATAAAGTTATTACAAAAAGGTTTTCAATATAATTATTATCAGAGTCTTCCCAGAACCACATCATAAAACAAAATCATGAGGAGTGGTACGATCACGCCTTTGCCTTGCCACGGTCTCCTGAAGAACCTGAAAAACATTAAACCACAACTGTAAGCCCAAAAGCTTAGTGAGATACTCCCAAATTACCAACCACATATACCATACACGCACAACATGCCATATCATAACAGAACACAGAACAGCCATGCACTTCGGGTCTACTGTGTGACTGGTCCGCCGCACCGGCCTTCAGTCCAACTGGTCCACCCTCCGAGTCTAGCTACATACATCGAGTCCACTGTGTGATTGGTCCGCCCGCATTGGGCCTTCAATCCACCTGGTCCACTCTCTGAGTCTACAGTATGACTGGTCCGCCCGCACTGGGCCTTCAGTCGGCCTGGTCCACTTTCCGAGCCTCGGCACGTCTGGTCCGCCCTCTTGGGGCCTATAGCCTATCTGGACCGCTCGTTGGGCCTTCGGGATAACCGGTCCGCCCTGGGTATGTTGGCCTACAGCACAAAGCAGGACCCGCCTCAATCCAACCCCAGTCCAACAACCATGTGCACATAAACATTCAATCATATAACAATTCACATCCAATCAAACCGATCTAGCATATCACATAGCATAATATCATCCTAACCAGGATACTGACCTAACCAGTCACTAGCATATATCATCCTAACTACTAGGATGCAAACATAGCAAAGCAATAACATAACAACGATACCCGGATTACAATCCGATAAAGGGTCGGCCTTGGTGCAGTAGACCCTATCGATATAGTGAGGATAACTCACCTCGCAACTGCCGACTGAAAAGATAAGACCAAGATGCTCCGACCACTGACACGATCTCCACCACTAGCCGACACCAACACTAAACTCAAAACAAAAGCCAACAATTACCAAAATGCCCCTGGAAGTCAACTGGTCAACCCTTGGTCAAAGTCAATCTCCTGACTGACTCTACTCGCCGAGTCAACCCGATGACTCGTCGAGTCCCCATGCTTAGAACTTCCCCAATCCGCGACTCAACTCGCCGCCCGAGACTCGCCGAGTCACCCCGAGACTCGCCGAGTCCAACAACTCTGAGTCCCCTCGCACTCAACCCACCGAGTCCTCCCTTGACTCACCGATTCATGGCTCAACCAGAAGAAGGTTAGGACCTTACGACCAGACTCGCCGAGTCCAAGAACAGACTCGCCGAGTCCAAGGCTATCTTCAACCAACTCGCCGAGTTCCTGCCCATCTTCAAGCAAATCGCCGAGTACACCTATGTGACTCGTCGAATACCTCTAGATCTTAATCCATACAGAAGCTTTCCAGGCCATGCAAATGATCCAAACCACAGATCTACCCTTCTACAACCCATCCATCACGTAAAGTGGAAAACTTTACGTGAATCCAAAGAGATCTAAGCATAAGACACTCTAGGGTTAGGGTTTGGGACAAGATGGCTTCACCAATCACTCAAGAATAGGGACTTTAATGCACTCTAGACCTTCTCCATTCCAGATCTGAGGTAGCAACCTCAGATCTAACCTCCAAACTCAAAACACCACATGCTATCTTTTCCAAAGACTCCAAAATGATGAATAATAGCCCAAGCAACGAAATAATACCTCAAAGGAAAGCTCCAACAGAAAATAAATTCAATTCCTTGCAAAGCCCCTTGCTCCAAGCCTCTTAGCTTTCCAAAATCTCTTCCAAAATCTCTTCTCCAAGGTTCAAAAGCTCTTAAACCACTCACAAACGCGCCTTAGGGTTTTCTGGACTTCAAGAGAGGGTAAGGAGGTTGGGGAGAGGGTATAATGTCCTTTAAATAGGGCTCATCCTCTGAAATTAGGGTTTTCTCCACTCAGCACCAACTCGCCGAGTCCAGCCGCCGACTCACCGAGTTGGCCACTTAACACGCGACCAGAGTCGCGACCCTACTCGCCGAGTCCACCCATGGACTCGCCGAGTTGCCCTTTCACATTTACACTTTGAACCCTGAACTTGCACTCCTGAACTCGGGATGTTACAATATGAAGTCCTAATGTGAAGAATGAAGTTTTTAAGTCCCATAGAGCATGCAAGGGCATAAAGTTGCCAACTTTATGCCCTAGGACGTCTTAATGAGCTCAGATCTGGTTTTGGACATTAGAACATCGAGTATTAAAAACATAATGGAAGGAAGTGCTTAATATGTTTGTACGTTGGGCGTAAGTTAGTGTACGCCGCACGTACTGCTCCACGCCTCAGTACGCTGCACGTACCACCAGGCGTATGCACAACAGTTGGACTTGGATTTGTTTTGGGCCTTCGAGATTTTGGGCCTCAATTAGTCATGGGGCCTGGTCACGTTTTGAGGTTAGTGGGCCAGTTTATCTGTTTTGGGTCATGGATGTTATAATTGGGCTTTATTGGGCCATGAGGCCCATTAATGATTTGGATATGGACTTCAGGCCCATTAAATAAGTGTAACATCCCAAAATTCAAGGCCAAAAATTTCGTTTTAATTAAGTTATTACATAAAACCATCAGTATAAAAACATTCATAATCATATCTCATGTCAAACCAAAGTGTCAGTAATCAAAACATATTATCATAAAATAATATCATAGTGTAATCCCAAAGATCTCATGTGCGGAAAACATAGTGTGATGCGATGCAATCAAGCCGGCTCCTTTCCTTTGAAAACAAGTACTTGAAACCAAAATTATAAACCGTAAGCACGAAGCTTAGTGAGTTCCCCCATCATACCACACACCATACAATAACATACTGTCAGGAAATTCTGGGGTGCCTGGCTACCTAGGTCAAGCCATTCTGGGGTGCTTGACTTACCTAGGTCAAGCTATTCTGGGGTGCTTGACTTACCCGTCGGTCTATTTCGCCCGACTACTGGGGACTATTTCACCCCTACCACTACTATATAACACACATATACTGCCAGACAATTCTGGGGGTGCTTGACTACCCAGGTCAAGCCATTATGGGGTGCTTGACTTACCCGTCGGTCCTTACGACCGACATACGAGGACTATTTCCCTCCTGCTACTACCACATAATAACATAACATAAACATATTGTCAAACAATTATGGGGTGCCCAACCTACCCTTCGGTTTAACGACCGAACTTGGGGACTATTCTCCCCCTACTACCACTATCACATATAACATATCATACTAGCACATAAACATATCAGGTAGTAGCAAACCTAGATGAATATCACAAAGACAATCATCTAACATAAAATTCCTACTGGTGGGCCGGCATTGCGGTCGTAGACCCACCGCTACTAGAAGGTAACTCACCTCACACTGCTGAAGTCCTGTAGACACAAGCCCACACTGCTGAAGTCCCGTAGACTCAACCCCATCTGCTGGATGACAAATTCCCGAACTGTCAACACCAAAATAACACCCAATTAGTAATTGGGTTCCACTACATAACCATGAGTCCACGCTTGGGGGTAAAAGGCTACTCTACCCCTAACTTGGCATGATTCAAGCCCGAAGCCCAATCCAAAGGCCCAAAAGTCCAACTATGGCTCAAAGCCCAACATATGGCCTAATTTTCCAAATTGGGCCCAGGCCTATACATGGTCTTATTCTAAGGCCCAACATCATATAATCATTAAGGCCCAAACTATGGCCCATCTATGGCCGAATTTTCCAAATTGGGCCCAAACCCCTTACATTGGCCTTACCCTAGGACCATTAAATTATTTTAGCCCATTTGTTTGTTCTTGGATGGCCCATTATTATCCCAATCATCAAGGCCCAATAGAAAGGCCCAACAATAAACCCAAGTGAAATTAGGGTTTCTCAAAAAATGGTGATTAGGGTTAAGTTTCCTACTTATCCCATTAAGGACTTAATCCACTAAGGACTTAATCCATTAAGTCCAATATTGGTTAGATTAATTTTTGCCAATGATTATTATTTAATATCTCAAGTTATCTAATAATTCGCGCGTGTCCCGGTTAATTCCCCAAATTAGGGTTTTATTGCCATTAAGGTTTTCCAAACCCTAATTGGGGTTTCCAACCCAAATACTAGCCCATTTATCAATTTGTTGAGCTTTTAGGTCAATTAGGGCTTTATTGGGCCTATTAAGCCCACTAGAATATCATTAAGCCCATTAGGGTTTTCATTAAGCCCATTAGGCTTCATTGGGCCCATTAGGGTTTCAAGCACCCCAAACGAATCAAACTCAACGAGGCGAGCACGCCAAACTTGCAACAAAATCAAAGTTTTAGACCGGTGGTGCAACTCCAAAACTTTTTCGACCAAAGTGATAATTTTTGACAAACTACATGGACAATTTTTACAATTTTGTCGTTAATAATAGAGACATTTTTAAGCAACACCCAATAAAATAAAAGATTTCTATAAATACTAGGATGTGATCACAAATTTAAAAATATAATTAAACATCTTTTACCTAGGAAAATATCATTACTTTTTGGGAAAAGGACACATTGGCCCTATGATGTTTTGTACATTTGTTCATTCAGTCCCTTTAGTATTTTTCGTGCTTTATGAGGGAATAAATTGTGAAGTGACCTATCTTTTTAGTCCTTTTAACTTGAAATAACAAGTTTTATCTACCAAATAATCAATTGAAGATGACATGGCTTGTAAGGTTCACAATGTCATCTTGTATGGTCAAAATTGATGAACTGTAGAATGGAACACATAAACACGTACACACATACATCAGTGCATAGAGATCTATAGGAGCACAATCCTTTCTTTGTAGAAGCTCACTCAGGTAATCAATGACGCCACCAAGTTTTGAAGCTCTATCCATCTGAAAAACAATTGAACATGTTATAATAACTAGAAAAGATCGAGAAATTACATGAAAATTAAACGGTACCTTGCTGATTTTGGGGACGATAGACCTAAGCATATAAAGTCTGTCGTTGACCTTCTTCCTCCCACGTACCTTTTCCATTAAGTTTTTAGCAGTTAGACCCTTCTTCTTTCCTTCCTGATCCCCAACGCCGATTATAAGAGAACTCATTACATTCTAATTGCTTCCGTTTCCATTGGCATGTTCACTCATGGGTTCGATTTCATAGGAATCGTAATTAAATCTGGATAAATCCATGGTATCTTCTAGTTCCCCTAATTTGAGAGAGCTATGTCTTAACACAACTCGTTTGTGAAACAGGGTACGTTTAGCTCCGATGGGTGGCAAAATATCAAGATGCTTGTGTCGTTGCTATTGTTGGTGACCGGAAAGTCGGAACTAGAAGAAAGCTCTAGGATGGCGATGTGGGTTTGCGTACATAACCTATAAAAATTCATCAAATTGGAAGTGTGATTAGCTAAGAAACCAGGGTCGCATCCGAAATCAAACCCAATTTCATAACGGTTGTTGAATTTGGGGGAAAGAAGGGATAGGAGTGTGACGGAGAAGGGTCAGGGAAGGTCAGAGAGAGAATTCGCTCCTAGATACTTGTTAAATTTCAGAATCGAAAGGACATGGTCTCTGGTAATCACCTCAACGTATCCCCACCGTAATACCACTCTATCCCCACCGTAACCACCTCAACGACTCACCAACACCAACTTTATTCCTTTACAAACCATCGAATCACCATTATCGCCACCTTAGCCCTTCTTCAACTTTGCACCAAGTTAAAACCCATAATTATCCCTCTCCCATCAACCACAACTACAATCACTACCATCTTCAACCACCACAAACTCCACCTCATGAACCACCTTGAAAAAGCCCAAAACAACCCTACCATAATCACCATATCCACGCCAAGGTCCAGCAACCTCCACGTACCTGAATTCGAGATCGAGAATGTAGCCTAAGAAAAAGAATTGAGCCCCAAAATACCCACACCATCATCACCATTTTCGATGATTTACACTCAAAACCATCTACGGTCGTTTTTACGGGGGATGAAAGTAGGAATGAAACTACTTGTTGGCTACTATTAGGTCAATGGTGTCGGTTTGTTTGTTTGAGAGTGTATTGTTTACGGATATTGATTTTGCAAAACACAAACTGCCATCTGAAATAATCTTTATCAAAATCAGCCACTCGATGAAACCCATCGAAAATTACACTCAATTTCGAATCACTATCCCGTCAAAAAAAGCTTGAGTTCGTCTTCTTCAAAGCAACAGAGGTGACATCTTCGCCTACTAACAGGACGCCGGTGGAGCCCACTGAGGCGGTGGTGAAGGAATCCAGTAGATTCGAACCTCAAGAATATGACTATAGGAGTTTTGATCTTTTGAACGTCACTCGTCTCCGTCTATTTGAAGCGTTTACCTTTATCGTCAACCACCTACACCCACACTCTGTAGTTAACCACCACCATTGTCATCGATTTAGGGTCATGCTGGTATTAATTTTCTAGTGAGGATTTCAATGGGTTGGATGGTGGTATACGTTGCTGGAAGAAAAAGGGGAAATGGGAAAGAGTAGGTGATCCATTTTTTTTATATATATAAAAAATACAAAAATGATAAACAAGTGCTTGTGTGGCTTATGAAACCTTTTATATTATATAGAAGTGACCAAAAAGATGTCGACATCCACCTTATGCACCCATAAAGCAACACAAATAGTTTAGGGAATGATTAGACCAATTTCAGAAACACTGTAGGCTACAATGTCATTTCCCCTAATATTTAATCATATACACTGAAGGGGGAAGAGTGACGTCCAATTATGACAGGGGAACTTGTGTTTGCAAACCCCCGCACTGAGTATCCGACGAGGCGAAGGGGTGAGTCAGTGAGGACGAACTTTAAAGGTTGTTATAATTTAAGATTCTCGATTCTAGCCTTCTAGTGCACAGTCCAAGCTAATACCAATTTATTAATAAATATTAAATCTTATTTATTTGGTGGGTTGGCAGATTGATCTAATGATCTGCGAAGCCAAAAACATAACCTGAACATGACACATGTAATATGAGGGTTGGCGGGTCGGAAATCTCAACCCAAACTTGTTTATTTTTTGGCTGGATTGGTATCTGGTTTTGAGTTGAGTCAAGAATTGCCGCCCCTTGCTCTCGTTACACTAATTTTCATGAACTTTTTTCCTAGCAACAAGAATAAACCTCACTTGAACCAACATCATTGATATGTTAGGGAAACTTTGTGCCTATGCAATACTAGTCAACCATCCCTTAAGTTTGTTCAGATGACTATTTAATGATGTTGAACTAGTATGTGAGAATTAAATCTCGATCAACTCGTTTGGAATGTATTAATTCTTAGGTTGTTCATACTCACCCAACCTTGAGATGTTTTCTTAAAACATTAGTATTTTGTTTATTATCATATAGAAATATAGAAATATAGAAATTAATATAGAAATTCTTGTCCGATCCATCAACACCATTTTACAAAAATTCTTGTCCGGTTCCAATAACTAATATTTTATATTTCCTGTTAACATGAAGCTTTACATGCTTATTTTATACTTTATTTTTGTTGTACTCCTCAGCTTCATTTAAAAAATATATTTTTATATACTCAACTTGATAGTTGAGTTTGGAACGATTAGTTAGATTCTGTCTTTTAAAATGAGTTGCATCAAGTTGGTTTATTAAATTCTTCTTTGTATACTAAAGGAATCAAAGCTTTGTTGAATATGGTTTTAGATCATGCAACTCTTTTGGAAGGGGGTTAAGTTGTATTCCATCGTGATACATGGTAGATTTTCAGTGATGCTCACAAACGCACCAATATTTGATGTCACACATCTATTGGCCATTTGGCATAGAAATTAAATTACATCATTTTTATTTTATTTTATTAAAACAGTAAATATTATTTATTAAATTACATCATTTAATAAATATTAAACTTAGTCTTCTATTGACTCACTTTTCTCATAGAGAAATGTCAAGAACATTAATGTTAAGGGCGTGTATCGTGGCTACGGTGGCAACGACCATGACTGTGCACATCATTTCGGTGGTTCGTTATCGTCCGTGGTCGTGGTGGATTGTGGTGTTTACCACATTGTGCAATTTCGAGTTAGTATAAAAAGAAAGGTTTGATCATTTGACTTGGGTTGACTAGCATTGTCCATCCAACGGCTAACTTGTTAAAAAAACAAAACTAAACGTATTTAAAACATATAAATAAAACAAAATACAATCTTATTTTTTTTTCATGCTTTTCTTCTCTTCCTCTACTACTACATACATGCACATATATATTGTCAAAAGCTAAATACCATTGATTAAGGTCCAAACACTCAACCAACAAATCAAAACCATAATTTTGTAAATTAGTTTTATTTTCAATGTTTGTTTTTTCTATGTTTGTTTTCTTTTTATTTTTATTTTCTTCTTTTTTTAGATTTAAGTATTGTCTTTTTAATTTTAATGGATGTACTTTTATTTTAATATAGCAATGTTTTTATTTTAATTAAAAATACAGCATTTTCATTATATTTTCATTTAATTTTAATTAAAGAATATGTTATATAGTGGTGGACAATACAAACAATTTATACAAGAGATCAATAATGGAATATGCTTTTAACTTCAAATCTGTTATAAAAATAATGTTGGATTAAAATAATTATACACTACTTTTATACTAATAATAGTATTAACAATTATAGATGATGATGGATTAGAGATGCCCAAATTAATAAATAGACCCATGTGAATTGATCTTGTTGAAGATCAAAGGTGATCCAGACACCCATGCATAGACATGTTGGTACATAGGGGTCGAGTTTTAAAGGTGATGCGGCTAAAAGCCCGTTAATTTTCTTTAAGGTTAAAATAAGTAATTAATACTAAAAAACAAATTAGTACACAATATAAAGATAGTATAAAGGGATTAAAATATATTCCGATCCAACTACCGACAATTTAGTAATATCCTTTTCATTCGAACCAACAAAACTAGTCCAAACAGAGAGTGTAAAAAATCAATCAATAAGTAAATAACCCTCATACAAAATTGCATAAATTGACAAATAATCTACTCTTTAACTACGTCACATCCACAAATCATTAACCAAAGTTATCGGCAAATAATTTATTTTTAAATTACATCAAACATACAACCCTTTTTGTGTAATGTTTAAAGATAAAACACAAACATCACTATTCTTGCCCCTCAATAATCATTTAACATAACATTCTAGTAACATCAATCTTGATGTACAAGATTCTTTTAACTATTTAACTCATAATAAAACCCTTACACTAGTAACATCAATCCGATTAAGAGCATTTGATAGCATCTTAATTTTGCATTTTATTCTGTCATGTACTTCTTATTGGGTCATAGATTAATGCATATTTGAATGAAAAAAAAAAGTTTCATATTTCACTAAATATAATGTGAAATCCTCTTTTTGCAGCCAACGCCTCCATACTCCAACCCTTGTGCCTTTGAGATCTTCGGCTCCAACCCTTCTGTCTTCGACGAACCACAACGCCATCGACACCCCCCTCATATACCACAAGCCCGCCTCGCACAACACACCACCAATGCCTCCCTCGCACATAACCTTTGAAGTGCACACCTCCCACGAACCACACAGTCGTCACAAAATCAAGTTTTCAACTATCATTTATACTTTGTATCAAACTTTCTTGCTCCTCCATTATTATATATCAAAAACAATTTTATTGATCACATGATTTTACTTTCTTTTTTCACAGAAAAACATCAAGTTATGCATTCTCTTGGCTTTAAGCATATCGACTTTCAATTTCATGGACTAGACCCCTTTGTGTTATCAAATTATGGAGAATTGATTACCTACGTAATTATTATGTGTTTAGCTTAATTTGGTTTCTAGAATGTCTTATGGTTTACTTTATAATGAAATATGATGTTATTTGATGTTCTTGAAGAAAATACTTAGGTAAAATGGTCACTTTTATTATTTAGCACAACAATTTAGATGTCTAACCAAACAATATGTTTTAAATCAGAGACAAATTTTTTAGAATCTCCATTTGATTCAAATCTTAATCAAACATATCCTGTCAAACATCCCATAAATTGCATATTTACGGAACACAAATTTAATTTGGAATAAATATATTACAAAACTTATGATTTAATTTGGAATAAATATATTACAAAACTTACGGAACACAAATTTAATTTGGAATAAATATAAAACAAAACTTATGATTTAATTCATAAATTGATAGAGAAAATGACAAATTAAGTTGTTTTACTTACGTTTTTTCTAAAGAATAAACAAAAATTAACCAATTTCCTAAACTAGCATCAAATTCGTACGACATGTGATGCATGCCCTAGCGTGGAGGATCACACCCTTATGTTCCTAAAGGCCCATGATCGAGTGACTAAAGGGCTTCATGAAAATTAGCATAACTTTGGCTGCAGGGTTCCATTTTGGGCCTGCAACCATTTAAATCAAAGCTTGAAATGAGGAACACATTACAATACATTTTTGTGTAACATCCTAAAATTGGGCCTAAGAGTTTTTCCATCTTTAGTGAGAAAATAAAATCTTAGAAATAAAAATAATTTAAACTAAATAAATAATAAATAAATACAAAAATAAAAATAAAAGAAAATCATAATTTTAAGAGAACGTTTATAGCTAAAATAAGAATTTAGAAATAGATTTTATTAAGTCTTAATTAAAATTCTAAAATGTGAGGGGATAGTTTTGTCAAATAGCAAACTTTGTGTCTAGTGTTGACTTAGATCAAAAGGTGTATGTTGGGGCTAAGGTGTGGGAAATAGAAGTTCCATAAGCTATTTGATTTAATGGTGTCATTTTAGGAAAATAAAAAGAGGGAACGGTCAAATATTTTAAGTGATGAAAGATTTAAATTAGTTAGGTGGGAGATCTTTCTATTTGAAGAAGATGAATGAAATTTAAAGATGAGGAAGCTCGTATTGGCAATTTTGAAGCTTGGAGGGAAGAACTAGGGTTAACTGTTGAAGAAGAATCAATAGTTTGAAGCTAGAGATCTCATATAAGCGTTTGGAAGGTATAACTCCTCCCTTTCTTCCTAATTTTCGAGCAAGGGTTTGGGTTGAAACCCCAAATCCGAAAATGGTGATCATTATATTAATTATATTCTAGTTCATGAATGCTTTCGAAGTTATAATTCCATTCTACATTAAATCCATTTCCATTTGGTTTTGATGAAGCTTTGGTTAAGCGACCCCTCATCATCTTACGATGAAAAGCAGGTTTATTCCCCTAAAGCAGGGTATTCTTCCTATTTTCCCTCTTCCTACAGCTATCAACGGCTTTTTTGATCGAACTATGAATCATGCATTAGCTGAATGACTCGACAACCAAGTATTTCACTAACATGCGTGCTAGCGCTACTAATTGAGTGCCACCGTCTTCTTTTCAAAAAGATCTTCTCCCTTGTTCTTCCCTCTTCCTATGATCTTGACCTGCAAAGTTATTTCCGAAAGCTCCCAATATGACTAAAAAGCTAGATTAAGCTTTAAACTCCATTAATGGTGAAATTTTCAATCCAGTGGTTCAAATGAGTTGTAGAGTGTTGGATTGCCTTCTAAAACACCATGATATTGTTAAATAAGTGACCAATGATTTCAATCCATCAATTAATGGTGAGATTGGGTGATTCAACCCCTAGATTCATGATTGGGTTGTACCTTGGCAATGCTGAGTTGTACTCTAGCCAATAGTTGTAGAATTAGATTTAATTATTGATTCACTAAGTGTTTGGATGATTGGATTTGTTATTCTCTAGTCTAGAATCAAGTCTCAATATGAATCCATAAGAGTTTTATGTAATTAAATCAATCATTTGAGGTGGAAATAAGAATTAGGATTTCCAATGAAGTTCCATGAGAATTTTGAAGACGACTTCAATGATTGGAAGAGGAATAGTACAAAGATTTTCATGAATTGAAGTTGTAATTCATGAATTAAGGGTTTGATTATTGATAATTGATTTATCAAAAAAAAATATAAAGGGTTTTGAAGTAAAAACTATGAAATTAAGTTTCTCAATGATCTTCAACTTTGGAATCATTAATTCCAACCCTTGGAATGCATGGATTTGATTACTTCAATGTCAAATAAGATGTCTAAGATGATAATTGATAGTTGTTAAGTGGTTTAGAATGATGTTTGATGAGAACCTTAGTAATTAAGAGCTTAATGGCTAACTAGGATTCTTAGATGTCATTTTATGTTTCCTATAACTCTTATGACATCTAAAGATATTAATTATTAATTCATATGAAGAAAGGGATTAATTAAGTATTTGAGAAGTTAATAACACTCATTTAGTTCATATTGATTTTGTGGTGAAGTTTGGTAGCCATTAGAGGCCTAGAATGAAAAGTACATAACCTTAATGAGAAAATATGCACATTTTGGAGTGAAACAGGTTTCACCATGGGGTTAAGGTAAAACCTCCCGCCATTACGATGAATTCTAATGTCATTACGGTGAAAGTTTTTCCAAAAATCCGGGTTTTTCACCTGAATGTTTTGAAACCTTCCCGAAACCTTTTAAACTTATATCTTTATTATATTAAAGCTTAAAAAAAATTAGGAACCTTTTTAGGGTCAATTTAGTAATCAAAAGTTGGTCTTGTCTATAGGTGGTTGTTGAGAATAAAAGAAGAGTGAAGGGTATAATAGAATAGTTATTGAATACATGTTCCATAAAAACAAGGTTATGATGTTATTATAAAGAATTTCAACTTAAAGAATTTCCTAAGTTATCTGAAATGTGTTTTACTTATATGCATATTTACTTGTGAATTGCATGAAAGTAATTTTTATTAATAAGTTTGATAAACAGAAAAGAGTTAGGATGTCTTGAAAAGAGTTTTGGCATGAATATGTGTGCATTCATGTAGGATTGGGAAATGACTTGTGTTTCCCTCCAAAGTCCATGGCAAATGATGTTGTGTGATATTCTAGACATGCCCTGCTTATGCATAAGGCTAGCTACCTCATTTATGAGACCAGTGAATGATAGCTCACTCATACCCTTGATGATGACCAATGATGAAACAAGAGAAGTCGTGACGTAGGGTGATTTGTGTTAACTACATCATAGTCTTCATTGCTATCAAAATGAGAAAATTGTGAGTGGGACTAAAAGAAGAATGGTAATGGGTGTAGTTACATATTGCATTGAATTCTTTCCATTATGATGAGTTTGTGTAACGACCCAAATTTCACGTCCAAAAATTTTCTTTTTAAATCAATACTTTAGAAAACGATTGTAATTAAAAACACTGTCTGGTCAAACCATTTCATAACATACATCGTGTCTGAAAACCGAAACATGGAAACAATCAACTATCAGAGTACAAAATCCCAGAATGACTCATGGTGCGGAAAACAAGGTGCGTGTATGATATGCCGCTACCGCGCCAACTCCTTCCCCCTTGAAGAAGAGGTACCTGAAAACAAAACTGTAAACCTTAAGCACGAAGCTTAGTGAGTTCCCCCATAATACCTCATACCATACAAACATACAAAGAACACCTAGGAGATACGGGCCTCACCCACACTCCGCTAGCTGGGAGATACGGGCCTCGCCCACACTCCGCTATCTAGGAGATACGGGCCTCGCCTACACTCCCTTATCTGAGAGATACGGGCCTCTCCCACACTATGCTATCTGGGAGATCCGGGCCTTGCCCACACTCCACTATCAGAGAGATACGGGCCTCGCCCACACTCAGCTGCTAAACCATAACATACAAGTATCACACAGACAACGAGTATAAACGATTCTATCATACTGGCATATATCATAATCAAACTCAACCATGAGATACGGGATCTGCCCACACTCCGACACTAACATATCGTCTATACGGGCCGACCTTGGTGCCTTAGACCCGTTACTACTAGAAGGAAACTCACCTCGAAAAGTAGCTACCGAAAGTCTGACTGCTAGACGTCTGGCTGCTGTACTGGTAATCCTCCGGCTACAAATCCATAAACATAGATTAGCCACTCATAAATACCCTTAGGTCAATTGACTGACCCATCCCTGGTCCAAGGTCAACTCCTTGGTCAAAGTCAACTTCCAGTTGATTGGACTCGCCGAGTCGTGGAACAGACTCGCCGAGTCCTTCTCCTACTAACCCGATCCTACTCGCCAAGTCCCTCTTCCCACTCACTGAGTCATCCTTAACTCGCTACTCGGGACTATAGAACCGACTCGTGATCCGACTCGCCGAGTCCAAGAGCAACTCGCCGAGTCCCACGAGCAGATCTCCTACTCACTTCCAAATCCTCACCAGAGCATCCCTTAAGAGGATTTGGGGTTTTGGAACTACGTTAAACTGCTAATTCCGCGTGCAGATATGAAGGGTTGGACCTTCAACACTTAAACCCCTCTTACTCAGTGAAAGTTCATATGACTCGCCGAGTTTGAAGAACAACTCGTCGAGTTCCAGGCAATCTTCATAGGAATCGCCGAGTTGTTCATCCAACTCGCCGAGTCTAAGACCATCTTCATAGAACTCGCCGAGTTCCACTTTGGGACTCGCCGAGTCCCTTTGACCCACTTCCCATACATACCGTGCAACGCTTCTAAACCATAGATCTATGCTCCTAGGGCATGCTTATCACGTAAAGTTGAAAACTTTACGTGCATGCATGGCCCTATAAGCTTAAGAAGGCAAAACCAAGCTCTTTAAAAGGTCATACACTCAATAGGGACCTCAATAACCCCTACCACAGAGACTTTATACTTCTAAGATGTCCATAAGATCCCAATCTGAAGTCCTTTCAGAACTTAGAGCATAAATACATGGAGTTTGAGGTTTTAGGGCTTGAAAACCACTAATTTGGGACAAAAAGGGGATCTAATGAACTAGTGATCAAGGTAAGAACTTTTCTACCTGAATGGAAGCTTCTCACAGTGTAGATTCCGAATCTACCTCCCCTCCTTGCACACTTCAACCTCCTCTTCCTTCCTCTAAGCTCCAAACCTTCTCCACAAAGCCAAAAATCACTCTCAAGAACAATATGGGGGCTAGGGTTTCTTTCTACAGCTCTCTGGAAGTGTTAGGGACAAAGGAGGCCAAGTTAGAGCGTTTAAATTGGGTGCAAACACTCAGATTAGGGTTTTTGTCCAAACAGGATCTACTCGCCAAGTCCGGGGACCGACTCGCCGAGTCCAAACTTCAAACCCCGTGCCTTATCCCGCTCCTACTCGGCGAGTTGGTCCTTCAACTCGCCGAGTCCAAGGCAAAAATGCACTAAATTAAAATATTAATCACAAAGAGTACGTACCAGGAACCAGGTGCCACAAATCTACCCCACTTATTTTAGACTTCGTCCTCCAAGTCTGCTGCTCGATCCTGAAACAGCTCGGGGTAGTGCTCCATCATCTCTTCCACCGGCTCCCAAGTCCACTCTGATCCCTTCCGGTGCTGCCATTGCACCTTCACGAGTTCCACCCTCTTGTTCCTTAGATCTTTCGACTTCCTGTCGAGGATTGCCACAGTCCGCTCGATGTAATTCAGGCTGTCATCGACCTGAATATCCTCCAAAGGCACCACTGTCGAGTCGTCTACCAAACACTTCCGCATATGAGAGACGTGGAAAGTGCTGTGGATCTGGCTGAGTTCGGCTGGCAGATCCAACCTATATGCCACCTTGCCCACCCGGGCTACAACCCTGAATGGCCCGATGAACCTTGGGCCCAACTTGCCTCGCTTCCTGAATCGGATGACGCCTTTCCACGGCGACACCTTTAGGAGAACCATATCCTCAACTTGGAATTCCAAGTCTGAACGACGCTTGTCGCCATAACTTTTCTGCCGACTCTGGGCATTCTGGAGCCTACTCCGGACCTACTGGATCTTCTCTGTCGTCTAGAGCACCACTTCGGTGCTTCCCATGACTCTCTAGCCAACCTCTCCCCAACATATCGGGGTCCTGCACCTCCTTCCATACAACATCTCAAAGGGAGGACAGTCGATGCTCGCATGATAGCTATTATTATATGAGAACTCCGCCAACGGGTGGTAGGTATCCCAACTACCTCCGAAATCTAGAACACATGCCCACAACATATCCTCTAACGTTTGGATGGTCCGCTCACTCAAACCATCCGTCTGCGCGTGAAAAGCGGTGCTGAAATGCAGACAAGTACCCAACTCGTCATGGAACTTCTTCCAAAACCTGGAAGTAAAACGCACATCTCTGTCTGAAATCACTGATACTGGCACCCCATGCCGCACCACTATCTCCAAGATATAGATGTCGGCCAACTTCTCGGCCGAGATGCTCTTTTGAATTGGGATAAAATGGGTTCTCTTGGTCAATCGGTCCACGATGACCCATATAGAATCCACTCCCCGCGCGGTCCTGGGTAGCTTCGTGATAAAATCCATCGTAATATCTTCCTATTTCCACAATGGGATATCCAACGGCTGCATCTTGTCATGCGGTCTCTGATGCTTGGCCTTGACCTTCCTGCAGGTCAAGCACCGCTCGACGTACCAAACCACATCCTGCTTCATGCAGGGCCACCAATAGTCCAGACGAAGATCCCTATACATCTTCTTTGCCCCGAGATGAATGGAGAATCAAGATTTGTGCGCCTCCTACATCAAGACCTGGCGCACGCCTCCGAGGTACGGCACCCACACCCTGGGGTGTAATGTCAATAATCCCCTGCTATCATAGTCGAAAGAGGAAACCTGACCCACTATGCGCTCACTCTTCCGATGTTCCTCCTTCATGGCTTCCTGCTGGGCCTCCCGAATCCGCTCCAAAAGCGGAGTCACCACTGTCATCCGCAAGCAAATATCCCTGATCGGTGCAGCCTTGCGGCTAAGTGCATCGGCCACCACATTGGCCTTCCCCGGGTGGTAAAGGATCTCACAATCAAAATCCTTCATTACATCGAGCCACCGGCGCTGCCTCATGTTCATATTCGGCTGATCCATGAGGTACCTCAAAACTCTTGTGGTCCGTGTAAATGGTACACCGAACCCCATAGAGGTAATGTCGCCAAATCTTGAGGGCGAAGACCACCGCCCCAAACTCTAAATCGTGTGTCGGGTAGTTCGCCTCGTGAGGCTTCAACTGCCTCGAAGCGTAGGCAATGACATGACCTCTCTGCATCAGTACCGCGCCCAACCCTGAAATGGACGCGTCACAATATACCACAAAATCCTCTACGCCGTCTGGCAGGGCTAAGATTGGCACCTCGCACAATCTCTATCTCAGAACCTCGAATGTTGCCTGCTGCTCAGGCCCCCATCGAAATACCACGGCTTTCTTAGTCAGCCATGTCAGGGGTACGACTATCTTGGAGAAGTCTTGAATGAATCTCCGATAGTAGCCCGCTAATCCCAGGAAACTCCGAATCTCAGATGGAGACTTCGGAACCTCCCACCTCATCACGGCCTCCACCTTGGCCGGATCCACTGAAATCCCGTCCTGGTTGACAAGGTTCCTAAGAAACTGCACCTCGCGCAACCAGAACTCACACTTGGAGAACTTAGCATATAAGCTCTCCCTCCTCAGGGTCTCCAACACCTCTCGTAGATGCCCCTCGTGTTCCTCTTGCGTCTTGGAATAAACCAAGATGTCGTCAATGAAAACTATTACAGACCGGTCCAGCATCGGTCTGCACACACGGTTCATGAGGTCCATGAACGCGGCAGGGGCATTGGTGAGCCCAAACGGCATCACCACAAACTCATAATGGCCATAGCGCGTCCGAAACGTGGTCTTCTGCACATCCTCCTCTCTGACCCTCATCTGATGATAGCCCGAACGCAAATCGATCTTGGAGAACCAAGATGCTCCCTGTAACTGGTCAAAGAGGTCATCAATCCTCGGGAGTGGGTAACGGTTCTTCACCGTTACCTTATTCAGTTCCCGATAGTCTATACAAATCCGATGCGACTCGTCCTTCTTCTTCACAAACAGAATCGGGGCTCCCCAAGGTGAACTGCTCGGTCTAATGAATCCTTTGTCTAACAATTCTTGCAGCTGTGTAGACAACTCCTGCATCTCGGGAGGAGCCAACCGGTACGGTGCCTTGGCCATCGGAGCCGCACCATGGACTAGGTCGATCCTGAACTCTACCTGTTGCTCCGGAGGTATTCCCAGAAGCTCCTCGGGGAATACATCAGCGTAGTCTCGTACCACCGGAAACTCGCTCACCGTCGCCTTACCCGCCTCCCGGGTGACCATAACATACGCGACATATCCCGCGCAGCCCTGATGAAGGTAGCGCCTAGCTCTCGCTGCCGAACACACTGCGGGTCCATGTTGTGGCCTCTCACCGTGGATCACCAACTCTCCCCCACTTGGGCTCCAGATCTGCACCAGCTGTTGTGCGCAATCTATCACCGCCCCATTAGGGCTCAACTAATCTATGCCTATAATCACCTTGTTCCCACGCAACGGAATGGGAACCAAATCCACCAAGTAGCGCTCCTCAAACAACCTTAGAACACAATCCCTGAACACTGCTGATGCTCACACTGATCGATCATCGGCAATCTCCACCTCTAAAGGGCAATCCAACATGTCCGAAGACTCAGGAAACTTCTTGCTAAGCGCAAGAGAAACAAATGAGGAGATGAGGTTGCCCTATCCTACCCGTTCGACTAACGACCCTCCACCGATCAAGCAAGTGGTGGGTGTGAGTGTACACCCATTAAGCGCCATTTTATAGGCCGCAACCTTATACCCACCTTATAGACTGGCTTCGTGAATAAGGCCTACTAACGGTAAGACTAGCATTTTTAGTTACACATATATATACATATTAATCTTGTAATATTATATTAGTATAGGGTTGAATTTTAAACTTGTAAAATTCTAGGGTTTGAAATTTAAATTGTCAAAATTAAACTTTTAATCACAAAACATAAATTTCAAAACTTGAGGGCAAATTCTAAACTTTTCAAAATATAGGGGATCAAATAACAAATAATCCAAATTAACATTTAATCACATAATTATTGATATTTGATTTGTTTAATTATTTCTTGCAAAACAATTTACCAATTTAATTAAAATAATTAATCAATTATCACATAAGGAAATTAATATTCAATTAATTGATAAATATCTTCAATTAGGTCAAGAATATACTCAAATATATATTAAAATCGGATTTATATTGACCTATTAAGATTAAGGTAAGTTCCCAAAAGATAAACAACAAGAAATCCCGAAATTAGCTCTTTCTGACGCTCGAACTCGCCGAGTACCACAATGGACTCGCCGAGTTGAGGCCTACTCGCCGAGTCCACTATGGAACTCGCCGAGTTCATCAGGCAGAATGACAAAATTCGAATTTTGCAAGCAACAAACAAGCAACCAATGCATCAATTCAATAGAAACCAATCAAGGCTCTGATACCACTGATGGGTTTTAGCCATATGAACATTCCTATGTGCACATACAAACCCTAATGCTTGGATCTAGGTTTCTCTAATTGAACATGCATTGAATCCAAGACTTCTAATGACAATTCTAGTATAATAACATAAGAAATCAGATTTAGATGATTACCTTGAATCACATGCTTGAATCTTCTTGTCCTTGGAGCTTTAGAGTCACAAGTGTCACTCCTCTAATGGCTTACAAACACCAACTAGCAAGAGGATGATTACAGAGAGAGGGGAGGGAGCTAGAAATCGTCCAGGGTTCTTCCAAAGGCAAGAGTGTCGATTTTCCTTAGCCCATAGGGTCTATTTATACTAGTAAGGCTCCTAGGGTTTCACCCTTAAACCCTAATTGGATAACTTAAGCCCTAAGCAATCCAATACCCTAATGATAAGCCTTGGACGATTTCAAGGTCTATCCTAAGCCCCAAAACCGTCCCCCTTATCCATAAGGGATTATAGCCCAAAGTACAACTATCATACAATTGACAGTTTATGCCCTTCTATTTAATTAATCTCTTTAAGTCACCAAATTAATTCCTAATTAATTTATGACTTATATTAATTAAATAATAATATTATCATTCCTTATATTATTCTCATAATATATTAATAATGTTTCTTCTCTCATTACAAATCATCCTGTCAAGTTACTATGGTGAAGGCAACCCAAAAGGACCATGCTCAATCGGGTCAAATACTTTCCTAATATAGTTGCAGCCTTAGACGCTATTCCAACAGTGTACACATAGCACGTAGTTTATATTAAATACTTCATATCTGTGTGTAAGATGAAAGTAACTATCCACTCACTTGTTAAAGTGATAATTCCAAACTCGGGCAGCGCTTCGCTTCTAACGATTCTATTTTCCTTTGATGAAACCTAGTATCATTACCACTAGATTTTAGTCTAATATTTATTGTGACTATTTATGAGAGATATTGTTTTATAAGTGTTAAACAATACTTTTCAACCACTATGTACAGACAGTGGCCAGACATGAAACACCGGAGGGCAAGACCATTTTGGCATTACAACACTTCTGAAATCCAACAACCCTATGCGACACTTCAAACCAGATTCCCCGAACCACAAGTAGTTAAAAGATATTTTATTAACACTTTGTATATTATATATTATAATATATTTATTGTTTATAAGTTCATAATAATTATATTGAACTTAAACATGATCTATACTTAAAGTGGGGTAAGCATAACTCACTTACCGAGAGGTTTGGCAAGGAACCGGGCTCTGCAGGGGCAGAAATTCCGAGCCAAAAAGCTCTTCTTTTTGGATCCTTCTGGCTCTCCGGGGATTTCCTCTAGCAATTAGAAGTTACTAGGGCTTTGGGAGAGGTTTAAAGAGAAGTTAGAGAGAGAGAGATAGAAGGGTTAAGGTGTGAGGAAAATGAGTGAGCATCACATGGTATTTATAGGTTGAAAAATGGATCAACTCGGCAAATTTTGAGCCTCCAACTCGTTGAGTTTGTGTGCCACATGTCAACTCATTGAGCAATGGCAAGGCGTGGGGAGAAAGCAATGGCTCGGATCGCGCCACATCACCCACTTCGCAACAGCAGCATTCCGACTTCTAAACTCCATAACTTTCGCATACGAGCTCCATTTTCAATGTTCTTTATATCCACACATAGGAATTGACAAAATCTACAACTCTCTTTTTGACTTCATCGGCTAACTGTCGATCGATTTTATATTTAACACTATGAGAAGATTACATTGTTAACGACTGTGTAAAATTCATAACTTTTACATACATACTCTGTTTTCGACTGTCTTTTTATCATTGAGCTCCTATTAATGAGATATTCAATTCTCATTTAGGCTGTCTTGGCTAGAAATTGGTCGATCTAAAATTCGAATTCCGGGCTGCATACTGTTATGCCAAATCTTAGAAAATTCATAACTTCCTCATACGAAGTCAGATTTAGACGTTATTTTTATGCACGTTCTCGGTTTAACATATACCACGACTTTCATTTAGATCCCTAAGGCTAAAAATTAATTTATCAAAAATTCACTTTTTACGATTCCTAGTGTCATGCTGGTTTTGCCGTAAAACTTCGACGGGTCATAACTTCTTCGTTATAACTCAGATTTCAGCGTTCTTTATATGTACAGAACCCTTGTGACATACACTATAAATTGGTTAAGATTATTTGCTCTAAATAATCTTCTATCAAAAAGTCATTTTTACGCTTATTGTCTCTAAATTGACTAGCCCGAATCTGCGGGCGTTACAGCTGACCTCGTTTACTCTTAGCACCAAATCTCCAACTCTCATGTCTTGTCCTTTCAGGCGTTTGTTTTTGTAAATTTCTACATGGGTCTTGTATATTTCTTGATACAACTGAGCTCACTCCCTTTTCTTGTCGAGCAAGTCCAAGTTGTGTCGCAGGTCTTTGTCAGATGCTTCTTGATTAAACTTTGTCGTACGTATCAATCTCATGAGTAACTATGGTGGTAGCACTGCTTCTGTACCGAAACAAGGTTGAAAGGTGTCTCCTTCGTACTAGTCCATGATGTTGTTCGATAGGAACATAAGATACTAGGGAGCTCCTAGACCCAATTCCCTTTGGCTTTCCCCAATCGTTTCTTTATTCCATTTACCAGTGTTCTGTTGGACACTTTTGTCTGCCCATTTTCCAGTAGATGAGCTACCAAAGTAAAGCGTTTGTCTATGTGCCTATCCTGACACTATCCTTGAAATGGGATTTTAGCAAATTGTAACCCGTTATCGCTGATCAGAGTCTTTGGGGTCCCAAAATGTGTCAGGATATTTTTCCACATAAATTTGATCATAGATCTTCCCATAATACTTTCTAAATGGTTCGCCTCAATCCACTTTGTAAAATATTCAAAAACAATCACAAAGAATTTGATTCTTCCTGGAGCCTCCGAAAAAGGTCCCACTATGTCAATTACCCACTGGTGAAATGGTCATGGGCTGAAAATACTCATAAGTGGTGTGGATGGTAACCACTGTGCAAAGAGAAAGTTTGACATTCCACACACTTCCTTGTAATTTCTTTTGCCTCTTTTTTCATGGTCAGCTAGTAAAAACCTATGCGAAATGCTTTACCGGTTAGGACTCTTGCACCTTCATGTGATCCCGCTTCTCCTTTGTATGATACCTTTATGATGTCGGTTCCTTCTAGTATCGTCATACAGTGCATCCACAACATTAAGTATCATATCTTATATAGTTGCTCGTTTTTTATAATAACTGAGGCACTTGAGTTCTTGGTTTGGGTCTCCTGGAAGCAGGTCGTGTAGCAAGTAATCATACATAGGAGCCATCCAGCCCTTGTCTTCTGTTTAGACGACATCAACTTTTGTTTCGTCTATGCTTTGGGTGTTAAGCACTTCTACCAATACTTTTTTAGATAAGTGGTTGTATGTTGTGGCTGTGAATTTGCTAAGTGTGTACGTCTATCTGTTCTCACTTCTCTTCATTTTCACTATTTTCAATTTTCGAATGATACTGCCATCTCGCTTACTACTGTCGTGTATTTCTTCATTCTAGCATTCTTGGTATTGTATATTCCGTTTATCTAGTTCGTGACCAACATCGAGTCGGACATGACCTTAAAACTTTTTGCTCCCATTTTACATGCTATCCTAAACCCAGTTTGTAGTGCTTCACATTCACCTTCGTTGTTTGTAGTCTAAAAGTCGAATTGCAATGCATAGGTTATTTCGTTTCCTTCAGGATCGATAAGTATGAGACCTGCTCTTGATCCTTCTTTGCTTTCTGCCTCGTCAGTGTATAATGTCCATATGGAATTGTTGGTCATGACCATAACCTATCCTTCTTGTTGTGTGGTTGTTACATTGCATTCTTTCTCTCTGTTAAGAAATCTGCCATGGATTTCCCTTTTATAATTGTCAAGGGATGGTATTCTATGTCATGTTCTCCCAAATTGATGTCCCATTTTATTAATTGCCCAGACTTTTCTAGTTTCAACAAAATACTTTTGAGAGGTTGGGTCGCTAAGACTTCTATCTGATGAGCTTGGAAGTATCGACATAGACGTCTAGCTACACATACTAATGCCAATACCACCTTTTCGACCATGGGGTAATTTAATTCTACCCCTTGCAGTGCTCCACTGATAAAGTATATGGGTATTTGTATGTTCTGTCTTTCAACCATCAGTACAACCGACATTGCATCTGTATTCCAAATAGGTACATTGATAAGGTTTCTCCTGCAACTGGGCTCGCCAAGGTTATGACTTTCCGAAGAACCTTTTTCAATTCCTGAAGAGCGCATTCTGCCTCGGGATTCCAATGAAAATTACACTTGTCAGCACATCACTTTAACATTTGGAATATCAACATTGCTTTGTCTTCTAATCGCGTGATGAGTCGTCCCAGATCCATAAGCTTTTCGGTCATAGCCTACATTTCCTTCAGACTCCTTGGCTCCGTTGTGTCTAGCAATTCAACAACCTTCTATAGACTTGGCTAGTTTCCTTCCTTTGTTATGTAATATCCCAAGAACTTTTCCTCCTATACACCAATGTGCAATTTGCTGGATTTAATTTCATGCATACTTTCTCCAAGGTTGTAATCATTTCTTTAATGTCCTTTAGTGGTAATTTTGGCTTTTGATGACCACGTCATCTACGCACACCTCTACGTCTTTATCAATTTGATCCTTAAACACCTTGTCAACAACATGTTGGTAAGTAGCTCCAACATTTTTAAGTCCAAGGGGCATTTTCATGTAGCAAAATGTTCCATGATCAATGTAGAATGTCGTTTTCACTTCATCTTCTTTTTTCATTAACAACTGATGATAACCTTTATATACGTCGAGGAAGCATTTCCATTTGAAACCTTGAAATAATTCAACCTTATGATCTATTTCTGGAAATGGGTAAGAAACCTTAGGACAAGCCTTATTCAAGTCTGAATAATCGCCTTTTTACCATAACTGGATTGGCTATCTATATGGGGAAAAGGCTTCATGTAATATATTCACATCCATCAGCTTTGTTACTTCCAGATTGATTACTTTATTTCGTTCTCCTGTCCGACCTCGTTTTTTCTGTTTCATCATGCTTTCTCTTGGTTTTATATTGAATCCATGCTCAAATAGCTTTTTGTCTATCCCCACCATATTTGTCGGCGTCCATGCAAACACGCGCTTGTACTTTTTTAATAGATCAACCAGCTTTCCCCGTACATCCGGGGTAGCTCCGTTCCTATTCTTATCTGTTGTTCAGGGTAGCTACTGTTGGTTACTTCTTTTCCTTTGGCATATCTTCACGATTTTGTTTCTCTCCTCTAGTGATCTCTGTAGCTTCCATAACTTGATAGCATTGATGATTCATGTGGGTTTCTGCAATTGCTTTGAAACGTAACAAGGCTGTTTTCCCCAGGATAATGCTATGTTCTGTTGGATGGCGTACTACCACGAATTCTATCAGGACTGTTTTCTTCTTTATGACATCATGATCGTATAGGGAAAAAGGTAATTGTACTATCCCAAGTGGCCATATGTTGTGCCTAGTGAACCCTGTTAGTCTTCTTTCCGTTGGGCGGAGATGTGTTCTCCATTCTTCGGGTAATTGCGAGAAATAGTTCTCATATTGTAACATCCATAAAAATCATGCCAAATTTAAACATTTTAAAACATTTCAAAACCAATAATTATTATAAAACTTGTTTTCAAAATGGTATAGTGTCAGAGTATCCCAGAATCAAAACATAAAACATAAGGAGGTGTATGATCACGCCTTCGCCTTCCCACGATCATCAAAAGTACCTGAAACCAAATCAACAACTATAAGCCCGAAGCTTAGTGAGTTCCCCCAAAATACCAATGCCATATAATCATAATCATATCATATAAACAAACAGCAAGCATAATGAGCCATCAGCCTGACTGGACCGCCTTGCAAGCCTTCAGTCTATCTGGACCGCTCTCCTAGCCTTCGGCCCGTCTAGACCACCTCTCAAAACCTTCAGCCTATCCAGACCGCTCGTCGGGCCTTCGGTCTGACTAGTATGCCCTCCCAAGTCTGCAGTCTATCTGGTCCGCCCTGGGCATGTTGGCCTAAGCACAAAGCATGTCCGCCTCAACCCAACCCCCAATCAAACAAACATGTGCACATAAGTATCATACGCTAGCTAGCATGTACATCTAGTCATACAGATCTTACAAATCACTAACATGGAAACGATCCTATAACCAGGATACCGATCTAACCGATCACTAACATAGCAACCATCCTATAACCAGGATACCAATTTAACAGATCTCTAACATAGCATAATCCTATAACCAGGATACCGATTTAACAGATCACTAACATAGCAACCATCATATAACCCGAATACCGATCTAACAGATCACTAACATAGCAACCATCTTATAACCATGATACAAATCATAAAGCATATCTTGCAATAAACCCGGATACAAATCCAAAAAGAGCCAACATTAGTGCCTTAGACCCTGTTGGTATAGTGAGGAGAACTCACCTCACAATGTCGAACTATAGTGCTAAGATTAAACTCTTGAATCACAGCCACGAACTCCACCTCCTATATTCATCATAGGACCACTTCCATAAATTCCCAATTTACTAAAATACCCCCCAAAATTCAAATTGGTCAACCTTTGGTCAAATTCAAAGTCAAAGTCAATAGTCGAGGTCAACATTCCATGTTGACCCAACACGTCGAGTGCAGCTCACTGACCCGTCAAGTCCTTCGAGAACTCGAGAAACCGTGAAACCCTAGTTGACTCGCCGAGTCCATACATGTCCAAAAGTCAAGAAAACCCTAACTGACTCGTCGATTCATCTCACCGACTCGCCGAGTCCATGCTGGAACCAACAACGGTCAATCTTCATCGGACTCGTCGAGTTGACCGTACAACTCGTCGAGGCCCTTTAATCCATTTCTCATCCAAACATTTTTAAGCTACCCCAAAGCTCCAAATTGTATATCTAGCTTCCTAAGGCACAAATTCCACGTCTAGAATGAGGTTTAGGGTGTGGTGAGAGGTCTAGCTAGAGAGAAGACAAGGTAATGACTTAGAACACCCAAAATCAAGTCTAGAATGAGGTTTAGGGCATGGTGAGAGATCAATACGAGATAATGTTGATAGCTTTATGAATTTGGGACCTAGAGGAGTCCATATCTGAAGTTACAACTTCAGATCATGGCCAATACCCGAAATAACTCCATAACAACTTAGAAATAGCCCTAAAATTAAGCATGGAGAGATCTAGCTAGAGAGAAGACAAGGTAATGACTTGTTACCTTCCATATGATCCTAAGATGAAATAGAAGTCGGATCTAAAAGCTTCTCCTTGCTCCAAGCTCCTTAGACTTCAAGTCCTCTCCACAAATACACCTTCCAAGAGTTTCTCCTTTTTCCAAGCCTCCAACTCGTCGAGTAGACTTCATTAATTGCATGAAATCCCTAAATCTCATTCTCGGAAATTTGGATGTAACACATATATTATGTCAGTTGAATTGCCCATGGCGATGTATACTCCGTGAATTATAGAGTTATGAATGTGGGCTTGGATGACTAGCGGTTCATTTCCTTGCCAACTCATCGTTCATGGGTCATCTATTGAGAAACTAAAATTCATCATGTTTCTGAATAGATCTTTTGTGTCATAGCTAATCATACCCCTCTGTTGTTGTGTCCTGATGGCCAAGATTTCTTGTGTTTTCTCTTTTGGTTGTTTGTCATCTGCCTGTTGCTATCGTTTGTTTGGTTATGTAGCAGTCAAGGCGTTGAAGTATGTATGTTTGTATGTGGTACCTTCTTCTTTCCATATGTACCTTTCAAACCTTTCTTTTAGCTTGTTCCTAGTCTAAGGTGTTTTTACCATGAACTTTTTGACAACTCGCCTAGGAGTAGGCCCCATGTGAATGTGCCGGTAACCATTGTTTCGTCTTGCCCGGGGTATTGAGGGTTGCTTAGGTGAATCTTTCGAAATATTCCTTTATTGTCTCCCCCACTTTTTGCTTACACCCAATTATGGAATGGGTATACCCTTTATATCGTTGCAATTGCATGAAAGTTGGTTAGGAAAACATATTTCAACCATGCAAATTTACTAATGTTTCCTGGTGCTAACATTTTGAACCATGTTCCTGCGTTCCCATCAAATGTTGTCGGGATGTAACGCCTAGTTCCTAGTATGTATTTAATTAAAGATTTATTCGCTTTTGTATATAAACTCGATGAGTTGGAGGACCCAAAATCATCGAGTAAGGAATAGGTGTGGACGCGGGTGATGAAGCCTACCCGACGAGTTGAGAGCCTCAACTCAACGAGTAGGACAGGGGTAATGAAACCCTAATTTCAGGGTTTTGCACCCTAGTTAAACACATTAATCTCCATAGGTTGGCCTCATTTACAACCTCCAAGTCCCAAACCCTAAATCTCGAAACCCTAATGCCTTGTGTGAACTTGTGAGTCATTTTGAGAGAAAACTTGTGTATTGAAGCTTGTGGAAGAAGGGGAAGCTTGACGGAACAAGAGTAAGCTTTTTGATCCAGAAACTTCACTCCATTTGCATCATTTTCTGGTAAGCAAGTCTCAAACTTGCTTCATTATTACTTTACCCTTAAAAGGACATTTTCATTATGTATATGAAGTATGGATGTTAGATCTGAAGGATAGGAGCTTAATCTATTAAGATAGCTTAACAGACTGAAGAACTCGACGAGTTCATAAAGGAACTCGACGATTTGGGTCAAAATGCACCGACCCTATGGAAGGTAACACTCGACGAGTTCCAGGGCGGACTCAACATGTGGAGTTGGAAAGTCCCGATTCTGTTGATAGGTGAAACTCAACGAGTTCGTGAAGAACTCGACGGGTTGGATCGCGATTTCAGGGTTTTCTTATTTATGGAACTCGACGAGTTGATGGGTCAACTCGGTGAGTTGAGACAACCCAAAATGTTGACTTTGACCAGAATGTTGACTTTGACTAGGGGTAAAATGGTCATTTTACCCTAAGAAGGATTATTGTATTTTGACATAGAGTTGTTGTGATAATGATATTCGGGGAGTCATTGGAGCAGCCGTTAGAGATTCCATACCGTGAGATTTTGCATTCAGCTTTGCGAGGTGAGTTTCCTCCTATAGGAATGCGTCGAAGGCATCAATGTCGGCCCGTTTATGTATGTTAGTATATGCTAAGCTAAGGTCCGATTTCGGGAAAGGCCCGATGTAGGTTTATATGTTTCCGGACTTCGGTCCAATGTCGGGGAAAGCCTGTGGAACGTCTATATGCTTGATGTCTTTGTGGTTCTTGCATGTTGTTTTATATGTTTCCGGACTTCGGTCCGATGTCGGGGAAAGCCCAAGGAATGTTTGTATGCTTCCGGATTTCGGTCTGATGCCGTGAGGGGCCCGAGGAATGTTTATATGCATATGTTATGTGATTATGTTTATGTGTATTTGTTAATATGTTTATATGTATACCAAGTTTTGCTCGATGTCGGGCGGGGCCCGATGTAGCGGGCAAGGCCGGATGTTATGTTATTATGTAATATGTGTATGGTATGTGGTAGTTTGGGGATAATCACTAAGATTCGTGCTTACAGTTTTCAACTTTGGTTTCAGGTACTTCCGGTAGCAAAGGAAAGAGCTCGGGATGACTACAGTGCACACACCATGTATTTAGTCTGGGATGTTTTACGCTGATATATTCGACAGGTGATTATGATGTTTTTGAGATACAATGTCTACAATTTTATGTGATGTTTTGATAACTATGGTTTTATTAATAATTAAAAATAAAATTTTTGGACCGTATTTTTGAGATTTTGTAGGGGAAGTAGGTGCACCAGAATTGTTCGTCTAGCTTTAGGGATATCATAGTTCACTTATATGTGTCTATGTGGTTGTATGGGTCCGTTGTGCTGTTGTAGGTTTTTAGCGTAGGAAACTTTTATGTGTTTGGGATATCATAGTTCAAGAGATCTTTTGTAAAGGGTGAAAAGACACTTCATCCATCCTAAATTGTGGTGCGTGTTGGTATTGTGAATACATGTATGGAATTTTGGAAGGGAATATACGGAGTTTGGAAAGGGATGTGTGATGTTTGGAAGGGCATTTGCGTTGCGTTATTGGAAGTGTTATAGAGTGACATGTAGGTTTTTCTATGCATGCTATTAGAAATTGGTGTTATGAAGGGATTTGTAGTCTGTTTATGCAACAACATGTCATGAACTGTAACAAATGAGTATTACTATGAGTATTTAGTAACATACCTCATATTAATGTGGTTCCAGTGTTTTTCGTGACATTAGTTGAGTTGTGTCCTAGATCTTGCACTCTAGATAGAGGAATGAAAAGCGGTGGTGTTGTCGTGGTTGTCAGCTCCGACCTCCGTGTTGCGCTTGGTTGCTCTACAAACCATGTCGCGACGGTCGTTAGATCTAGCGCTGTTGGAGGCATTACAATGGTATGCTGCTCAAACAACTGTGTTGGATGGATTGGGATTCTATCGACTCCACTCCCTTCCGCCATTTCCTTTATCACTTTTATCTCTTTTTCACCAGCAATTACCGATGCAGTTTGTTGTGTGGTTTTTGTTCGTGTTATCACACAATGAATGGTGCCAATGTTTCGATGTTGTTCCACGGAAGAGATACTGGGCTGGTTGAGAGGTCGTAGTCAAAAACCTATAGTCACAATAAGATAATACATCAGTCGTTCCCTGGGAGGAGATCTCGGGAGGACACTCTGATGATCTAGTCATAGATGAGAGAAGATAATTATAGTATGAGCAGAGGAATGAGAATTCAGAACCCCTCTTCAGGTATTACCTCTCTCCTTTTATAGTTAAGGATCTGCATAGACTGGGGGACCATAGTAACAATATTTGAGATATTGTGCTCTGATTGGTCCATCTATCTCCGTATGATTCTCCTTTTATTCTAATTGGTGCAGAGGGAATTAATAGAAGTGGCTCATGCACAACTATGCTGACGTCTCCTTCTGTATGGAAACCGATGACCGTGTGTGGGGAACAACAGACCTTTTGTGACATTCCCAAATACACTTTCATTTTAAAATTTTCATTTATGCTTATTTTAAAATCAGGGTATCCTTTTTGAAGAATAATATTGCGGAATTTGTTCCCAGAAAACATGATAATGATATTATCAAAGAATTTCTGAATAAATGTATTTTATTTATATTAAAATTATAACGTCCCCAAAAATATTGACATAATTTTTTTTTTATTTATAGAAGAAGAATCATCAATTACTTGTTTAAATAAAACTTATACATTATAATCTGAGTATAAGCCCTAGAACAAGGTAAATGTGGAACATAAAGTATGCGTGCCATGCAGTCAACCTGAGCTCTTCCTTTTGAAAATTCAAGTACGTGAAACATAAATTGAAAAACCGTAAGCACAAAGCTTAGTGAGTTCCCCAAGATACCACATACCACACATATGAATCACATACTAGGCCCCCGCCCTCCATTGGGCCTCGCCTGGCCTCGAGTCCCGCCCGACATCGAGCCTCGCTTGGCATTGAGCCCCGCTCAGATTACAAATATGTTATTCTCGAGCCTCACCTGTCACTAGGCCTTGCCCAACATGGCACATACAAAATATCACATGATCATGTTAACACATAAAATGATCATAAGCACTAGCATATGTTCTAGTCACCAGGCCTCGCCTGTCATCGAGCCCCGCCCAATACACACATTACCATATAACCATATAATCATATAGGCATATAACCATACTAGCACATGCAATAATCACAAAGACTATAGCACACCATACAGTCATCGGGCCTCACCCGACATTAGGCCTCACCCGGTAATCGTAAAGGCACATACTGATAATTAACATAAGATATCCTCTCATGCCCCGCCTGACATTGGGCCTTTTCCGGTAAGCATATCATCATATACTACATGCAAGAGTCGAACATACATCTAGCATCCTAACATAAACCATGGGCCGACGTTGGTGCCTTCAACCTGCTAAACAAAGTGAAAAAACTCACCTCGACAGATGAACCCACGAATAGATCTCTGACTGTTGATCTGCTAGAATCCCCGTGCTATCAAATAAATAACACCCGATTAATGATTTGGTTCCAAACCAAATCCAATACTCCACACATAAATGGAGTAAAATGACCATTTTACCCTTCGCCTAGTTGGTCCAAGACTAAGGCCCAACTCACAATCATCAATGCCTTCAAACCAATAATCATCCAAAGCCCAATAATTGCCCAATTTTCTAAATTGGGCCCAAACCATTACTTGGGCCTTGCCCTTAAGCCCATTAACCTTTCCTAATCCAAACAAATATTCTCAGCTGGTCCAGTAAAACCCCAAGCAATACAAGCCCACACGATAGCCCAAACCTGCAATGACACCACAAGGCCCAAATCCAAAATGTCAATGGTTAACCCTGGTCAATTGCAAAAGTCAAAGTCAAAGTCAAGGTCAACAGTCCATGTTGACCCAACACACCGAGTGCACTAACAAACTCGTCGTGTTTCTTTATCAACTTCAGATCGGGGAGATACCAAGCCAACATGCCGAGTTTGCCAACAAACTCATCGTGTTTGCCTAAATTCCAACAACTTAATGCATTAAGTTGTTTTCAACGAATCAAAGAGTTCTAAAACTCAGATCTCGACCAAGAATGAAATCTAGAAGGGTAATGTTTCTGACTTTACCCTTAGGGACCACTGAAATGGGTCCAAAACCCAACCCCTAGGCTTAAAAGAGTGAGGGCTTAATCATTAAGCACCTAATCTTCAAAGACATACCCACAAAATGCAGATTTGATCCCCCAAATTTTGAAGGCCATGTAAAGTTTCCAACTTTACACTCATGAATGACTATGAGAAGCTCAAATGCTCAAAAGGGCCAAATGAAGGACTTAATGAACACATGAAGCCCTTAAACCCATAAAGTCGGCACCTTTATGCCAAAAGAGTTGATGTAGACCTTAGATCTGAAAGAACAAGCATTTGATACGCCCTAATCCCCAATATCCATCTAACGATGGCTAAAAGCATACAATCTAACCTAAGAAGAGATCTAAGTAATTAACAAGCAAGGTGAGAACTTGATACCTCAAAAACTTTTTTAAATTTTCAAATTTAACTTTTCGATTAATTTTTTAAATTTTCAAATTTAACTTTTCGATTTGACTTTCAAGTTTGATTTTTTCAAGTTTGACTTTTTCAAGGTTGACTTTTTCATGTTTGACTTTTGAGTTTGTTTTTTTTTTTCTTAAATTTGACTTTTAAGTTTAATTTTAGCTTCTAGTTGTGTTTTTTAATCGATTTTAAGGTCTACGAGGGAGTTGAAAACATGAAAGAGATGTTGGAATAGTGTCTAAGGCTGCAACTATATTCGGCAAGTATTTGACCCGATTGTGCATGGTCCTTTTGGGTTGCCTTCACCATAGCAACTTGATAGGATGATTTATTATGAGAGAATAAATATTATTAATATATAATATAAGGAATAATAATATTGTTATTTGATTAATATAAGTCATAAATTAATTAGTATTAATTTGGTGACTTAAAGAGATTAATTAACTAAGAGGGTATAAACTGTCAATTGTTTGATAGTTACACTTTAGACTGTAAATCCTTAAGGGATAAGGGATGGACGGATTCTAGGGTTTAGGATAGCTCAAAATTGTCCAAGGCTTATCTAAGGTAAGGATTTGGATTGTCTTAAGGAAAGATTATCCAGCTAGGGTTTAAAGGTGAAACCCCAGGAGTCTACAAGTATAAATAGACCACTTGAGCAAGGGAAATCGGCATCTCTTCTAAAGGAAAAGAACCCCTGGACGATTTCTTCCCAACCTCTCTCTCAAATCATCCTCTTTGCTAGTTGGTGTTTGTAAGCCATTAGAGGAGTGACAGTTGTGACTCTAGAGCTCCAAGACAACAAGATCAAACAAGAGATTCAAAGGTAAACTTCTAGATCTGATTTTGTATTGTTCTTATACCTAATTAGTTATTAGAAGTCTTGGATTCAAAGCATGTTTAATTAGAAAGCCTAGATCCAAGCATTAGGGTTTTGCATGCGCACATAGGAAAGTTCTTATGGCTAAAACCCATTAGTGGTATCAGAGCCTAGATTGGTTTCTAATAAATTGTTGCTTGTTTGTTTGAATCTTATTTGCAAAATTCAATTTTTGTGTTTCTGAGTCATGGACTCAGCAAGTCCCATAATGGACTCGGCGAGTTGGCCTGACTCGGCGAGTCCAGAATGGGTACTCGGCGAGTCCGAGCGTCAGGAAAGGTCAGATTCGGGATTTTTTGATGATTATCTTATGGAAACTTGCCTTTATCATATTAGATCAACCCTAATCCGATTTTTTGATATATATGACTATAATCTTGATCTAATTAAAGATATTTATCAACTAATAAAATATTTAATTTCCTTATATGATAATTAATTAATTATTTTGATTAAATTGGTAATTATCTTGCAAGAAATCTTGAATAAATCAAATATGGATAATTATGGAATTAATTGTTAATTAAAATTATTTGTTATTTGATCCTCCATGTTTTAAATGTTTAAAACTTGTCCTCAAGTTTTGAAATTTATGTTTTGTGATTAAAAGTTTTAATTTAGACAATTTAAATTTCAAACCCTAGATTTTTTAAAAGTTTAAAAATACAACCCTATACTAATATAATATTACAAGATTAATATATATATATATATATATATATATATATATATATATATATATATATGTATGTATAACTAAAATGCTAGTCTTACCGTTAGTAGGCCTCATTCACGAAGCCGATCTATAAGGTGGGTATAAGGTTGCGGCCTATAAAATGGCACTTAATGGGTGTACACTCACACCCACCACTTGCTTGATCGATGGAGGGTCGTTAGCCGAACGGGTAGGATAGGGCAACCTCATCCTCTCATTACAAGTATAATATGAAATACAAAGTAACTACATGTTTTTAAAATTTCCTAATCTTAGTTACTTTAGGAAAAGTGAATTGATGCAATCCCATGAAATTGCACTTTGCACCCTTGCTAAGAAGATAGTGGAGCGTGTGTGGTTTACCGGCACACTAATTGGTTCTAAGCAAAGGTGGCAAAGGGTGATTCATTGTTTATCATAGTTCGATGGAGCATGTGTGGTTTACCGGCACATCGAATAGGTGATCCTTACAATGAAGGCACCATGTGAATTTGCATGGTAATTCACACCCGCTTTGTGATCCTCGGTATCCCAGTCACAAACTAGAGGGGCATATCGAGATTTAAACATGCCATTGAATAGTTTCAATGAATCTCATCCGAACCCAGGAATTCTCAATACATTTAGGACTTAAAGTTATGTTTTTATGGTGGAGAATTAGTGAATCATCATTCACTTACCTTCATATTATTTGCATGTTGCATTACGTCATCCCTTTTCTAATATGTAAATGTTGTTGTTGGATCCTAGCCCTAATTTTTCTTATTGGGTGATAATTAGGGATTCATATTCTAATCTATCTTTGTCCTTTCTATTTATATGTCGAACGCAAACAACGTTGCTGCTAGTTCTTTCACATTGATGAGCCTTTGTCAAAAGGTCACTTTCGATAGGACGAACTTTAGCGAATGGATAAGATACATTCGCACCATTGCTCGCTATGAGGATAAGGAGTATGTCCTCGATGAGAAGCTCGAGAAAATTAACCCTGAAATCGCTACTCCGGCTGAAATGACCGCTTTTGAAACTCATGAGCACGATGCAACGAAGGTACATTGCATCATGATAGCCACCATGAACTCCGAATTCCAAAAGCCCTATGAGGACATGTACCCGTACGAGATGCATCAAGACTTATTGGAGAGATACCACCAAAACGCAAGAAAAGAGCGTTATGAGATTTTCACTAACATGATTTCCGCTAAGATGGGTCATGGAGAGTCTATTACCGTGCACCTGCAAAAGATGCAAAGGTATGTCGACCGTCTTCGCAAGTTGAATGTTGACTTTGGGGAAGACTTGGCGATCGACATGGTGCTTCACTCTTTGCCTCCGAGCTACAATCAATTTAGGATGACCTACCACATGAACAAAGAGGAGGTCACCCTAAGCAAACTCCAAGGTCTCTTGAGGGTCGCTGAGAGCAACTTCAAGGACAAGTTTGTTGCACCAACTCCCAATCCACCCGCTACTCCTGTCTTGGCTATTGGACAAGGAAAGGGAAAGAAGAGGAAGGCTTCATCTAAGAACTATCATAAGGTTAAAGCCCGAGATGGTGCCTCTTCTAGTGGGACCAAAGTTGATCCTGCTAAACCCTGCCCTAACCCAAAGTAGGCAGAGTGCCACCACTGCAACAAGATAGGACATTGGAAGAGAAGCTGCCCAGAGTAGCTGCAAGCCATCAAGGAAGGAAAGATCAAGCCATCTTTCGCAGGTATATACATAATTAAATCTAACGAATCATCTCATGCTATTTCTTGGGTTCTTGATACCGGTTATGGTTACCACATTTGTTCTAATGTGCAGGGACTAAGAAGAAATAAGGATGTGGAGGCTGGAAGAATAAATCTAATCATGGGGAACAGGAGATCGTCGCCTGTAACCAATATTGGAGTGTATTCTTTAGTGCTTAGGAATGGTTTAAGTTTAGATTTGAACAATTGTTGCTATTCGCCAGAAATGGCTAGAAACATCATTTCATTTCATGGTTTGTTTAGACAAGGTTTTAGATTTTCTTTTAATAATGAGAATGGTTCTATTTTAGCTTATCTAAATGGTGTTTTTTATTTTGAAGCTATACCATGTAATGGAATATATGAAACTGTTATGATTGTTGATAACTTAGGAAATGATGTTTTGAACATAGATTCTTCCAATAGTATGGATAAAGCATCCTTGTGGCATTGTCGTCTTGGACATGTCAACAAGAAACGCATAGCCCAACTCCAAAAGTATGGAGTGTTGGAGTCATTTGACCTTAAGGAAGATGACACATGCGAATCTTGTTTGCTTGGAAAGATGACTAAGTCACCCTTCGCTGGCTCTTGCGAAAGGGGTGAGGGTCTATTGGACCTAATACATACCGATGCATGTGGACCGTTTAGATCAACCACGAAGGATGGGAACCGCTTCTATGTGACTTTTACCGATGACTATAGTAGATATGGGTATATCTATTTAATCAAGCAAAAGTCAGAAACTTTTGAAAAGTTCAAAGAGTTGAAGAATGAAGTGGAGAATCAATTGGGCAGGAAAATGAAGATGCTTCGATCCGATCGAGGAGGAGAGTACCTAAGTCTTGAATTCCATGATTATCTCAAGGAGTGTGGAAGAGTTTCACAATTGACGCCACCTAGGACACCACAATTGAATGGTGTGGCAGAAAGGCGTAATCGAACCTTATTGGATATGGTTCTCTCTATGATGAGTCGTGCTTCACTACCAATCTCTTTTTGGGGGTATGCCTTAGAGACTGCCGCCCATATCTTTAACCGAGTCCCTACTAAGAAGGTTGCCAAAACACCTCACGAGATGTGGACAGGGAAAGCTCCCTCGTTAGCACATATCAAGGTTTGGGGTTGTGAGGCTTTCGTAAGACGAGATACTCATGACAAGCTCAAACCTCGTAGTGAGAGATGTATTTTCATCGGCTACCCGCAGAAATCCTTTGGATATCTCTTCTATAGACCGAAGGACAACGTTGTCTTTGTTGCGAAGGAGAGGGGTTTTCCGAGAGCGAGAACTCATAAGCCAAGGAGGCTGTGGGAGGCAAATCGAGCTTGAAGAGATTCAAGAGTCGATAGATGAAGGAACCTCTACCACTGGCACTCAACCCGAGGAGGAAACTCCGGTTGAACCAATTGACGAGTCCTTACCTCTTAGACGTTCCGAAAGAGTTAGAGTCCAACCCCAGTTTTATGGTTTTCATATTACTATCGAAGGGGACACGTATATTAGTGATGGTACACTAATAAACCTTGATGAACCTAATAGCTAAAAGGAAGCTGCGGCAGGCCCGGAGTCTGCGAAATGGTAAGAGGCAATGGATAGAGAGATCCAATCCATGTATGATAACCAAGTTTGGAATTTGGTTGATAATGTGCCCGGACGTAAGACCATTGGGTGCAAATAGATCTTCAAGAAGAAGACCGACGTGGATGGAAACGTACACACATATAAAGCGCGATTGGTCGCGAAGGGCTTTACTCAAACTCCCGGGGTTGACTATGATGAGACCTTTTCACCAGTTGCGAAGATAAAAATCTATTAGAGTGATGCTAGCGATTGCCGCATTTCATGATTATGAGATTTGGCAAATGGATGTCAAGACCACTTTCCTTAATGGGAAGTTGGTTGAGGATGTTTACATGGCTCAGCCAGAGGGGTTTGTGGATCCGAAGCATCCGAATAGAGTGTGTAAGCTTCAGAAGTCCATTTATGGACTTAAGCAAGCATCTCGCAGATGGAATCTTTGCTTCGATGAGAAAGTCAAAGAGTTTGGATTTGTACGAAGCGAAGATGAATCGTGTGTATATGTCAAAGCCAGTGGGAGTATAGTAAGCTTCCTCGTTCTATATGTCGATGACATATTACTCATAGGAAATGACATCCCGACTCTGCAGGAAGTTAAGTCCTGGCTCGGGAAGTGCTTCGCTATGAAGGACCTCGGAGAGGCTTCCTATATTTTAGGAATAAGGATAGTGAGAGAAAGAAGTAAGAGACTAATAGGACTTAGTCAGAACACTTACTAAGAGAATGTACTAAAATGTTTTAGTATGGAAAACTCGAAGAAGGGAGAATTACCGATACAAAGTAATGCCAAGTTGAGTAAGACTCAATGTCCGAGTACCGAAGCTGAAATAGCAAAAATGAGCTGAGTACATACGCTTCCGCAGTTGGCTCAATCATGTACGCTATGACTTGTACTCGCCCTGATGTAGCCTTTGCTTTGAGCATGGTTAGCAGATATCAAGGGAATCCAGGCAGAGCCCATTGGATTGTGGTGAAGAATATCCTTAAGTACCTTCGGAGGACGAAGGAATGGTTCTTAGTCCTCGGAGGGAGTGATGACTTGAAGGTGCGAGGGTATAGTGACGCCAGCTTTCAGACCGACAGGGACAACTACCGTTCACAGTCGGGCTGGGTATTTACCCTGAATGAAGGAGTAGTGACTTGGAAAAGTTCCAAGCAGGAAACTGTAGCTGATTCAACGTGCGAATCAGAGTACATTGCAGCGAGCGAAGCGTCAAAGGAGGCAATATGGCTGAAGAACTTCATCGGTGATCTTGGAGTTGTACCTGCCATAAAGGAGCCCATGGATATTTTCTGTGATAATGAAGGAGCGGTTTCCTTGACCAAGGAACCGAGGGATCATGGTAGATATAGACATATCGACAGAAAATATCACTTTATTAGACATCGTGTAGAAGAAGGACAACTTGTAGTGAAGAGGATATCTTCGGAAGATAACCCAGCAGATCCGCTTACGAAGGGACTGAGTAGGGTTAAGCACTTGCAGCATGCTAGGAGTATTGGGCTGAAGGATGATGTTAGCATAGATTAGATAGTATTAGAAACGTGTAATAGATAAATATAATTAACATTTGATGATTAAATAAAGGAGTTTTATTTATGAGTAATGTTACTGTCTTATGTTAATTGTTTAACTATTGTTTCACTTTGCATGTTTTGACTTCCAGAATAATTGAGTTTATTAAGAATAATCGAATTATTCAAATTGTCCACAATCGTTCATACGTTGGAAGTAGATATGAATGAAGATTGTCATGAATCAGTGTGTAGATTGTCTAAATGGTATTAGACATAGCAAAGGGTTGTTGCGACGTTCATGAGTGCTTATGAACTGGTTTTGAGCATTGGAACAAACCCGCGCTTGCTGGAATCACTTTATGGAATATGATATAAAAGGGTGATCGCAAGACGATAATATCATATAGTCTTAAAACCTAGATATATGGTTTGTTATTTGTTAATTGATTGTAGATTGATAATGCGAAAAGGCATCAGTAACTCGGTGTTATAAAACGCATTGTTGTGTATAGTTGATTAATGAATAAGTAAATGCATATAAGTCGAAGTTTATCTGTAACTTTTATCCTAAGAAGGTAAAAGCGATATCTCGGCCGCTCGATGATTTGATTTGACTTATGTGTCGGGCCCGGTCAGAACTGAATTGATGTGTTCGATTAAGTTCTATGTCAAATAAATCAGAGATCGAGAAACCTAAATGCTTGACTAATCATTCCATAGAATTGTCAGCATGATATCTAACAGAGGACTGTACGATCCCTTATCTAAAGGACAAGATTGATTAGATCAGAGTTTGACAGCGTCTTTGAGAGCTACGATTGCAAATCGGATTGTACTTGTGCACATAGTTACTAGACTTATCCAACTGGAAGACTGTTGGAATAGTGTCTATGGCTGCAACTATATTAGGCAAGTATTTGACCCGATTGTGCATGGTCCTTTTGGGTTGCCTTCACCATAGCAACTTGATAGCATGATTTATTATGAGAGAATAAATATTATTAATATATTATGAGAATAATATAAGGAATAATAATATTGTTATTTGATTAATATATGTCATAAATTAATTAGTATTAATTTGGTGACTTAAAGAGATTAATTAAATAAGAGGGTATAAAATGTCAATTGTTTGATAGTTAAACTTTAGACTGTAAATCCTTAAGGGATAAGGGATGGACGGATTCTAGGGTGTAGGATAGCTCAAAATCGTCCAAGGCTTATCTAACGTAAGGATTTGGATTGCCTTAAGGAAAGATTATCCAGCTAGGGTTTAAAGGTGAAACCCTAGGAGTCTACAAGTATAAATAGACCCCTTGAGCAAGGGAAATCGGCATCTCTTCTAAAGGAAAAGAACCCCTGGCCGATTTCTTCCCAACCTCTCTCTCAAATCATCCTCTTTGCTAGTTGGTGTTTGTAAGCCATTAGAGGAGTGACAGTTGTGACTCTAGAGCTCCAAGACAACAAGATCAAACAAGAGATTCAAAGGTAAACTTCTAGATCTGATTTTGTATTGTTCTTATACCTAATTAGTTATTAGAAGTCTTGGATTCAAAGCATGTTTAATTAGAAAGCCTACATCCAAGCATTAGGGTTTTGCATGCGCACATATGAAAGTTCTTATGGCTAAAACCCATCAAGAGAGTCGTCAGGATATGTTAAGACAAAATTTCAACATTTTTGATTATATTCCTGGAGAAACCCTCGAAACTCAGTTGCAGCGATTTACCACACTCACTGCTGAGATGAATATAGCTGGGATCTTCTTGTCCAAATCTGAGATAAACAAAAAGCTATTGAATTCACTTCCGAAATCGTGGGATATGAACGTGGCTATCATCAAGAAGACAAAAGATCTCAATCGTCTTAGTATTGCTGATGTAATTGAAGAGCTTGATGCTTTGAAGTGTGGAAATACAATGAGTTCTGCAAACATCTTGGTCAATGAAGTTTCAGGTTCTCAATCATGTGAAGTTTCATGTACACTATCTAGTGAAGATACGATTAAATTTCTTCGGGAACAAATTGATTTATTTAAAAGAGAAGTTGAGGACCTGAGATATGAACGATATCAACTCAGGAAAGGACAGAAACCCCTGAAGGCTAAATTAGAAGCAAAAACCAAGGACTTTAGGAAACTTCAGGAAGAGTATAGCAACAAGTTTGAAAATTATAACTATATTAAGAGACAACTTGCTACTGTAACTGAAGAACTTGAAGCTTTAAAAATTAAGTGTGGAAAAACAGACATTAGTTTCAAAAATTATACTGCGTCAAGTCACATAGTTGAGTCCTTATATGAAACCCAATTAAAATTCAAAGAAAATCAAAGCAAGGGTCTATGGTATGATAGTGTTCCTCCTCCTTTCAATCATAACTACACGTCCATCCCCATGACACAGAAAGAAATTGACAGGGAGGCACATATTCAATATGGAAAACGAGCTGGATTTGTGTCAGGAGGAGTTATTAATATTGAAGATACTAATGTTGCTACTTTTTGTGCAGGCAAAGTAACAGAGGATGAGAACAAGGAGAGTTCTTCTGAACAAACCAACATCACCTAGAACTCTGAATCTGTTTCTTCGAACTCAACTGCTTCTGATCAACCTGCCGTTGAGAAATACAGGCCACCAATTCCAGTGAAACAGAGTGCCTGTTGCAAGTGTGCATGTGGGAACAACAAGAGACAAGGCCAGGATACGCCACCAAGGGCAGGAAGAGATAACTTCACAGTGAAGAAAAGGACTTGTTTTCACTGTGGAACACTTGGACACATTGCCAGAAATTGTCATAATCGCGCATACGTTCCATACTATGCACAAGGGTGGCAGAACGCGCCAAGGGGGAGATACTCCAAAAAAAAACCCCTCAAGGTCACGTTCAGACAATGTTGATTGGAACACACAGAAGGCCAAGAATCAATCTTCCAAGGCCAAGAATCAAAATCCCAAGGGCAATAAGGGAATGTCGACCAAGAAGTCCAATCCAGGAGATGCTCCCGTGAAGCCAAAATCAAAGTCATCTCAACGGCCGACATCAAGTTCAAAAGCAAGTACTGAGCCACCCATCGGATCAAAAAAGAAATGGGTTAAACCCAACTACAAATGGGTTCCAAAGGCTCAATCTCCCAAATCAACTAACGATTCTAATATTTCTATGTCTTCTGTTTGTGATAAACAGGACATGTCATGGGAGAGAGTAACGTGCAAGGATGACAAAGGTCGACCCCGTTTTGAAATGGACTGGGTTCTAAAGACCAACTAATCCCGCTCTGTATCAGATCAGTTATGGAGGCATATCATCAGACTTCGGTTTGTTGGTAGTGACTGCTCCTGGCATATGATTGGGGACATCTCTCAACTGTACAACACTCAGAACATTATTTGAGAGTATGTGTCCTTTTGCGGGAAAGGAAGAAAGGAAGAGATCACAAATGGGGTTAGTGCTTAATGATATGAAGAATTTTCGGATCTGTTTTGAGATTATGCTTGTTGTTCTCAGACCTTCTGAATGCAGATTCAATCGGTGAATTACGGTTTGCGTTTTCTTCTCTATACTCCTGAGTTTTTCTTAAGCTGATTCGCTTTAAAGACTAATTTTTGTTTTAGAATAGTTTAAATTTGCACATTTACTTTCGTTTCTCTCCTATGCATAAATTTAGGGGGGGGAATAAAAACAAAACAAAAATTAGAAAAGTTTCAAAAATCCAAAAACATTACAAAATCAGAAAATCCAAAATAATAATAATAATAATAATAATATGGTGTAAATGAAATGTGCTTGAGGGAGATGTTTTAGGAAGTGATATTATCAAGTGATAACAGGCAACCTGAGTCTGCATAACGTACCTAAATTTGAAGGGTCTATGCTCTGGTTTGATGCATCGGTAGGCACGAAAAATTTTAAATGGACTTGACTAGGGAGATTTGAACTTAGGAAATTTATAGACTTGACAAATCTTGACCTAGTTAGATCCATTCAGCCTGACAATACGATGCTCGGGTAGGTTGGGCAGGGAGATATACATGAGAATCTACCCGTCACATTAATTGAACCCGTACTTGGAATCGTGGCTTAACTTTTCCTCGATGTGCGGATTCTGTCCTTAATTCCGGTTGGATGGGGAGACTGGTAAATTCCAGTAAATTAGGTCTGTACAATATCATTTTCTTTCTTTTCTGTCTGTTAGCCATATGTTGTCTCCTTTGCGCGACTTCTAATCCGACCTGGTACACAACATATGCAACTCTATTTCTCTACAGGCTATATATATGTGAAATACTTCTTATCTGTTAGCCATATGTTGTCTCCTTTGCGTGACTTCTAATCCGACCTGGTACACAGCATATGCAACCTTCTTCTTCTTAACCCCTCTGAAGTAGTAAGTAATAGAATTCCTAATCTCTTCTCTCTCTGAATGGTTGTCTACTCACCCGGTGTAAAAAGTACTCTGGAAGTTCTTGATGGCTGGGGCATATCAGGAAGCGGGAAGCACGTTCCAGTATAGTTAAAATTAAACTCATACAGATTGTCTGTAGATCTCGCTGCTCAATTTAGGTGGACAACAATATCCCTGGTCGTCGTCAGATGAATGGACCTTAAGATATAGTATCTAAGAAATTAGGATCAGATATAAATTTTAGGTTTTTAAGTTCATCATGTCTTGTAACAAATAGTATGTCCTAAATCTGTCACAAATTTTTCGTGTTTAAGTGGAGCACAATACCGACGATCGATTAGACAAAGATGTGAATATGGAAGGTACCGACAAGTGGATAAAGGGTGTCTAAAAACTTTGATCCCAAATCACTCTTAAAGTTAGATATCATTTTTATTTTTGTTAAATTTGTCATAGTTTCTTCTAATTTAAATATTAGGGGAGAAATAAAAATTAAAAATAATGAAAATAAAAAAAAATCAAAAAAAAATCTTAAATCACAGAAAAATAAAAAAAAAATTAAAAATCCAAAAATAGTGTTATTTCTGTTTTATTTCTTCTTCAGAAAAATCAAAAATCCAAAAATACTTTTGTTTCTATTTTAATTTGTGTGCTAAGTTTTCTTTTAGTTTTGTTCTGTCTTGAAAAGTGATTTCAGGTATAGATAAGACTCATGGAGTTTGTGTTGAAGATTTCTGAGCCAAAGCCTCGTCCGTGAGCATCGAAGAATTCGCATTCAAAGGAGCAAGAAATGAAGATTATTCTTTCAACATTCAATCCTTCAACCCCAGAAGCAAGGTGAAGCTGCAATTGAAGATTGTGTGACGGATTGCATTGAAGCCTCCTCAATCAGTCTACTGCTATCTATGAACCTACTGAAGTGATCTAGAAGTTTAGTTCTCTCTGATGTTCTCTCTGAAGATTCTCAAGCTGAAAGCGTTATCATTCAAGAATCAATACGTCAAGCCTCCTCACCCAATGTGCGTTCAATGCCAAATTCTGAAGAAAACCTCAAGTTCTCAAGATGAAGTCATTCATTGAAGATTCATATGTTCATCCTGATGCTGTGAAGAAATCGAAGGTTAAAGCTGAAGCCAAGCTTCCATTGAAGATTAACAAGAAGAGCCAGCTACTTTTTAGGGGGAGCTTGTTGGGTCAATTAAGAAAAGAAAGTTATAAACCAAGGGGGAGATGGTTGGGTCAAAATATGGTTTATACTTTACTTTTCTAGGCAGTTGTATTTTTTCTGTAATATTTATGAGCTTACAGTCTAGTTTACGGTCAGGTCATGTTTACGGTTGAGTTTACGGCTGTAAACACCTTACGGACATAAACTCATTTACGGCCCATTTGTTTCCGGCCCATACTCCCTTGTATAAATAGAGGTGTTAGGGTGTGAGGAATAGATTCATGAGCAGTAGAGAGTTTTCGGCCAGAGAGAAACAGGAGCTTTTATGTGTGTGTGAATCTCTTGTATCCGGATCATAATTCATATCAATACATACAAGATTCATATTATTCTTCTTCTCCTTCTCTTATATTTGATCTGACATCATCCGTTTGATTGGGATTCCGCACAATTAAACGGATTTGATTGATACACAGGAAAATTAGGGACTTACAGTGGTTCTGGATCCAAGACCTCTTCTTCAAGCCAATCAACTCCTATTTACTTTAGCTCCTTCAAAATGCACCAAAAATGAACACCCAAGGTTCTTCACAAGCTTACACACTCAAAAAATGGAAGATGATACTTGATTTTAGGGTTTCTGGACAAATAAGGTTGGTAAGGAGGCCAACCAATGGACTTAAGGCCTTTAAATAGGGTGCAACACCCTAAAAATTAGGGTTTCCTTCCTAGCTGTCAACACGCTGAGTTGAGGCACCTCAACTCATTGTGTTGCTTCATTAAACCACACGGCCAAAAACATCTCGACACGCCGTGATGATGCTCCAACACGCCGAGTTCCAAAAAGAAAACTTAAGCAACTTGGAATCAACTTCATACGGAATCTCAAGCGTTACAAAAGCATTGGGATGTCATCGTCGATACAAAAACATAAACATAAACAAACCTTACATTAATTTACACTAATGATATACATCTCCTTGAATCTCTTAGCATAATGTATCTTTAATATTGCTTCCTGTGATACAATAAATTGAGTGGTTCAGGTTGGGAAACCTGGTGAGTACATAAGGTTATCAACCCACAATAATATAGTTAATTTGTTTCTTCACATATTTCATGTCAAACAATTAACCAGATTACCCATCCCCATTTTCTTTATTTATTCTTCCCTAAAGATTTATCCTAAGGGTCATCTCCTACATCGTATTTACTTCTCATCGCCTTACATCGCATTTCCTAATATGTTTGTTCCTATGGACTTTTCCAAAGGATCATCGCCTGCATCGCATACACAGTGCTGATTTAGGGATTACTTCCCTAATACGTGTCTAGTAATGGTTCGAGTATCAACGCATAAATACGTAGTTACTACATCGCCTGAACTCGTAATTCATCACCTACAGGTTATGATCCTGCTAGAGTTTCCACATGACTATTTAGATTAGTCAGTGGTCGCCATCTATACTCTGGTAGATGACTACATCGCATCATCGCATGTCAAGACTATGGCATCTCCCAATCATCTCTCATCTCACATCACCTATTTATCATAACCTAGTTGTCATCACCTATCTATCATCGCCTATCTCTCATCACCCGTCGCTACCCAATATTTATTTCACTACTAGAAAAACAGCCTTTTACGACACGCAAAACACGACGCTCTTTGATTTATGTTACGCATTAGAGACCGACATTAAAAAAGTATTATCTCTTCAAAAATTTTAAGGATTTAGGTCGCGCATTACTGAGTGCCCTTAAATTAGTGTCTCATGTAAAAATATTAAAAACATGGAAGGTACTTGTGCATCGTCTGTGAATGTCGTTTTATATTTTTTTAAGAAACGCGCGTGTCGGAGGGAAAATGAAATCCCCAAATTTTTTAAACCCCCACCTTCTTCTCCCTCGTCTCCACCCCTCATCCACATCCACTACCTCCAATCCTCATTTCCTCTTCTAGCCTCAAACTACGGCGATGCACCTTCCTTCTCGAATAATGCTTCATTTACCACCATCGTCCGATTATGTGAGCCCAAGGAATTGACGGAGACGAAGAAGATTATGGATCAATTGCTTCACATCATGTTTAAGGTTAAGGGTTTGAGATTTCTTCCAAATCGACCCTCACACCAAATGGTTCGATCTCCTCTCTTTTTACCTTGTTCCTTCTACTGATGCCTCCACCTTCTACCATCGATGTTGATCTTTGAATTAGCAACAAGAAGCCCTAGGGCCTCCGCCTTCACCCACCTCCAGCGCCTCCAACAAGAAGCCCTAGGTCCCCCGCCTTCACCCACGTTCTCACATGTTAAAGACACGTCATCCCAAAATTGGAAAAACTAGGGCTTTTGTGCTTTGGATCTCACAGGAAACAAGTTTTCCTCGTCCCCACCTCGCCCATCCAAATTCCTTCTTCTTCAAATGATTAAATGTTCTTACCTCTCAACCGTACCTGAATCAATATCTATGTCTCTCTTGTGTCTATTCTCTCAATATCTCACGCTCTTTTCTATTTACAGCCAGAGTTTGAGAGCGAAAAGAAAAAAAAGGAAGAAAGAAAAGATGTGCCTATTCTTCCTTTTTCTTCCTCTGGTTTGATTACAACCCTTTTTCTCCCTTCTTATTATTTTTTTTCGATTTGCAGGTGATTGTTTCACTGGAAATCAACTTTTTTTCCCTAACCTTATAGTCCCTCAGTGCAAGCTTGGTAGATTGAAGAATTGGCTCAACTTGCGGATTCGATGCGGCAGGCTGTGGCTTTGCTTAACGATGAAGATGTTGATGGAAATTCATCGTCTTCTTCAAAACGCCCTTCCACATTTCTTAATTTTGTTGCTCTTTGCAATACCGTAAGTTTGTCTTACATGAGCTCTTTTGATCCGACTACTTGCTTTTGTGTTGATTGACTAAGTCAGTGGATCTCTCGATATGTTTTTGTTGCGATCCCTATTTTTGATGGATCTTTTTCTAAATGTAGTTGGGAACTATTTTTGCTTAGATTCCAATTTAGCATATAGGTGATTCAAAACTATTGCTTGCAGCAGAAACTCATCTACTGTTGCTTAATGCCATATGTAGAAGTATTAATTTGCATTATGCTTTCTACTAGATCAGGCTCCACTCATCAACTGCTAAGGGTCTACTGTTTAGCTAATCATGGAGCCAATCTGATCTTACTAGCCTACCCTTTTGCTTTTTTCAGGTTTACCAATTTATGGATCTTAAATAGTTCATTTCTAATTATGGGCTACCAATTGTTCAGAGTGCAGGTAAATCAGCAGTTTTGAACAGTTTGATTGGGCATCTTGCTCTGGTACGACCTTCATTTTTCTTTATTTTCATATTCAATCTGGACATAAATATACACTTTATGTTTTTTCTAATTCATTATGATAACAAAAGAAGTCATTTCAATTTTCAAATTAACTTGAGCAGCCAACTGGTGAAGGTGGTGCAACTCGAACGCCTATATGTATTGAATTAAAGAGGGATGGTAACTTAAGCAGCAAATCAATTGTACTGCAGATTGATAGAAAATCCCAACCTGTGTCTGCAAGTGAGTCCTCATGTCATACTTAAGGGCGTCAGCCAATTCGACACACACATACACACACATTTAGTAATAGGGTTCTATATATATATATATATATATATATATATATATATATATGTGTGTGTGTGTGTGTGTGTGTGATTATTGAATCTGAATGCTCTTTTTGTCCACCAACAGGTGCTCTTCGACACTCATTACAGGATAGGCTTAGTAAAGTTTCAAGCAAGAGTCGGGATGAAATATCTTTGAAGCTTAAAACAAGTTTGGGTGAGTCTGTTTGCTTAAAAATATCAAGAATTTGACAAATGCATCATAGTAATTCAGTTTCTTTTTATACCACTTAAGCTTGATTGTTTGTTTGCTTCATTTTTTTTAAAAAAAAATTCTATGTTTTTGACATATTCGAGATACAATTTAATTCCTTGTTTGATGTATTTCACCATTCCTAGGGGAGGGTGAAGGAATTCAATTCCATGGTATGCTACGTGTTGTGCAACAATCATTACTGGGGTCAATTTTGGCAAACATGTTGCTTGTTCTTGGATGCACGTTTTTCTGTGGAGGAATCTTTCTTCCTAAAAAGGAACAGGTTTTTTACAAGGTAAGTTAATTACTAAAATGAGGTCAAAGTTTCTTGAATCCTTTCAACATACTTGGATTTTTGATGAATACCGATTTGTTTGCAGCCAAATGTTGTGATGAGCTCAGGGTTGTTGTTAATGGCAGTGATGGGTCTGTTATTCCCTGCTATTCTTCACTTCACACACACTGAATTGCAATTTGGAAAGTCAGAATTGGCCCTTTCAAGATTTAGCAGTTGTGTAATGCTTATTACATATGGGGCCTACTTGTTTCTTCAGTTGACTACACAGAAGAATTCGTATTCACCAATCACTGAGGTTGGTGATTGGCATTTATACACCCTCCTTTTAGAAGAAAGCATATACTAGTAATAAAACAAAGCGAAATATTCAGCAAAGTCCCTATATTATGGGCTCATTAACATTATAGTAAGAAATATCATATGTCAGAAAAAGAGAAAGATTACATTAAGACTATATGCTCTTTATTAGAAAGAGAGAATACATTAAGATAATATGAGTGTCATGTAAGATGTCAGACAGAAATAGTAAGATAATATCAAGTGTCACAAAAAGAGAATACGATATGATTAAAGTAAGATAATAATCTGTCATTTTATGTTAAAGTTAAATAAATGACGTTAAGTTTCGTTTATTTAAATCTATATAAACACATTAGTTTTCTAATATTGATTTAGAAATATCAGGAAGATAGCCCAAAAGAAGACAATTCAGATGATGATGATGAAGAATCTCCTGATATTTCAAAGTATGAATGTGTTATCTGGCTCAGCATCTTGACACTCTTCATTTCCATTCTTTCAGAATATCTAGTCAACTCCATTGAGGTATCAGAATAATTATCTTAAACTAATAATCAATGAACCTATTTTCTAAAATATAGACATGATTTCCATTTAGAGGGTGCTTCTGTTGCAATGAATATCCCTATAGCATTTATCAGTGTCATCCTTCTTCCTATTGTTGGAAATGCAGCAGAACATGCAAGTGCCATCATGTTTGTCATGAAAGATAAGCTTGTAAGTTATTAGTCATTACAAGAATCATAATTCATTTTATTTAGTTTTTTAAATATTTTTAGTTACAATCTTTGCAGGATATCTCTTTAGGAGTCGCGATTGGCTCCTCAACACAAATATCTATGTTTGTTGTACGTGTTTTTTTCTCTGTATATTAAAAGAAAGGTTAATTTAAAGAAATAGCAACATAATTTAAACAAATACTAACTTTTATTTTAAAATTTTTGTGTTTGTAACTGCAGATTCCATTTTGTGTGGTTGTTGGGTGGATCATGGGGCGTCCTTTGGATCTAAATTTTCAACTTTTTGAGACAACAACTCTTATTATGACAGTTCTAGTAGTGGCTTTCATGTTGCAAGTAAGCCTCATATTCATATATTTTTACAAAAATTTGACTAAATTAAAAATTTCATTTAAAAATGGTTCTTTTATATATTTGTAGGATGGAACATCCAATTACTTCAAGGGAGTAATGCTTGTGTTTTGATATTTGATAGTTGCTGCAAGTTTCTTTGTACATATAGACCTTCTATCTATACGTAAGTTATAGCCATTGTTCTCTTTCATTTGACTTTTGACTAGACCTTTTTTCTTCTACATTGTTTATGGAACTAACTTTTGTCTCTGGTTTTGCTGAAGATAAACCTTAAAGCTTTGAATCCGTCATAAAGAGTTTCAAGTCAATTGTATGTTCTAGTTTGACTTTCCTTGATGGCATATAGTTATTATTATTGCATACTACTACTACCTTAACCGAGATGAATGGATTGCAGTGTTGCCTAGGGCTTTGGTGGCAGGATTTGTGAAAACAAATAAATATTTCCTTTTTGCTTTCGGTGATTTTATATTGAATGCATGTAGTATCACAGAGTTATAAGCAACTAGTTGGTTTGATTCCTTACTTATGGATTGTTATGAATTCAGTTCAATCATCAGGAACAAATATTACATTTGTGATTGTTGAAGGATCAGTTATAACCGTAGCTTCTGTTGGTGATTCACGTTGCATACTTGAGTATGAAGAAGGAGGCTTATATTATCTATAAGCAGATCACGCACTTGAATGCAGTCAAGAAGAATAAGTTATCAGATCTTATATTATGCTTTCTTTTTTTAGTCCTATTTCAGTATCTGATCATTTATATATTTTTTGTTTATTTTTGTAGGAGAGAGCGTGTACCTGCTAGTGGTGGTGAAGTCGGCCGGCTTAATGTCGGTGGTGGTGCACAGGTATGATATGGCTCTTTTAATCACATCACATATTTAATATTATTGAAAAATGGGTTTATTTATTTTTTATATTTAAAGAAAAATATAACTTGTTTAAACTTATTTTTTGGTAGATTGGTCCTTTGAGATGTTGGCCTCGTGGCTTGTGTTTGTCAATATCAATTGGAGATCTGGATGTTGGGGAATTCATTGTTTCCGTTCCTTATGTTAAACGACTTAATGTCGATCAGTTGTATTTTTGAAGGAATGGAATCCATCAAGAGAATTGGAATTGGAATTGGAATCAAATCTGAAGGACATGCTTGGAATATTTACAAACAAAAAAAAAATTAATACCAAGAAATCTATAATAAAAAATTTATTTTTCTTACTTTTGAAAAATAAAAAAGAAATAATATAATTTGTATGACATTAACTTTTGTGCAATGTACATTAACTTTTGTGCAATGTATTGTACTTTTTTTATATAGTATTTTATTTTCTATTATGAGACATGAAATTCAAATTTAATTTGAAAATCAGTAAATCTATAAATAATTTTTTTTAAAAAAAAAATTAAAATAACGATACGCAAAAATATGTGTCGTCTTCATTTATGACATGGCCTTTCTTGACAGGAGCATCTTTGATACGCATTGCGTGTCATAAACACGCGCGTCGTAAGGTTACGACACGCAAATGCGTGACGTGTTCCTTTATGACATGGCCTTCCTTGATACGCATTGTGTGTCATAACCGCACGTCATAAATGAGCGTCGTAAATGCGCGTCGTCTATAGACGACACGCAAAAGCGCGTCGTCTCTCTTTATGACAGGGCCTTCCTTGACGCGCATTTGCGCGTTGTCTGAGCGTTTTACGATGCGCAATGAGCGTCGTAAAAGGCTGTTTTTCTAGTAGTGTTTATAAATATATAATACTTATATGATTAAATCAGTTACACATCATCTCATAATTTGTTATCTAACACATAATATTCTTAGCACAAATAATAAGCACATAAGCATGCTTCATATCTATGTGTAAGATGAGAGTAACTGTGCACTCACTTGTTAAAGTGATGATTCGTAATTCGGACAACACTTCACTTCTAGCAATTGTCTTTTCCATTGACGTAACCTTGTGTCATTATCACTAAGTTTTAGTCTAATATTTACTGCGACTAATTATAGTTTAGATTCATCATTAACTCAAAGTCTACGTTCATGAACTATCAAGTAATTAACAACCAGGTAGGATCATATCAGAGGTAAGGTCCGTTTGGTATACGAAGTATACTGAAATCACACTTTAAACACATCACTAAATCACAGCCTAGACATCATCCCCGTAAATACATCAATCAATATAACAACTTGGAATCACTGATAAATCTTTTGTATAGATTCATAATAACGATAATGAACTTAAACATAAGTTATACTTAAAGTATGGTAAACCTAACTCACTTACAGGGGGGGTTTAGCGAGTAGTCGGGCTCTGCTCGAGCAGAACTTCTGAGTTGAAAGCTATTTTTTTCAGGGCCTTCTGGCACTCCGGGACTCGCTACTAACACCTAAGAGGTGTTAGAGAAAAGGTCTTAGGACCTTGGGGGGTTTGGGAGAGAATGGAGTTGAAAGGTATGAGGAATGAAGTGATTTGCGCCTTCTTTTTATATGTTGTGACTATGCTGAACATCGGGTGTTCCCTATCTGAACATTGGGCATTCATTGTCCACATGTCACCATTTGATGGCAACGCGTGGGGAAGAAGCAGTGGCTCAGATCGCGCCATGTGTCACTTACTGGTTACTCCAAAAACTAATTATCTTCTAAAATCTGTAACTTTCACCTACGAGCTCTATTTTTCACGTTCTTTATATCCACATGTAGACGGGATATACAACTTTCATTTAGAATCCTTCAGTTAATTTTGGATTTATTTTTAAAGTTATATTTTAACAGGCTTAGACAGTTAAAGTCCGTTAAAAATTCATAACTTTTTCATCCGATGTCCGCTTTCAACTGTCTTGATATCGTTGACTTCCTACTAGCGATATCTTCGATTCTCACTTGGGTTGTGTCGGCTAAAAATCGATCGATCTAAAATTCGATTTCCGGGCTGTATACTGTTATGCAAAATCTTAGAAAATTCATAACTTCCTCAAATGAAGTCAGATTTGGACGTTCTCTATATGGGCACTCTCATTTTAACATATACTACAACTTTCATTTAGATCGCTAAGGCTAAAAAGTATTTTGTCAAAAATTTACTTTTTACGATACGCGGAGCCGTGCCGGTTTTGTCGCAAAACTTCGACGGGTCATAACTTCTTCGTTATAAGTCGGATTTCAGTGTTCTTTATATATACGAAATCCTTTTGACATATACTATACTTTTGTTAAGATTATTTATCCAAAATAACCTCCTATCAAAAAGACATTTTTAATGCTTATTATCTATAAATTGACTAGCCCGAATCTGCGGGCGTTACAATTATCTCCCCCTTATGATGATTACGTCCTGGAATCATCAAAGAGATAGGGCTTGTATAATGACTCCATATGTTATCTCTTCATCCTAGGTAATAACCGTAACTCTTATGTCCTTTTAAATGATTATTAACCCGTGGACTTCTTAACTGCTGGCGTTGCTCAATCTTGCAACCGTTCTTCGTACTATGTTAGACTTTCAATTGTAACCATCGAGTTACAAACTCGATCTTTATTGGAGACTCCTGCTCCTTCGTAAATAGACTTTACATCAATTATTGTAACAGATCGATGGGTCATGTTCTAATGACCTCTCATCCTATGATGCAATGCTTAGACTTAGGTCTTTTTGATTCAGATTCCAGAATGGAATATACCTTCCTTCATGTTCTAATGTGATATAATCACATTCTAGCATGTAACACTTCTAGCTACTAGCTTTTTACTTTCACGGAGATCGTGATACTTCTATTGATCGCTCTGATTATCTTGCACTTTAATCTTCTGGCTTAAGTTGGACGCTGCATCGAACTTGGTTCTCTAAACCACGTAACACACTCATCTTAGTCGGACTCGATTTGATATGATCACTAGGTTCGGAATATCAATCATCTTCTTAGTCATTACCGAACGATGATAACGACAGATACGAACAAAACATAATCAATTACTAATTCCTTGTTAACCTTGTGACTTTCCTTGATCCAAGTGCGAGTCCTGTGCTTCCGGTAGTATAGGCCTCTACTACCTTTCACACCTACTCATAATCGTCCCAAGTATTGCCTCTCAGTTCTCCAAGTCACCATACAAGAATTTCACATAGTCATTTAACACATATGAATGTGTCCAATAATTATAAAAAATTCCTTAGACTCTACTAGGACTTCTTCCATGCGTATCTTCAATCATCAATTCTGCTTCAACTCGGTTGGTGGTGGACATGCCAAACGATATGACAACTTTAGGAATTACACCAATCATTCTATCATCTCACCGATCAAATGTGTACATTCATACATACCATACTCCTCTATACATATTGCTATTTTTGTTGGATTAGTGTCTAAGTCCATAACTATTTTGGTATGTACTTGACCCGATGGTGCATGGTCCTTTTGGGTTGCCTTCACCAAAGCAACTTGATAGGATGAATTATGGAGAGAAAGGATTAAATATGATTTATTAATATATTATGGTAATAATATATTAAAGGAGAAATCATATTTTTTTAATTAATATTAGTCAATAATTAATTTGTAATTAGTTTTGTGACTAAAAGAGATTAATTAAACTTAAGGGACTGGAATTGTAATTATAAGATAATTGCAATTTGGGCCATGGATTGCCTTGTATCAAGGGTTGGATGAATTCTTATGGGAAGCCCATAAGGAAATCGTCCAAGGGCTTGATTAAAGGAGTCTATGGGTTGCTTAGGGCTTAAGCAACCAAATTAGGGTTTCCTTGTTAAATAACCCTAATAGCCTCACTATATAAAGATCCCTTAAGGACCAAAAACGTGGACAAGCTTCTTGCTAGGGTTTCACACGAGTTTTGGCAGCCTCTAACCTCTCTCCTCTTCATCCTCTTGCTTATGGTGTTTGTGAGCCATTAGAGGAGTGACACTTGTGACTCTAAGCCTTCCAAAGTCAATTCAAGGAGGAATTGGGATTGTTATTGCTACATAACAATCAAGGTAATATCTTAAACCTAATTATATGTTAATATTGATTTCCATATGCTAGAATTAGGGTTTATAGTCTTGGATTCAAAGCATGTACAATAGAGAAACCTAGATCCAAGCATTAGGGTTTGTATAAGCACATAGGATGTCTTATGACTAAAACCCATCAGTGGTATCAGAGCCTAGCTTGGTTTCAATTGTATTGATGCATTGTATAACTAGAAAATTCGTTTTTTGGGTTTCTGGAGGCTGGACTCGCCGAGTCCATGGCTGAACTCGCCGAGTCCATGCAGACTCGACGAGTCCAAGCCTGACTCGACGAGTCAACTCGTCAGATGGAGGGTATTTCGCGATTTCTTGCTGTTTTTGCTTATGGATAGTTACCTTATCATATTAGATCAATATAAATCCGATTTTTTGATACATATGACTATATTTTTGATCTAATTGAAGATATTTATCAATTAATAAGATAATTGTTTCCTTATGTGATAATTGATTAATTATTTTGACTAAATTGATAAATTGTTTTGCAAGCAATCATTAAACAAATCAAATATGGATAATTATGTGATTAAATGTTAATTTAAATTATTTGTTATTTGATCCTTGTTGTTATGAAAAGTTTCATATTTTGCCCTTTAGGTTTTATAGTTTAAATTTGAACCCCAAAAGTTTTGTTGTTTTGAAATTTAAATAGTTAAAACCCTAATGTTTTGAAAAAGGTTTCAAAACTTGCCCTCAAGTTTTGGAATTTAAATTTTGATTAAATGGTTTAATTTTGATGTATATTTAAATTCAAAACCCTAATGTGTTGAAATGTTTCAAAACTTGCCCTCAAGTTTTGGAATTTAAAAGTTGATTAAAAGTTTAATTAGGAATGTTAAATTCTAAAACTCTGGTATTGTTTTGAAAAAGTTCAAATCACACCCTTATGGTTTTATTAATTAATTAAGGTGTATAATTAAAAGAGGTTTAATAAATCCATAAAAGTTTTGGTTTACAATTTAATTGAATTAAAGGTATAATTGTTAAATTTGACCACCTAATATTTTAAAAGTATAAAATACACCCTATACTATATATAACATTAAAAGTCTAACATTATATATATATATATATATATATATATATATATATATATATATGTATGAGTAAAAGTCAGTCTTACCGTTAGTAGGCCTCATTCACGAAGCTGGTCTATAAGGGGTGTTTAAGGAAATTGCCTATAAAATGGCAATTGAATGGGTATCCACTCTTACCCACCGCACTCTTGACTAGTGGAGAGTCGTTAGCCGAACGGGTAGGATAGGATGAAACCTTCCATTATAAGTATAATGAATTATTAAAGTAACTAAATGTTTTCATAAAATTCCCAATCTTAGTTACTTAGGAAAAAGTGAATTGATGCAATTCCATGAAATTACACTTTGTGCCCTTGCAAAGACGTTAGTGGAGCGTGTGTGGTTTACCGGCACACTAAATGGTTCTAAGCAAAGGTACCAAAGGGTGAATCAATGTTTGTCATATTTCGGTCGAGCGTGTGTGGTTTACCAGCACATCGAATAGGTGACTGTAACATGTGAGGGCACCATGTAAGTTTGCATGGTTATTCACACCCGCTTTGTGATCCTCAGCATCCCAGTCACAAACAAGAGGGGCATATCGAGATTTAAACATGTCATTGAAAGCTCAATGAATCTCAAAGGATCTAGGAGTTTTCATAGATTTAAAACTTAAATTTCTTTTACGTTTTTCGTGGTGGAAATTAGTGAATCGTCATTCACTTACTTTCAAATATTTTGCAATTAGGGTTACGGCATCCCTTTCCCGATTTGTAGAATATTGTGTTGGGTCCTAGCCTTAGTATCTCATTTGGGTGATTTGCTAAGGACTCATTCAATCATCTAACTTGAATTCGTTTTCTCCCGTTTTGTAGATGTCAAAGTTTGACAACTATGGTCTTCTCAAATCCTGTGGAACAAGCATTCCACATGAAGATGATATTCCATGATTCGATCGAGGAACAAGAGATCATACTTCACTTTCTCCTCCTCCTCCAATTATTCTCCCTAACCCACAAGTTCAAAGGCTTGAAAAGTTCAAGATCACTCAAGCCCTTTTGGCAAGTAAACATAAAGAAGGAAAGTCGGTGTGTGCACACGTCCTAGGGATGAAGTCACACATTGATAGGTTAAGAATGTTGGGATTCGTTGTCTGTGAGGAAATGGCTGTTGATTGGGTTCTTCAGTCACTTCCTAACTCATATAATGAGTTCATAAGAGAGTACTATATGATGAACTACGACGTGACCCTTATAGATCTCACTTATATGCTTATTGCTGTTGAATCAGCAATGATTTGGCGCAATAGAAAAGCAAAGTTGATTGGTGAATCTACCTTCGAGACCTCTGTGGATATAGACAATGGCAACGAAAGACATGCTATGATCGAAAAGTTTGATCATAAGAGAAAGGCAATGTTTGAAGTAGTTCCATGTCGTGTTCCAAGAGAGTCAATCTGCTTTTATTGCCAAGAGAAAGGGCATTAGGGACGAAGCTGCCCTATTTACCTAAGAGATCTAAGATATGGGAGAGTCGAAACGTATGGCTCTAATATAGGTAAAATCCATTAACTAACTCTTTTAAGATTCTATTCTAGATTCTTAATACATAATGTGATAAGATTACAATTGATGTTTTGTAGGATCGAAGAAAAGAAAGGAAGCTTAAGGGAAGAAGTGAGCAAAATCTAACCGTGAAGGAATGGATTTCGATCGCATTTCTCGAAGATTAGATTCTTGAGCTACTACTTAGAGTTAGAGTTAGATTTCTAAGAAAGATGTATTAGCATAAGTTTTTCCATGAATTGCATTGTAAGGACAAATTTTTTCGCAATAAAATAAATCTTGATTTTTATATTATCCTTGCAATGGCGTGTATGAAAAATTGATGTTAAAAAGTTTCTATTATTAGCAATAATGGATTTGATTCCTAGTTATGGAAATGTCGAAAATTTACCAAATAGGGAGAGTTTCTCATCGCCCAAGTTTCAATTGGACAGAAACTTGGAGTCATGCAACTTGGTTGCACGATGAATGAGAAATTTCATATTTGGATATTAGACTAATTCATTGACAAAGTGTCAAGTGAAGGACTAGGAGATCGAGCACACAAAGTTGTGTGTTAATCAAGTCCACCATAAAAGTAACAAAGATATTCGTCATAATTTACTAAAGGTTTAGTAAATATGATTATACTTACAAGATTAAGTGTAATTCTAAATTGATTAAAGGGTTTAGATCAATAGCAGAACGAATAAGAAGAATCAAGTAAGCAGAAAGACAAAAGTTTCTCCATTCTAAGAAGAAGGGAGAGTAGCTTTTATGCTTTATGATAGGTCTTAATGATTAAGAACCATATCTCAATTGATCCTCTAAGTGAGTCTTAGTACAATTGTATGTTTAAGAAGAGGAATCAAGGATTGAAGAAATGGTTAAATCAAGAAGTCAATCATACTTCGTTCCAATAACAAGTCTTAAAGTTAAGATTGTGACATTGAGTGAAAAGTATTAAGAAGGTTTGTAACATTCATCAAATGTGGAAAGTTGTGATGTCTTGGATAAGACAAAGACCAACTAGGACCAATTTATGAAGAGTTTTGATAAAAGCTACACTAACTCTTGAATATTTGTTTGTCAAGAAATGTTTTGACAAGAGAATCTTATATGTCAAGGAGTCAGTGGGAGTCTTATTGGTCTTGAAAGGTTTCAAGAACAAATCAAATAAACCTTATCGATCATCACTAGCACACGAGTTGAGGTTTACAACCTATCGCGTTGACATTATTTTGTTTTCTGTGCCAATCCAATCGAGTTAATTATGCATGTGAGTTCTATGAGTTCTCATTTTGAACGCATAAAAGGCAAAGCACCTTAATCAATGAAAGGTACATTGATAGGAAAGGGTGAGCTGCTTAACTACTTGGAAGACATGGTGGGCAGCTGTGCTACCATAAGGCAAGAAATCAAGATTAAGAAAGTTCGGTCCATATGAGTTTGAATTTGTCGTAAACTTTAGTTTTAACAAATTCACATGGATAGGAACACATACACCGTTTAAATCTAAGTGTCATAATATTTCCTCCTTCATGAAAATGATTGTGAAGAAATGCTTTCACTAAGAAAGATTTTAAGAAGATAGTGATTGTAAAATTGCATTCTCGAATTCGATTATGGTTACGGTATCCCTTTCCATAATTTGAATTGTGAGGTTTGGCAATTAGTCTTAATTGTTTAGACACACATATGAACTATCTAAGTCAAAGGTGTATAAGTTTAAAAGGCCTTGATAAAAGATTATCAAAGCATTAAGTATTAGAAACATGAAGTTAAGAAATTCAATAAGTATTGTTTTTCTGAAAGTTAAGCTGTTTTTGAATACATGTCGAAGCTAGTGGGAGCATAAGTGTTATGTTTATAATAATCATCATGATAGTGGGAGCATAAATTTTATGATTGTATGATTATTAAGGAACGTATTGCAAGTTGGCAATATTAATTATAGAAAACATGAGTTATACCTTGCAAAGTAGTAAGGGTTATAAAGTTGTTTTGCTATAATTAAGGGAGAGAATATTATGCTTCATGTCAAATCTAAAGGTTTAGGTTGAGAAATGTTAATAAATTTAGTCAAAGGTACATAATGTGTTCTTAAAATTTCGATTATGATTACGGCATTCCTCTTCACAATTCGAATTTTGAGAACATAGCAAATAAAACATTATCCGTCGTGTCCCATACGCTTCGGGTATAGGATCGATTGCAAATGCTTTAATGTTTGACCATTCGTCGAGCGCATTTAGAGGGAAAAGGGACTAGAATTGGTTTTGACTAAAATAATTAAACAACTATCAAAGGACAATCCAAAGTTCGACGAGGATTAGTCGCTTGTGAGTAGTTGGAAGTATAGTATTGGAAATTATGGAAATGTTTCCATATTGGATGGACCATATAGACTTTATTATGAATAGATAAGATTCTATTAAGAATGAGTTGTCATATGGAAAATATGGAAGCGTGTCCATATTGGGAATTGAATATTGAAAAATCTATGTCTAAGATTAGAAACTTTTATGCAAAAGGATGTTCAAAGGAATGTACTTTGAGTGAGAGACATCACGTCTATGGAATTGTCTTGTAACAATCTCCGATAGAGGACTTTGTAATATCATTGGCAATAGTCTTTGTGACTTTGGTGCAGTGACATTACGAAAGGATAGTTGCATAGAATGTTAGAATCTAGCATATCCTATAAGTAGCAAGAATTTGATATTCTTTAACTTATGAAAAACGGATTTGGAGTTGTGAAATGAGAATGATTGGAAATGTGCTCAATTTGGTCTATTTCACAAAGTAAGAAACATAGGTAAACATTGTGTGCATGCTAGGAGCATGGGACAAGTGTTGTAATTCAAGTAAGAAGTTGATTACCCGAAACGAAAAATAATGAGTAATCGATATGGTGATAAGTAAAAGGTGTTTTATTTATACTCAAAGGTTTGAGGCCATATGGGATTAGTATTATCCTTATGTTTCACATTTGCATGTTTTGACTTCCAGAATAATTGAATTTATTAAGAATAATCGAATTATTCGAACGAGCCACGGTCGTTCATATGTTGGAAGTAGATATGAATGAAGACTGTCGTGAATTGGTGTGTGGATTGTCTAGAGGAGTATTAGACATAAGCAAATGTTTGCTGCAACGTTCATGAGTGCTTATGAATATGGATTTCAGCATTGGATTAAACCCACGCTCACTTGGATCACTCTTTGAATTGTATCACGAGTGATTGGTGAGACGATAACATCTTATATTCTTGAAACTGAGATGTGTGAGTTTTATCTTGCAAATCAGTTGCACATTGATAATATGTAAACGCACTAGTAACTTGGTGTTATAAAACATATTGTTGTGTGTGATTCGGTGCGTGAGTGCAAGCAAGCATTGTATCAAAGTTTATCCGTTCCTTTTATTCAAAGTAGGATAAAAGCAATATCTTTGGGCCCCTCGATGATTTAGTGATGACAAACGTAAATGCTCGGCCGGGCTAGGGCTAATTTGATTTGTTCAATTAGTCAGTCGTCATAAATCGGGAATCGAGATATAGTAAAAAGAGAATGATTTGAAATCATATCTCATATGATATCTAGAATGGAGGAATATATGATCCCTTATCTAAGAACACGCGTATTTGATAGGATCAGAGTTGACAGCGGCTTTGGAAAGCTACGATTTCATATCAGGATCTGAAGTCATACGCAGAATAGTTATTAGACTTATCCAAGTGGGAGACTGTTGGATTAGTGTCTAAGTCCATAACTATTTTGGTATGTACTTGACCCGATGGTGCATGGTCCTTTTGGGTTGCCTTCACCAAAGCAACTTGATTGGATGAATTATGGAGAGAAAGGATTAAATATGATTTATTAATATATTATGGGAATAATATATTAAAGGAGAAATCATATTGTTTAATTAATATTAGTCAATAATTAATTGGTAATTAGTTTTGTGACTAAAAGAGATTAATTAAACTTAAGGGACTGGAATTGTAATTATAAGATAATTGCAATTTGGGCCATGGATTGCCTTGTATCAAGGGTTGGACGAATTCTTATGGGAAGCCCATAAGGAAATCGTCCAAGGGCTTGATTAAAGGAGTCTATGGGTTGCTTAGGGCTTAAGCAACCAAATTAGGGTTTCCTTGTTAGATAACCCTAATAGCCTCACTATATAAGATCCCTTAAGGACCAAAAACGTGGACAAGCTTCTTGCTAGGGTTTCACACGAGTTTTGGCAGCCTCTAACCTCTCTCCTCTTCATCCTCTTGCTTATGGTGTTTGTGAGCCATTAGAGGAGTGACACTTGTGACTCTAAGCCTTCCAAAGTCAATTCAAGGAGGAATTGGGATTGTTATTGCTACATAATAATCAAGGTAATATCTTAAACCTAATTATATGTTAATATTGATTTCCATATGCTAGAATTAGGGTTTATAGTCTTGGATTCAAAGCATGCACAATAGAGAAACCTAGATCCAAGCATTAGGGTTTGTATGAGCACATAGGATGTCTTATGACTAAAACCCATCAATTTTATCATACATATTCTAAAAGCAAGATACCAATCTTACGATATCTTCCGATAGGTATCATTCACTATCGTAAGTCTTCTCATTTACTCCGTTTACTCAGTTCACTATGATTCTTCACCATGATGTTACTCAATTCACTAGAGAATAATCCTCCTTATTACTCCGAAAAGTTACATGCCAGCTCTATTATCATAGTTAAACATTTTAAAATCTGAACACATAAAATTTCCTGATCCAGTCGACAATAGACCATAGATCCGATCAAATGATAGCATCATAAAACATATAGGGAATCTTATAGCATAAATAATTTAGCACATAAAAGAAATTTAGGCATCTTTTCTAAAATAAGCTAGTGCTCGTGTCTATCTAGACATATTTCCTAAATATAGCAAACACTCATCTCACATTCATCGCTTAGAGTTCTAAGCTTAAGTCTAGAAATAAATTGTTACTCCTAGTTCGCTTAAACTAATGCTCTGATACCAACTGTGACATCCCCAAATTCACACTCATTTTAAAAAAAATTATTTATGCTTATTTTAAAATCAGAGTATCCTTTTTGAAGAAGAATATTGTTGAATTTCTTCCCAGAAAATATCATAATGATATTATCAAATCATTTCCGAAGAAATGTATTTTATTTATATTAAAACATTAGGATGTCATCGTCAATACAGAAACATAAGCATAAACAAACATTGCATTAATTTACACTAATGATCTACATCTCCTTAAATCCCTCAGCAGAATGTATCTTTAATATTGTTACCTGTGATACAATAAACTGAGTGGGTCGGGTTGGGAAACCTAGTGAGTACATAGGGTTTTCAACCCACAATAATATATTTAATTTGTTTCTTCACATATTTCATGTCAAACAATTAACCCGATTACCCATCCCCATTTACTTTATTTATTCTTCCCTAAAGATTTATCCTAAGGGTCATCTCCTACATTGTATTTACCTCTCATCACCTTACATCACATTTCCTTATATGTTTGTTCATAAGGACTTTTCCTAAGGATCATCACCTACATCGCGTAGATAGTACTGACTTGTGGATTACTCCGCCAATACGTCTCAGTAAGGGTTAGAGTATCATCACATGAATACGTAGTTACTACATCACCTGAACTCGTAATTTGTCACCTACAAGTTATGATCTTGCAGGTGTTTCCACATGGCTTGTTTAGATTAGTCAGTGGTTGAAATCTATACTCTGGTAGACGACTACATCGCAACATCGCAGGTCAAGATTATGGCATCTCGTAATCATATCTCATCTCATATCACCTATTGATCATCACCTATCTATCATAACCTAGTTATCATCACCTATTTATCATCACCTATCTATTATTACCTATATCTTATCTAACACATAATATTCATAGCATAAATAATAAGCACATAAGCATGTAATTATCCAGATACTTCATATCTATGTGTAAGATGATAGCGACTATGCACTCACTTGTTAAAGTGATAATTCGTAATTCGGACAGCGCTTCGCTTCTAGCAATTGTCTTTTCCGTTGACGTAACCTAGTGTCATTATCACTAAGTTTTAGTCTAATATTTATTGTAACTAATTATTAGTCTATATTCCTCATTAACTCAAAGTCTACTTTCATGATCTATCAAGTAAGGAACAACCACGTAGGATCCTATCATATGTAGGGTTCATTTGGTATACAAAGTATACTATTTGGAAATCCCACTTTAAATACCTCACTAAATCACAGTCTAAACATCATCCTCGTAAGTAGATCAATCAGTATAACGACTTGGAATCACTGATAAATCTTGTTTATAGGTTCATAATAACGATAATGAACTTAAACATAAGTTATACTTAAAGTATGGTAAGCATAACTCACTTACATTGGGGTTTTGCAAGGAGTCGGGCTCTACTCAGGCAGAACTTCTGAGCCTAGAGCTCTTTTTCTCAGGGCCTTCTGGCACTCCGGGACTCGCTACTAACACCTAGGAGGTGTTAGAGAAAAGGTCTTAGGACCTTGGGGGTTTGGGAGAGAATAGTGTTGGAAGGTGTGAGGAAGAGAGTGATTTGCGCTTTCTATTTATAGGTTGTGACTATGCCGAACACCGAGCGTTCCCTAGCTGAACGTTGTGCTTTCGTTGGCCACGTGTCACCATCTGGTGGCAAGGCGTGGGGAAGAAGTCATGGCTCAGATCGCGCCACGTGTCACTCGCTGGTTACTCCAAAAACTAATTATCTTCAAAAATTCGTAACTTTTGCATACGAGCTCCGTCTTTGATGTTCTTTATATCCACACATAGGTATCTACGGGATCTACAACTTTCGTTTAGACTATGTAGGCTAATTTTGAATGTATTTTTAAAGCTAAATTTTAATAGGCATAGACAATTAAAGTCCATTAAAAATTCATAACTTTGTCATTTGACGTCCGTTTTTTTCTGTCTTTATATCGTTGAGCTCCTATTAACGAGATCATCGATTCTCATTTAGGTTGTGTCGGATAAAAATCGATCGATCTAAAATTCGATTTCGAGGTCGTATACTACTATGCAAAATCTTAGAAAATCCATAACTTCCTCAAATGAAATCAAATTTGGACATTCTCTATATGTACGCTCTCGGTTTAACGTATACTACGACTTTCATTTAGATTGCTAAGGCTAAAAAGTATTTTGTCATAAATTTACTTTTTACGATACATAGAGCCGTGCCAGTTTTGTTGCAAAACGTCGACGGGTCATAACTTCTTCGTTATAAGTCGGATTTCAACATTCTTTATATGTACGGAATCCTTGTGACACATACTATACTTGATAAAGATTATTTATCGTAAATAATCTCCTTTCAAAAAGTCATTTTTAACGCTTATTATCTCCAAAGTGACTAGCCCAAATTTGCAGGGGTTACACCTTTGTCCCCAAATGGTGTTGGCTTGTTGCCGAGGATAGTTGATCAAGTTGTCTGTATCTCCAAGACATTGTCATGTCAGTTTCTCCCGTTGATCCATACAAATAGTTGGGCATAGTTGTTCAACTATTTTTTCTTTCGTCAAATTGAGTCAGTGACCCCCTGCTGGACGAGTTGTTGTCACGCTAGTCACACCTTGACGGGCTGTCATAGGGTACATCATTAGTAGATATTGATGGAGGAGGCTCACAATTCAATGTTTTCGACCCATCCGGGTGCGACGAAGATGTATTAGGATCTTATACTTGACTATTGGTGGCCCTGCATGAAGTGGGATGTGGCATGGTATGTGGAGAGGTGTTTGACTTGCCAAAAAGTCAAGTTCGAATACCATAGGCCTCACAGCAAGTTACTGTCATTGGATATTCCCATGTGGAAATGGGAGCAAATTGTTATGGACTTCATTACGAAGTTACCATGGATGACACGTGGAGTGAATTCAATTTGGGTCATCGTGGATCGATTGACCAAGAGTTCACTTTTCATCCATATTCAAGAGAGTATATCGGAAAAGAAGCGAGTCGATATCTACATTCGTGAGGTGGTAACGTGGCATAGGGTTCCAGTTTTGGTGATCCCAGATCAGGATGTTCATTTCACCTCCAGGTTTAGAGGAAATTCCATGAGTTAGTTGTATTTTAGTATAACATATCATCCCCTAACTGATGAGTAGAGCGAGCGGACGATTCAAATACTTGAGGATATGCTTCGGGATTGTGTGTTGGATTTTGGTGGGAGTTGGGATACGTATCTACCCTTGGTCGAGTTCTCCTACAAAAACAGTTATCATGCAAGTATTGACGGACCTCCTTTTGAGATGCTTTATGAGGAAATTTCAGACACTAATTTGTTGGGTTGAGGTCGGACAAGGAGTCACGGGGAGTACCGAGGTGGTACTCACAACTATTGAGCTGATTCAGCAGGTGTGTGAGAGGCTTCATACCACGCAGAGCTATTAGAAGAGCTATATAGACAGACGTCATTCAAATCTTAAGTTTTAGGTCGGGGATATTATGCCCCTGAAGGTGTCTCCTTGGAAGGGCGTTATTCAGTTTAGGAAGCGGGGCAATTTGGGCCCCAGATTCATTGGTCCTTTCAGGATCCTTTCCTGGGTGGGCAAGTGGCATACTGGTAGGATTTGACGGATGAGCTCAGCTAGATCAACAACACGTTCCACGTCTCTCAGCGGTAAAAGTACTTGTTTGATGATTCTGTAGTAGCACCCTTAGACGATATCCGGAATGACGAGCGCCTGAACTATATGAAGAGACTAATGACGATTCTTGACAGGAAGACCAAGGCCTCGTGCAACAAGGTAGTGGAGCTGGTGAACGTGTATTTACAGCACCGAAAGGGATCCGAATAGACATGGGAGCCTGAGGATGAAATGAGGGAGCACTATCTAGAGTTATTTTCAACAGTGGACTTCGAGGATAATGTCTGATTGAAGTGAGGGAGAGTTGTAACGCCTGTTCCTCAGGTACATTTCCTTATGTTTGTAAAGATTAATTATTTTTAGAACTATGGTTCTACGTAGGGTGTAGATGGTCAATTATGCAGGGCGTAATTCATTAAAAGCATGTAGGGGTTTTATACCCTACGCACGGCGTAAGTGCACAGAGTCCAAATCCTAAATTTCAGGGTTTTGAGCCCTATTTAAGGACCCTAACCCCCTTAGGCCCTTATTATTATCACCCTCCACCCTATTTGACACCCAAGTCGAAACCCTAATCCTATTGAGCTAGGTTTGAGCCTCTTGTGTGTTTTGTGGTTCATTTTGAAGAAGGAGAAACCCATCTTTGAAGTTTGGTGAAGCTCAAGGTTGTAGATCCAAAGTCTTCATTTCATTTTCCAGCTCCAAAAGGTATAAAGTTTGCACCTTGATGGTTCATTTAGTCAAATCTAGTTAGCTTCTAAGTTTCCATGATTATTGTCCCATGATTTTGGTTCTTGTGAGCATGAGCTACTCTATACCATATGGTTATTTCTTGATGTTTTGAGGTTGTTATGTCATAAAAGTAGGATCTTGGTTGTTATCTTTCACCCATGCAAGAGTTTTTGGTCATTATAGGATGTTATGGGGCTAAGGTTTGACCTTGAGCTTCATTTAGCTATGCAAACGCATAAAGTCGGAGAATTTATCACTTAAGACATTTATTAGGACCAGATTTGAGCAATAAATGGTTGGTCTTTATGGGTTAAGGGCTAGAAATGGAAATTTCTTAACAACATGGTATGTAGGGCGTAAATTGGGCTACACCCAGCGTATCTGGATGATTCCCCGATCCTTACATGTGAGGCTCTACGCAACGTGTAGAGCATAGTGTACACAAGGCGTAGCACCAGAAAGTGTAATTGGTCAAAATTGGACTTTTGGTCGAGATAAGCGGGGTCTAGCCTTGGAAGGGTAAAATGGTCTTTTACCCTAGAAAGAGAGAATGTAATTAGGACCCTTGATTATGGTTTACCACCTTAATTGTTAATTAGGGTTTGGTTTTGGATACGTTAGTAGGGGGATTTTGTCACTGACAACTCATGTATGAGATCTATTTGTTTATCAATGAATGTGAGCCTCCTCACTGTACTCGTGGGTCAATGGCACCAATGCCTACCCATTAGATTATGTTTGTAGGATGCTAGATGTCATTGTGACTCTTGCATGTGTATGTATGTTTTATATGGGTTGGGCCTGATTATGTATGTTTTATATGGACTGGGCCGGAATGATATAGGTTGGGCCCGAATGATATGGATTGGGCCCGAAGTATGTATGTTGGGTATTTTGGTGGAACTCACTAAGCTTTGTGCTTATGGTTTGTGTTTAAATTGTTTTCAGGTACTTTTGGTTCAAAATGAAAGAGCTTGACATGATCGCATTACACACCCCGAAGCTTATTTTTTAATTACCTTTTTATTTGTTGTTGTTGTTTGAGGATACATTATCATACTCTAATTATCATTTTATTGGAAACAAATGAATGTTGGTTTTTGGATTGCTCTAAAAATAAAAAAAATCAATGAATTTTTAGGACGCTACACTCTACTAATTAGTGAAAATATCATTAAGAATCTTTTATATATAAATAAGATTTACATATGTCAAATAAACTACATTGTTTTCCCTCAAAGATCCCTTTTTGGAAGTTGGAATATGTGAATGTTATTTATATAATAAAGATACCAATGTCTTAGATAAGTTTGATTCAAAACAGGTTTAAGTCAAAAGTACTTGCATATAGAACTTGTTATTTATAAAACATTGATGTTTACTTTATAATTCTTATTAAGAGATCTAGTCTCATAAAAACAATTTTAAACATTTCCGAATATGAAGGTGATCGCTATGAAAAACGATTTAAGTAAATGGTCAATCATTAATTAATTAACTGATACATATATTTAGACAAGCTAAATTAAAACATACATTGTTCCAAAATAAACTTTATTTTACAATACAAATACATTATGTTACTAGCATAATTAATAAACTAAACTCCGAGAGTGTAGTTCCTAACTTGATTGTGCTTAGTTGGTTACTCTTCTGTAAATATTTGCAATCCATTTACAAATATCATGTTAACATTAAGTACTAAGTACTTAAGTGTATATGCAAAGTATGAGTTCTATCTAGTAGATATCTAAAGTACTATTCTCTTCCATACTTACTTTCTAGATAAGAGGAGCATCTCCTTTATTAATGTCCAGTTTCTCCACAAAAGAAACAAGATCCATTGATATTGGCTGTATTGGATTTCTTTGGCTTAAAGGTGTTCAGTCCATAAAACATGGGCTTCTTCGATCACACAAACTGACTCTTTTAGCCTTGTACTATTCCAATGTTTTAACTAGTTTAAAACAAAATATCACTATATTTATTGGAATATTTCTTAACCTGTTATATCATCAGATATACGTCTAAGTTATCCAAGACTTCCTGGAAGTCAGGAATAACTATTTCTAGTTTGATGTTAGAAGCATCTGTAGCATCACAATGATTCCTTTACTATGTATCATGTTCATGTCTATTGCTCAGAGTAAGTTGTTTATGACTAGGACCTTTAAGTGTATACAATTTCACATCTCTCACAAGATTGTCTCTCAAGACATGAACTTATTCATTAAAGTTGTATCTATTGAATGTTATTGTTTTTATTAATTCTTAAAAGAAAACGACAATTCATGGTTATGAGAATGGATTATTGACCTACAAAATTTTAACAAATCTATGCCTTGGAACTCTTTTACTTAGGTAACCTTTATCACAAAAGATTTCCGATTAAATAATCCAATTTCAAAAACTTGTGTAGTTGACATATAACTTGGTTATAGAAATTGCGAATACACCCCGACCATCAAAAGATAACACTAAGCAGTTAGATGATCTTTATCCCACTAGTGTATACAAGAGATTTGCGAGTGGGTCTTTTTATGTTTTATAATTGTAGTTTAAAAAAAATATGATATCATGGTTATTACATGCATATAATAAGCCAATGTACCAATTTTCAAAAGGAAATCACTTTTAAAAATTCTATATAAAAAACTAGTTTTTATATAATTTCACATGATTCAATTTTAAATTTAATAACCACTATTAAGTTTGAGTTTAAGTGCATTTGAACTTTTTATATTTTTAATAAAACTTCATTTATTACTTATATATTTGAAGTTTGTATAAGTTACAAAAATCACCATTTTTAAAAATTATAATTGAGTATTTCAAAATTTGTTATTATTAACGTTTTTATAAAACCATATTTTATTTTAAATCAATAACTTGTAACATCTTATGTCCACACTATAAATTTTGAAAACCAAACTCCATATGATGTTTATTTTGTCAAAAATTATTTTAGCATACGAAAAACTAATTTATCAACCACATAATAAGTTCATAAAAAATAAACAACACAAGCATACATAAAACATATGTACATAAACATAACCACCTAATGATATTTTTGCGAGCCAACACAAAAGATGACAAGTCATTTCCTAAAGGGACATTTAAATGAACCAAAAATCTTATAGTAATGTTGTAGAAGTTTCAACTTCTGAAAACACTATTGCTTGCAAAATGTTGAAAAAACTTCTTGAATGTAATAAGTCAGCAACATGCAACACTTTTAGAAATTGTTGCAGAAATTGTCGTAAAAGGTCCAACAGCCCTTAAGCAAACAACCAACAGTAACAACTTTAGTGACAATTTACAGAAACTGTCGCTAATTTCCTTGCACACTACATATTGTGAAAATTCACATTTTTGTCTTCAAAAAATGGCTCCATCTTTATTTATTGTTATATCTTTGTACAAATAAATTATTTCTAAAAACTAATGTATTACATACAAAAATAAACCAAGAAAACTAATCTATTTAATTTATTACATACCATATGAATAAATAAATTATTACAACTACTTTTCAACAAAAACAACAAACACAACAACACAAAGGAAATGTCTTTGGCTAGTTTATATATATCATACATATCAACATACTCATAAAACAACCTATTTTTTTCTAAGCTAACTTTAAATTACAAAATATGCATGAAACTTTTTTCACATAAAATAACAATTATAAAGTTGTCATAAAATATATATGTATGAACTCATTTTCTTACAAAAACAAGTTATCCATATTTTACAAAAACTAAGATTTCCAAAAATCATAAAATATAACAAAACTTGCAAGGATGACTTTGATACAAATTGTTAGGTTTTATTCAAAAAATAGTTTTAAAAACAAGATTTTAGCAACGAAAGCCTTTAATATTTTTGAACAATTATAAATTAGTTATAACCAACCGTGAATCTTCTTACAAAGTTTGAAAAGAAAAACAAACACCAAAGAAGAAGAAGAAGAACATAACAACCTTTCTAGTCTTTGAATTCTCAAAATGAGGCTTCGAAGTTGATGAAGAATATGGAAACCTTTGAGACACCAACAAGAAGCCAACTTTATTTAAGATGCTAGTCTTGTAAAACTCTTAAGACTCTTAAGCTTGAAGTTCATATCAAAATATGAACTTCAAGATAGCAAATGCAAGTAAGTGTAGCATCTTACAGTTTGTGTATGATAAAAAGGAAGAGGATTGCAAGCCTCATAAAATCCAACTTTACACAAAGGGTCTTCACTTTTTAGTCAAACCATGCACCTAAGACATAATGTTCCCCATGCTTTCTTACTTTTGATTAAACTAATCAAAACACCACAACCTGTCTCTTAAGAGAAAACCATCTTTTTGACTAGTAAGAATTAATAAAAATATAAAGTTTGTAAATTTTATAAACTCTTTTATAAAATATAAACCTTAACATTTTGGTAAAAGACAAAAGAGTCTTCTAGTCTAAAATGTTACAAACGACTTCATAAATCATACAATATGATATTTATATGTTACTTGCTAATGAAAAAATTATTATTTCAAAGAAATAAATAATTTTCAAGTAATTATAAGAGTCTGGAATATTTATTAAAAACAATTTCTAATAAATAGTCAATTGTATCAAGTTGTTCTTAGTGTGACTCATTAGTATCAAATGTTAATTAACAATATCATTTTAATATTTTAATATGACTATTAAGCATACTAGATCTTTCAGAGTTCATTATACATCAATGGTTGAGTTAATCCTTGACTATAAGCATGATGAAGTCCTAATATTCAGGTTCTAGTAGTCGTTATGGATTACAAGATGCATGACATTTTGAAGGCCCCTGCGGTTGATTATCTTATGTATGATATTTGAATTCATAACCCTCCTCTACAACTTTTTGAAACTAAAATTGTATTTTTGCTAAAAACATTATGAGTTTTTGGGATTGAATTCCGCAAATAATTATTTCTTCTTTAAAAAGTATTTTAAAAATGATTTTAATATATAAAATCAAAAGATGAGTGTTTCATTTTTTTAGTCCCAAAATCATTTTCTAAATGGAATTATATACACTTTTGTATTATTTTTTCCATAATTTTTGGGTTTTGTTTTTGGTTTTGTATTCAGCCCATATCTCTTTCGGGACTCGTTTAAGATTATTTTTGTTATTTAAGTGTTCATGATGTAATGTAATCTGGATGACCATTCATCAGTTTTATGAACTTTCATTTTCCTTGCAAAATTATATGTGTTTGAAACCAGATTTTGAAGCTCAATTCCATGGTATTTATTGAATCAATGTTGCACAGAAGATATTATCCTGAGTATTCTGTAAGAATCAACAACTTCAATCTTTTGTTTTTTTTAACACTGCATCAACGGGCCTACGATATTAGTACTAATGGGTTGTAACTAGCCCTCGATTTTTTAGAACAACAACCACACACACTATAAGCTACACATAAGTTACTCTAAATTCCACATATATCGTAGACGAGACTTAAACGCCCAAATAAATGGATGAAAGACATTTCAACATACTGCTAGGCCAAATATATGTTGGTGATATTTATATTGAGAAACACTTTGAACTACATGGGTAGAGAGCATGTTAATTGGATAAATCTAGTAATTTTTTCTTATGTTATCAAATTATAATAGCATAGACTGTTTGTTTTTGGCATTTAAACACACAAATATGGACAAGAAAACGATTTTTGCAAGGCCTTACGTATTTTTTTAAACTGATAATATTTATAATGTTTTTTTACCATTCTACTAATTGTTTGTTTTTTTTTTTTCCTTGAAAAGTGTTTTGGCCGTTTGGCATGTAAGTTTTGGTATTTTTTAAGTCACTTTAATATTTCCGCATATTATTATTGTCCATGTGTAACTTTCATTGTTTTTTATTGTAGCATGCTAACACGAGTCTTTGTGGATAAGTAAATGCTTTGGGAGTTGGTGTATATTTGTATTGTATTAGATCGTCTATTAGAACCTCATGAAGCACTATTTAAGATCACATATCTTAGATTTTGGCTTGATGTCGCCATCGCCAGGGGACATGTTATTTATCCATGTGTTAATGCTACACGAGGTCCTTTTGGATGAGGTTTTAATCATCGTGTAGCGATTGAGACTTTATATAGGAGGGTAATCCTTGTTGTTCAGACAACTCAAGTTTTGCCTTGTCCCCAGATTCCAATTTATGTGTCTTCCAAACTTTAAGACATCATTTGTTATCACTTTGTTGTTATTTTGGGCATGTGTGTTCCTGAACATATTAGATGCCTTCTTGCAATTAGAATATTTGTATAACATTGCTTTTAAAGAGTTTTAACATTACATATCCGACGAGGACGAGAATGCACTAAGGGCTTGTATCCTTTTCTTCAATAAGTTTTAAACACTTTTCATCGACATCAGAAAACAACTTTTCCAAAAACAATAATAATAATAATTCCTATAAGTTGCCTCACAACAAGCCTTTATATATCTATAAAGTACACGAGACCATTCTGAGTTTGTATTTTGTTCTTCTTCAATTTCTTTCATAGTTCTAAAAATATAATTGAGTATTATAGGTAGAAGTTATTCGTCTTTGTAATGTGAAGGAAATGGGAGATGAGAATTTTTCATCTTCGCAAATATAATCATAAGTTTTGTATGTAGAGGGCTAGTTGGATCAACTACTTGACATCTCCATATTATAACAAATGAATAAGTTTATTCTCCTATTGACAAGTGGCACAATAATAAAAATCAGTATTAATATTATATGTCACATATCATACCACGTGTCAACCTATTAATTTTCCATTTTAAATTTTAAATTTTAATCTTCCCATTCTAATTACATTAAATTAATAATTGATTCTTTATTTCAAATTTTAAATTTCACACTCTAATTACATTAAATTAATATCATTAGAATAAAAAATAAAATAAAACTAATATATATTATAAGGTGATATAATTTTATATATTTATTTAGATCAACGATTATAATTTTATATAACTAAAACAGTATCTCTTAATTAATAATTTATTTGAAACAATTGATTAATAATTTTAAGTTTTTTATTATGAATGTTTAATTAATTTTACACCTGTGGTTCTCACGTGTTATAAACTAGTTTTGTTAATAAAAAAAAAGTGGCAAGAAAGTATATTGAATTGGTGTGATTTATGATATACAATATTATATAATGGTCCATGTTTACCAAAAAATACGACTTTAACCCCTACTAATTGTTTTTGACAAACATTCTCTTATGGTTTCTAAAACTTAATCTTAAGCCACATTCAATAATTACTTTCTCCTTTTGTAATTTCTTTTAGAATTTTTTTATTCAACATTTAATTTTTAAAAAAAAAAAAAAAAAAAAAAAAAAAAAAAACCCTCAATAAACACCCCACCCCCATTTTGAATCGATTTC